>NC_046184.1:111959207-112269028 GCF_011004875.1 Balearica regulorum gibbericeps | reverse complement strand
CTTCTGATTCATGCAACACAATACTGTCTTCCAATACTCCCAATTAAATTTTGCGGATTTTGTAGAGCAAGTTCATTACAGGTTGTATTCTGGTTTTAGTGACTTTCTGTTCTTGTTAACTATTAATGATATGAATTAAGAAAGAAAGGAACAGTGAAAAACAGCAATCGACCAAGGCTGCAAGTTCTTTAGGAATGAGGTTATCTTAAATCACATTTCATTGAAGCCACGATAAAATAAAATGTGAATTCATTCATCATACTCAGAGCAGTAAACACAGTTACAAACTTGAGTTATATGGGTGAAGAAATGAAAGAAATCATGTCACCTTTTAGAAGAAGACATCAGGACAGTCTCTTTCCCTCATACAGCCATGTTGTTATTTCCCTTTAGAGGATCATACAGGTTTCAAACATTTCTCATGCTTTGTCTGCTCTTCCAGGATTACGTTAGCCAAGTCCTCTTGTGGGATGGGGGGGAGGGAATACACCAGTATATCCTCACACCCAGCACTCACTCTGTTCTCCCCTTGTGCTGGGGACTGTCATGTTGGGCTCTTCATTGACATTACAGTTGTTCTGTACATACGCAAACTTCTCTTTGATATACTAGAAGCCATCTCTTGCATTTAACTGTTTGTAATGTAAAACTCTCCTCCCTTCCTTCGCTGGCTATCTGTCATTCTGAGGAATGCACCTTATGCTGCCCTCTCACTGTGCCAGTCTGTATATTAAAAAATAAATGACATAAATGGGTTGATTTTGTGTTTCTCACTATGGGTTCTTGAAGGAGACTAGACATGAAAATAATCACTTTGGGGTGAACGTGATTTATCTCACTGAGGTTTCTTTCAGATTACCCTCCAAACTAATTAGTGTTCAGTAGATATTTTTTCGCCAATTAAATTTCTGGATCAAAAAGAACTTGAGAAATTTAGAAGCTATGCTGAACACAAACAATGGTTATTCAGAAAAAAGAGTGATTGGTTTGTAAAAATGGGCGAAAAGAGCAGAGAGAGTACAGCATGACTTTAATGGCAGGCCAGAACTTTTTCTTGGTAAGCATAGGAAACGGTCATGATTACAATCAGACATAGTATGTGTTCAGTATGTTTCCATGACCCATAATACCTGCGCACACAGGTAGCCCCTTCTGTAGGTGGTAACAGATTTGCTTGATCCATTTAGGAGCTGCCTCACAGGAAAAGAGTCAGAACTCTTTGGAGCCAAGTGTCTACCCCTTTCTAAGAAGCTCAGTTTTCCCTGCCTTATGGTTTATGTCTTTTACCTCTGAGGAATACCTATGCACTACATTTGTAGCACCAGTGGGATTTTCTATGAGGTCAAGAGGTTTGAATATATCAGCTATTGCGATCTTCCTCAATACAGAGTCTGTAAAATTGAACTGTGAAATAGAAGTCTAACAGAGATTTAAAAGGCAAAATCCTTGCAGTTTCCCCCCTTTATACGTTTCTATTTCTCAAATAGTCTTTTCTGTGTCTCTAAACCCCTGTGTTGCTAGGGGCAATGGAAAGTAAAATCAAGATATTGAAGCTTTTAGAGTTGAGTTGCTAAAATGTTGTGTATATTTTAAAGAAAACTGCATTTTAAACAGATTTCAACTTGTCATATGCTGGTCCCTGAATTTCTGTAATTGTCTAAAGTAGCTTATGATTTATTGAATCTCATGCTGATGGAAACTATCTTTCCATGTATATGCACACTTATGTATACAATATTATAAATGTGCATTTTGTAAAATAAAATGATAAATTTAGATTATTCAGGTTGACGACTACTGTTGCCTAGTGAAACTGAATGTCATACTAGGAGTAGTATAATGAAGCTATCATATTTTACTGGATTCTCATCCTAGATGGAACAAATGGTTTGTTTTCAGGTGTATTTGAAAAGCACGTTTGGGGGTGGGGTGGGAAGAGAATGACTCAAAAGCAAGTGGGCTACATAAGTGTTAATATAAGAACAAAAAATGATCACAAGAGACTTGAAACAAAAATAAACTTTATCCTGGTGAAATCATGGTAAGAAAAACATAGAATGTTTCTTCTTAGTTTTAATATTAATCTTATGTAGTTTTGAAATCGTAAAGCTTTAAATTTTTATTTCAGCTGGAAAGATGAATCCTAGCAACACTAGCTTTTTAGCAGTTTGAATTTGGACACGAGAATTGTGACTGGGTGCCATGTGAAACTATACTGCACATACTTCATGTTCCTAACATCCTCAAAGGAACTTTAACAGTGCACTTTAAAGGTGCCCATAGAAACCTGGATTGCAGAGATGTGGTCCCACCAGAATGACATCTTCACAGAGAGAAAAAAAAAAAAAGGTATAATGAGATCTACTACACTATATATTTTGCAGATTCCTCTCTTTGATATAATTTTTTCAAATTGAAAGTTTTTCTTCTCAGCTTCAAATCCCTTTTCTGGCCTCTTCTAATGTTATTATTTTGATTTTTCTTGTTAGTGCATTGGCTTCTAATAGAAACATCTGTATTTATTATCAAGGTTAACAAGTGTAGATTTCGTGGGAGAACAGAACACAAAGGATTTAAGAAGGAGAAAAGAGAAAATGTTGCATGGAAACTGGTGCACATTTTTAGATGTATTGCATTTGCATGGCAAGGTTTTTGCTGCGGGGGGGCTACAGGGGTGGCTTCCGCAAGAAACTGCTAGAAGCTTCCCCCATGTCCGACAGAGCCAATGCCAGCCAGCTCCAAGACAGACCCGCTGCTGGACAAGGCCGAGCTCATCAGTGGTGATGGTAGCGCCTCTGGGATAACAGAGTTAAGAAGGGGAAAAAATGTGATGTGCACCAGCAGCTGGAAGGGACGAGTGAGAAGATGTGAGAGGAACAGCTCTGCAGACACCAAGGTCAGTGCAGAAGGAGGGGGAGGAGGTGCTCCAGGCACCGGAGCAGAGATCCCCCTGCAGCCTGTGAAGACCATGGTGAGGCAGGCTGTCCCCCTGCAGCCCATGGAGGAAGGATGAGGGGGTGTAGAGATTCCACCTGCAGCCTGTGGAGGACCCCAAGCTGGTGCAGATGGATGCACCCAAAGGAGGCTGTGACCCCGTGGAGAACCCATATTGGAGCAGGCTCCTGACAAGACCTGTGGACCCATGGAGAGAGGAGCCCACACTGAAGCAGGTTTGCTGGCAGGACCCCATGGTGGAACCACGCTGGAGCAGTCTGTTCCTGAGGGACTCCACCCTGTGGGAAGAACCTATGTTCGATAAATTTGTGGAGAACTGTCTCCCATGGGTGGGACCTCATGCTGAAGCAGCAGACAAGCGTGACGAGGAAGGAGTGGCAAAGACAATGTGTGATGAACAGGCCACAATCTCCATTCCTTATCTCCTTTGCCATTTGGGGGCAGTAGGTAGAGAAATTCGGGAGTGAAGTTAAGCCTGGGAAGAAGGGAGGGGTGGGCGGAAGGTGGTTTAAGATTTGGGTTTATTTCTCATTATCTTACTCTGACATTTGATTGATAAATGAAATTAATTTCCCCAAGTTGAATCTGTTTTGCCTGTCACAGTAACTGGTGAGTGATCTCCATGTCCTTATCTCAACCCATGAGCCTTTTGGCATATTTTTTTCTATATGCCCCTCCACCCCTGCCCCCCATCTATAGTGATAGAGCAGCTTAGTGGGCACCAGGGATCCAGCCAAAGTCAACTCATCACAGTACTTTTTTGGCACCTGTGATGGTGCAGCCCCCCCACGCCGGGCCACTCCGAGATCTCAGGATAAGCCCCATTGTGCTGCCGTTTTAGATGCAAGTGCAGTGTCTTGGGCACTAGACACTCTGGCCACAACTGGGCCATCCGCTGCCTGAATGGTACCTCAGGATGAGCCATGCACCCTTTGGGAGAAACTCCCATTGTGCGGTTACCTCGGTTCCGGGCGCAGTAGCTGGGACCTGGGGTGGCCAGGGACTTCCTGCCCACACCTGGGCTACCTGCTGCCTGAATTGTCTACCAGAATGACTCAGCGTGAACTGTGGCCAGAATGGAGAACAGCGACCAAAGCCAATCATCTCTAGATCCTGTAAATGCCAATCCGAAAGTGAGAGCTTTTGAGCTCTCCGTGACCCAGGATCTCCCCCAAGATGAGACGCCTCTCAGGGTAGATTTACCGGGATTGAAAGATTGTCTGTCAATGATTTCGCGAGGACTCAAAGGCCTGATGTTGTGAGGTTCACTGACTGCCTGTTGATGAATGACGGCACATATAAGTGAGTAATTAATGAAACTCACAAAAAGGGAAGTTTTAATCATAGGTTAACCTCTGTGTGTGTATGCAGTTGGTTCAGAACTATTTGCCTCTGTAGTGTGTGTTTTGATCCAAGATTGTTTGTCTGCCTGTCTGTACGTGTGGTTTGATTTAACCCCCACCTGTGTGTGCAACCCTGCTGTAAGCTTCGGGTTATCCTTGCCTTTCTCAAATCTTCAACTAAGTCGCTATTTTGATGGTAACACGTTCCATTGAATCGCTCTGTTAAATTGATGACTAAGTGCTGTTAATAATTATACAACTTAATATTGTAATCTATCTCAAATATAAATAAATTCTAAATTGCTGCTAAATGAAAACCCTGTAACAAAATCTCATTTGTGGCAGCACCCAGCTGTGGGGCATGAGGAATTCAAGATAAAAGTAGCAATTGGGAGAGGTAACGGGCAAAACATGAACTGAACATTGCTAGAGAGCAAAGAGTGGAATGATTGGGGGGCATTTTTGTTGTTTTAATTGTGGTGAAGGGACGGGAGGTGGATTGTGTACTTTTGTATTTTTTGTACACTTGTACACTTTTTGTACACTTTTGTCAGTGTTGTGATGATGTTATTTTGATTTTGGTGTGGGGAATTCTTTTTGTTGATGTAAGTGAAGTTTGTGAAGATTGTAGATTTTGTGGCAAAAATGTATTTTAGTGATAATACTTAAATATGTGCTTCTCAGAGGTGAAGGATGGAATGGAGGAAAAAGTGTTATTTTCAGAGCCATCAGAATATTGCCAAGTTTTTTGATCACATAAAATATGGAAAGAAGTAGAAGAATCACTTGAATCTGAAGACCTTGGTGAATTTGTTTTCATAATAATAGTAATAGTAAAGTAATAACAGTTTTCATTTTAAACACATTTAAATTAAGCAGTTGGACTTCTAAGTATAAATTTTGCAATGAGTTTGTTGTTAGTTTCTTAAAATTTCCCCTGGTACATTGTCATGCAACTAATAGAGTAATTATAGATTTTTCCTACAGTGAATGTGGTGTTATCCATTGCAAAATATTGTGCTATTGCAGTATGAAATATGACTAGAAAATTACTTTTTCTGCAAAATTAAGCTTACATCTTAAAATTTCAGCAGGGGGCAACTGTTTTATAAATAAGCTGTAGCCAGTTTTTAATATTTAGTTCTCACTGCAATAATGGCATGAACCTAACTGACAAAACATTGACTCCCTGCTGCCATCATGTATTCTTACTTCAGCTTCCCTGACAGAAGCAGCACAGGGGATTGACATTTCATAAGGGATAAAAAGAGTTGAATGTTCACAAGCTACTACTGATTTGAACAGTTTCTAATTTACTATCCTTCGTCCTAAGACCCTCGGAAAGATGCAAGCAAATATGTACCTGAAGTTAGACCAATTGAGTTTAATTTCTAATTATAATATTCTCTCAGCATGTACATGTGCACAGTGGACCATTTGAACCTTGTATAAAATAAATTTCACTCAACAATTAACTAATTAAATATGAAATGAAGTAATGGATGAGACTAGAATTAGATTTTTCCTGCTACTTACTGAATACTTTACCAGTATGCCATACTGTAACAAAGAAGTTTCAGATAGACTCCTTAAAGTTAGTAGGGACTCAGTACAAAATATGAACTAGTCCTTCAGCCTCTCATAATTAATTCAGACTTGGTCTTTCAAAGATTGTAGAGTGAATATAACATTGTCGGCCTGTGATAGTTTCTATGTGAAGAGGAGGATGCACACGAACCCTCTAGCATTTTTTGAAGGAATAGCGTTGCATGTATTTGTAGCGACTAGTGGTTTGTGTTCATGTAGTCTATTTGCCTTAAAAGCTGCATAAGGCTCTTGGCAGGTCAACATTGGCCAAATGGGCTTCCCCAGACCGTGAATGTGCAGAATTTCATAGAATCATAGAATCATAGAATGGTTTGGGTTGGAAGGGACCTCAAAGATCATCTAGTTCCAACCCCCCTGCTGCGGGCAGGGACACCCTCCACTAGACCACGTTGCCCAAAGCCTCATCCAACCTGGTCTTACACACTTCCAGGGATGGGGCCTCCACAACCTCTCTGGGCAACCTGTTCCAGTGCATCACCACTCTCATAATAAAGAATTTCATTGAAGACAGCATTCTGCTGCTATATTGGTGATCCATTCTGGTCACAGCAGCTTCCACATTGCACAAAGTGTCTCTCCAGGGACACTGGCACACACTGGCTCCAGTAAGCAAAAAGTTGAGAAGAAATCAGCTGTTTTCATGTTTGCCACAGGATGTACTCCGTGCAGCATGAAGGACTGGTAATTTGGTCTTCAATTTCTTTTTTTATGATTTCAAAATTACTGATGAACAAGTTACCCCAGCTGAACCTGAGCTGCAAAGACTTTCTTTAGTCAAAACGAGCAGACTGTCCCTTGTTGTACAGGAGTTGTTCATTTTTACTCTGACATTGATGAATGAGTGACAGGTATTATAGGTCTATTTTTTACATTGCACAGAATGATTCTGGCACTAGGCACTTTTTGGTTTCTGCCATCAAATAATGTGCACGGAAATATTTTGAATCTCAAACGAAATCACAGAAGAGAGTAGCGATACATTAGATATGTGGCCTACCTGAAGGCTCCTCAGCTCAGAAATGAGCACAGTTATTCAGCCTTTCTGTCTTGGGGACCATCTACCCCATGGCTATTTGACCTGTGTTGCAAAACAGGAATTAAAACAGCTGCCTGGGCAAAACCTCCTTTGAGAGCCAAAGGTTAACTACAATATCATGAGTGAAAATTGCATTTATAAGACTGAAATTTGGAAATCGTTGATGGGTTATCTGTTTTATTTCAAACAAGGCGGATTTCTCTAACAAAACTGTGACCTCGTACTATTTGCTATTTATGTGGTCTGTACCATTGACCTTTCATTTCAATATAAATAGCACTCAAACCTGCAATACAATCAGAAATCAGTTTATGAGGTAGAAAATCTCTTTAAATGATAACTAGAGGGCAGGTTATAGTTCATCAGGGTTTATAGTACTACTTAGAAGCTGGCTAGTGAGAGAAATTACGTAGATAAAACATATCATTGCAAGCTATAGCATCATTGCATAACAGCGAGAAAAAAGTGTCTTAATGCGTATCTGTTTGCAAAAGCAAAGACAGACAAACCCCCCCCGGTATCATATTTCTAGAGTCATTTTAAATGAATAGTGAAACTGGCGTGAGCCCTTATTCAGAAGTTGGAGAATAAAATTTGCACATCCTTGCCTAGATGTTCTTAGCATGCTGAATTTCCTCCCTACATCCAATGCTTTGAATGGATGACCAAAGGATCTTTGTTACATAAAACAGGATGCAGCAACTAGAAAAATGGAACTGTACTGTAAAATTTACAGATTACTTTGTAAATCTGAGACTTCCAACAGCCTCTGTAGCTGTCTCAGAGAATGTATAAAAGCAAGAAGTTTGCCTTTTTGCTCCGTTTGCAGCGGTGCAACCAAAGCACTACATTGGTTTATTCAGACCAAAGTACAAGTACTGATATCTTCAATTCATGTTTGAAAGAATTTCTCTGAGTTTTCTTATTTATGCTAATAAATACTTCCAGCGAGGTGTTAACAAAAGGTGAAGTAGAAAAGTTACTGTCTCTAGTAAATAAGAGATATAGATAAATATCCCTTTTTCCACCCTCAAAGTGAGGGGTTGGCTGGTGGTGAGTTCTGAAGAATTTTCATGTGCTATAAAATCAAATTCTTTCTTAATCCTTGATTTTTGTATCTAGAGCATGAATTACCTCTGGTTTCTGAACCTCTCTTTTGAAGGTATGTTGTAGTTTTCCCTTGTAGATCAGGATGCAGATAATGGGTATAGAAAAATAATTTGTGCAAATTAATTCTCCAGCCAGGACTGTATGCCCTACATTAATTGCAAGAGTCATTTGTGGTTTGCAGCGGTGTTTGATTTCACCTATTACGAGAGACCTTTAGGTACGGGGCTGCTGCATGACATTCAGGGTTGTTGGACCCATCAGTTTTCATTGTTCCTGTGATCATAGTTCCCCTGACAGGAAAATTAAAGGTGCAGTCCCTGTGGTTCATACCAGTAAATTCTCAGGTTCCTCTGAGAGGAAGGAAGGACTGGTAGAGGGTAATGACTTTGTCAATCTCCTTGTGGTATTTACTTGTCTGACCTTAGTAACTGGAAAAACCTTGAGATCTGCTGGTAAGTGGCAAAATTAAATGTTATTGACCAGAATGAGAAGTTAATATAACTACATTTTGGACGGTATTATTGGACTATATGTTATTTTTGCATTCAGAAAAGTATATGACTTTTAATTAATTATTAAAAGCAATTCATGTATTTTTTTTCCCCTCTGCAGTTCCCTCATAAAGTCTTTAATCTATTCTTTACAGTTACAAATAACTGCTAGTCTTCTGGAAAATATTTTTCATTTATTTCTAGGAACATGTACATATTAGCCTCTTTCTCTTAAGATAAATGTATGAATTTCTGCCAAAATATTTTATCTATATGTCTTATCGTGAAAGTTTTTAATAAGGCTCCAGGAATAAAATGTAGTAATCATATGGCACTGGGAAATATTATAGCGAGTCTAGGAGCAACAGCCAGAGAAGATTTTTAATGTGCCATTAAGTTGTAAACTCACAGCTGCATGATAGTGTCTAAGTAACTGTTGAGCATAATCATTTAAATATATGTCCAGAATAAAAGAAAATATGTATAAAAGTAAGGAAAGGTCAGTGGTTTACATTTTCTAATTGTATTTTATTCACATTAAAAGTGTTCTTTAGATAAAGTAGTTAATGCACTGTTTAGTCAAAGGGAAAAATTGTTATGAAGTGTTTAAAGGAGAGGAGAGTGATTATGTGGGTACAACAGTTTACAATGCTGACTGAAGCGTTATGGTAGCAGTATTCAGTAAGGAGCATCAAAAACACATTACATATCGAAGAGAAAGAGGCAAAGAGCAAAGCATTCTGTACACAATGCAATAATAATAATGCTCAATTTCCATTTGTAATTATGTTAGAATCTTCTAGAAGAACAAATCACAATGAAATATTAAGTGATGTTCTCCATTTCTAGGAAAAAGGGGCGGGGGGGGGACGGTTGAAGAAACATCATCATATAAGTAAAAAAAAAAATCTGAACTCAGCATTGCTTACATTTTTTTTCCATCATGTAAAAGGGATAGCTTTTCTAGGTTCGGATAACTGTTCAAAGACTGTTGGCAGGCCATACACTAACAAAATATTAGTGTTATCAAAAAAAATTTTGAAAAGAGATCTCATAGTTGTAAACTGGTTGAACAGACATCCTAGGCTTTTTCCAGTACTTGAAATTGGGTTTCCAAACATCTGGAAAAAGAGATAATCCTGATGAGATAGAAATGAATGAGACATAACATTACAAGCTTTTCACATTTATAGTCTCTGACTGTGCAGGCAGCACTTAATAAACAGACACTTTTTTCATAGGAACACAGTCTTATAGGCTGTGCAAAACTTTAGTGTGAGACATTGGAACGAGAAGGAGCAGAGATATTTTGACCTATTTTGCAACACATGCATATTCTATTATTTGCAGTTCAGAGATTATAAAGAGAAGATGAAGTCACTAGTCAGCAAAGTATTTCAGAAAATCTGAATAATAGCAATAGAGGGAGAACAATAAGAACTGAATCTTAGACTATTGCCATGTGGCTAAATATTAGCACATACAAAACTAGTTTGCTATTTCATAGAGAAGTCAAGAGTATACAAAATTGTTGAGAAAACTGTTGAACAATGGAGTAGGAAGTTTCAGCCTGAGGAGTTTATATTTGAGGAGAGTATCAAATACATCTTCTCTTTTCAATGATACTGTAGTCTGAGATACTAGCTTGAATGACTTTTGTTTCTAGAGTTTCTATTTCTGTCTGTTTTTAAACTTTCATATATTTGTGCTATAATAAGAGCTATGGCATTTTCCACTGCTATAAGAAACATTTTTGGTGCTATAAAAGATATTTGCTCATTTTTTGATGAAATATTTTTTTCTCTGTATTTCTATTCTTATTCATTTTTAATGTAACTATGTATTATTATTTTCTTCACCTGAAGAAACTGAAGTTTGCTAAATTTTGTTTAGCTCTATTGATGATGTATTTTATTGCTCCTTTAGTTCATTTCAAGGTGACAAATAGTTCATTTAAAGGAGAAAATTTTTTAACATATATTATATTTAATAGTGGCTGTCACTGATTTTATTTTTTAATAAATGTTTTACCACTGCATGTTCTGGTTTTGCACAGCTATAGTTCTGATAGATCAGATTTTTTCCTTCTAACCCCAAGATAGCTTTTTGTTTTCATAGTGACTTTTGGGGGGTGTGTCTATAGGAACCAATTTTTTTTTTCTGCATTTGCTTTGGATATCTTCCAGTATATGCTTTGAAAATAAATAATTAGCTTCTTATCACGGAAGTTAATTATTACTTAACAATTTCAAACCAAAAATCAAACGTGTATGCTTTCTTCTCCTTTCTGGGTTCTCTTACATATTGAGATGAGGAAATGTAAAGCCTTGCTGCAGATAATCATGCATTTTTTCCCTTTATTTGTATATAAAATGGTAAAACATCCTCATCAAGTTTTTGGAATATGAATTATGACATCATTGTTTTTGAGAAAAATGGACAAAGCTACATAAAATGAGTTTGGACAAATAAACAGCAAATACCATGATATCCCAAGAAGGATTAAAGTATAAATTTCCAACCCGTGGCTGAAATGCCTGTGGAGATGAGTGCATTCAAATCAAAAAGTAGTGACATCAGCTGTGACCGTGCTTCCTCACCTAAGGCTCCTAAAGAAACCACAGCTATGAAAAAATATTTATTTTGTCTTTTGGGTTTTTCCTCCCTATTTGGAAGTCTTGTCCTTAGTGGCAGTGTTTAGATCAGCACTGCATTTCTGAAGCAAATCTCCCTTTCTCCCCACTTACCGTGCTTTGGTTTGCTTTGTGGAGCTGGGTGGAGGGTGAGCAGGCTTCAAAAACTTGAAGTTTACTCTCCCTCACGTTTTGGTTTGTGTCAATAGACTGTGGAGATGAAAAAATTAATTCAGACAAAAGAGTTTATCATAACAATTTGAAGAGTAGCTATCAATTATATAGCAACATTGTACAGCTCAGCAATTTTTCTAATTACCTTTTTTTCATGATATGACTGGATTGTACATGTTATGGAAAGCACTAAAACAGTGCAATGAGAATGAATATAAAAGTCTGGGAATTTGAAGCACATGCTGACCTTGACTTTGACCATTTTTCACCAGTAGAGATTATTCAATTAATTTTCACATCAATTCTTCAATTACTTTGCTTGAGACATGCTTGTGTTTCTATTTAACTGCTTTTTAGAAGCATTTATATATCTGAGTTTATCAAGCACAAGAGTTCATGGAAGGTTAAATTGTAAGTTCACTCTCTCAAATCCAACATGAAGGAAAGCATATTTTTAAAAGTACTTTTCATAACAATTGTCAATGCATATCTGTTAAAAAGAATTATAGTCTCGCGATCATGCCAGTGATACATTTCTTTCACATAACATCATTGTATATTTCAAACTTCTAAAGTAAAAAGGTCAGGTTTACAACCTTTTCTATCATATATTTCTTCTCTCTAATTTTTCAAGAACTAAATATAGTATGACAGTTCCTCACCAAATAATATTGCATTCTCAGAATCAGTCTAAAGCAAAGTCACCCTTTCAATGTCACAGATTTTCCCCTCTGATACTAAAAATTAAAAATACATTTCTTTATTTATTTTACATGACATAATTTCCCTCTGCTGAAAGTTTATGGAAACTTAATCCTAGTTGTAATTTCTTAAGATGATTCAATATTGGAACAAATGTGATTTTTTTATAAGATCATTTCTTTCTATATTTTTAAGATGCTACGTGTATGTGTTTATTTTCCAAATAAAAATGTGTTTATTTTCCAGGGTGCCAGGAATATTTCTAGACTTGCAAATTTTAATTTTTGATATGGTTTACTTTGAGTTTAATGCAAAAATATTAGAAGTATGTTAGGGAAGAAAGAGCTTTTTCAAGCCTGATTTAAGATAGCCTGTTCAGTGTCAACCTGCTTGTGTTTGCACATAGTAATACAGTCCTCAAAGCATGGCAAGTATTTGGATGACGAAGGAAAAAGGACTAAATCCACAGGTAAGATTTTTCTTCAGAGAACTTTGTAATTTCATCCCTTTTTGAAATAAAAATGTTACTTAACTCACCCGACCTCCCAGAAAGGACTAAGTATCAGGATAGAAGAAGATGACTGTGAAAAATTTCAGAGAAAATATTGCCTCAAGTTAGATGAGACCATTCTGTTGTTTTTGACTAAATTATCAGCATGAGAAAAAAAGACTGTGGTTTTTGTTTTTTTTTTCTCCATTTAATTAACCATATATGGTTGCTGAACACTTTTTATACATCTTGGAATACCCAGTCCCCAAAATTGCTGAACAACCTGCTCCGCTTACCATAATCAATATGGAATTACCGAGTGCTTCTTTGTTGGAAGGGACCTTTAAAGGTCATCTATTCCAACCCCCCTGCAGTGAGCAGGGACATCTTCAACTAGATCAGGCTGCTCAGAGCTCTGTCCAGCTTGACCATGAACATTTCCAGGGAGGGGGCATCTACCATGTATCTAGATAACCTGCTCCAGTGTTTCACCACCCTCATCATAAAAAATTTCTTTCTTATATCTAGTCTAATTCTACCCTTGTTTAGTGTAAAACCATTACCCCTTGTCCTACCACTACAGGCCCTGCTAAAAATGTTGTCCCCATCTTTCTTATAAGTCCCCTTCAGGTACTGGAAGGCTGCTATAAGGTCTCCCCGGAGCCTTCTCTTCTCCAGGCTGAACAACCCCAACTCTCTCAGCCTGTCTTCACAGGAGAGGTGCTCCAGCCCTCTGATCAGCTTCGTGGCCCTCCTCTGGACTCGCTCCAACAGCTCCATGTCTCTCCTGTACTGAACTGTTGTGAAAGATTTTTTTATAACACCAAGACTGTAGGAAAACAAGGAACCTGAGATGAACATCAGCAGAGACAAGAAAAGAGGACAGGAAAAACTGAAATCTGAATGAGGTTTTATTATGACTACAAGTGCATTTCTTGAGTTTATTTTACATTATTTTCTGATCGTTTATTTGTGAACTGCACTAGGCTGTATATTCCGCTTCAGAGTAGAAGGATAACATCATTTGCTTAATCTGTGTCTCTGTCAAAACAAATTTATTATAAAATGGAGGCAAAAATTAGTTAAATAGAAAAAACGAATGCAAACAAACAAAAAAATCCCAAACCACCACCAATAACATGGTTCCAGAAGGAAAAAAGGACAAGAACAAGTACATATGATGCATTTCATCACAGGAAAGTGTAGAAAGGGAAATAGCTGGACAAGTGGAGGGCCAGCATCCCTGAACAGACCCTTTAGAGGGTAACATTGACTGCAGCCTTGAAAACTACAGGGGAGCCTGTGAGCAAGTGGACAGGATGATGACAGATGGCACCGACTGGTTTCAGGGAAGGAATAGTAAGAAATCCAAAATTAGTGGAGTTATATCTTCACAATGAGATAAGGGCATGAATTACCTCACATTATCATATATCAAAGGAGTGACTACTGTCGACAAGGAGAGAAAGGAAAAGAAAACAAAAGACATTGAAGTCAAAAGGCATCTGCTTATAGTTGTGTGTATAGGGTGGTTGTGGTTTTTGTTTAAATGTCACTCAGATGTCCTCAGACAGTGAGAGAAGAAGAGCGAGTGGCAAAATGAAGACATTATTTGTCTGAGTCAATATTTTTGCTAGCAAGATTTCAATCAAGTGTGATTATACAGGAAAAAGTAAATAGAAAAGATAGGGTTGAAATTATTATTTGTATTATGTGTAATGTAGAGATTACAGCCCCATTGTGCCAGATCACGAACGTGAACAAACATGTCATCTGTCATGAAGAGATTATAACATAATCAGAAAAGACAGGCCTAATGTGGAAGAAAAGTAAAAAGATAGAGAGATACACAAGTGACAAAGTGATCTGAACAAGGTTGTAGAAGTCCTGTGTAATTTAATGCTACATTTTGAATCTCAGTCCAGCCTGTTACTCTGAAGACTTAAGCACTTCTCTAAATGACATCTAAGAACAAGAGTTAAAGGGAAATTGTATAACAGGGATGCACACTTTTACTTATTTATTTCCTTTATTATTGTTTATTTTTACTCTGGAGTAGTAAGCAATTTTTAGTCTGCTTGGCATGCTAGATTATATGTGCTGTGACTGTATGTGACATTTGCATGCTCCTAGTATATTCAAATGTGTTTTCATAACTTACATTTCTTCCTTCCATAATGCATTGATAAAATATTTTGATTCTCTATTATAAATCAGGGTATGTTAGAAGCACTGACATTGCTAAATACTTTCAGATGAGATGTGGAGATTTGTCTTTTTGACTGAAAGTGTGGTTAACTTAGCTAAAATTAAAAACACTCTGCTTTTTGCAGCTGCCTGTTAGCAACAGCCATATTATTATCTCTTTGTCAAGTACTTGCTTCGAACAGCTATTACAGACCATGTCAGTAATATCACATGGCCATGTCAGTGACATATACACCAGATTCCCTCTTTTCATTTCTTCAAATTCTTTTTCAAAAATGTTTTCCAGTCATTGCTCCTTTACTCTTTCCACCACAGCTGCTCTTTTCGCTCCATTTCACCACCCTTGTCTGCCTGTACAAAGAGATGCCTGCAGATGTCCATTCACCCTGCTGGTGTCCTGACTTGACCATAAGTAGCACTGCCAGTGTTGAATAATGTTTGAGTATCTGTATCCTCAGTGCCATTTATTTGCTGGGATGCAGAACTGACCTGTGTAGTTTCCAGATCAGAAAGAACTTGCATTTGGCAAACTTAACTTATAGCTATAGGAAAAAACATGTCTATTCATGCTTACCTATGAAGACATCTTTGTTGCTTGATGTGCTTCAGTTGTAGCTGTAGCTCTTCAGGGTGAAAGAAAAAATTTTTACTTGGCCAATTTTCTGTGCCAAACTGGTTCACTGAATTCCTCATTTAAATTTGCCTTTTTGAAGCATTAATTTTTAAAAAGTTTATTGTCATCTGCATTAATAATCAGAGCATATTCACCAAATTCTGATCATGCACATTTTTGGTAGAGAGAAACTTCCTGGAGGCACTGAAAAACTTGGACAAGCAGCAGGTTTGGAAAGCTTAGTATTAAGAAAAATTGTGGTTCGTTGAAATTTTCCAGTTTCCATAGGTGAGACGTGATTTTGATAAATTTGACACACTGGGTGCTCAGGGCTTGGGGTGGCCATTCTATCGGATTTACAAGGTGAGGATGGCAGGGGTCTCTCCTAGTAATAAATATCTACGAGCATGCTTCTGAAGAAGACGCGTGAGTAATTTCATTGGGGAAGAGAGGGAGGAACCAATATCCTTTATGTATGTCATGGAGAAGGTGTAATTGTCTGGCCTTTTATACAGTAGTAAGGAAGAAAGGGACACTTTTTTAGTTGCTTCACATTGAGACTTCCCAAGGCAATACTGAAGTAATAGGCTGAAGACATTATTCTATATACCCCTCTCAAAACGACACAACTGAGATACAAAGAATACAGCTTTCACTGAGCCAGAAGGAGTCATCTAGATTCAGAATGATTTTTGAATCCTGATGGTTTCATCACCTGGGAGAGAGGAGATTTGTCTCACAGTCTTAATCTGTCGGAAAAGTGCATTGCGTTTGGCAATGTTTCATTAAACCAGAGATATCTGAATGAAATATTTCTGTCTCAATAAGATAATTACCATTCTCCTCCTCAGCAGGAGAATTAGCCTTGATTTTGTTTCTGTGGGCTGGAATACCAACAAGATTGAGCCCTTTGGAGGCCTGCCTTCTGGATCCCAATCAGGGATCGCAATAGACATGTGTGGAGGTGCTCAGGTTTTTTATGCCTCCGATAGTCTGTTTGTTCAGAGGGGGGGATCTGAGGAGTAATGCTTCATTTACATAGTTCTGTGCAAGTGCTGTAATCATTTCGGTCCTTCTTATGGGATCTTCCCATGGAAATTCAGGAGTAAATACTGCATCTGGTCTAAGCCACAGCTACTTTAAATTTTTAATAAAAGTGTTTATGTACTATCAGATTTTCCCTGTTTTCTCAGAAACAAAACAGTAGTTAAGTGAAATACCTGAACTAGCAAATTGAAACTGATCTCTATATTGAATATCCTGTGCTAATTATTCTTAATTTTCACTAATTTTTTGAACTTTCAGTTCTGGTTCCTCTAAATCAACCAATCTTCTTTCCTTTCTAAATAAATAAACCAATAAAATACTGTTTAAGAATATGAACTCTGTTTTTAAATTTGTGCAAATTTTCACTGAAATGCTAGTAACTTATATAATCTCTATAACAATATCTGTCAGCTAAATGGTAAACCAATTTATATATACAATTATATCTAAAATAAAAGGAAATGGAAATGCTCTAATTAACTTCTGTTGTAAGATAAAAAGAAAATACATTCTAATATAAAAAATGCTTCATATCACACTCAATAGGTAAGACTTTTTATCAGTACCCTGAAAGCAAGGATGTCATTATGAAACAAGCTGGCAGAACAGGCTGGATTTCACCCAAGACAGTGGATTTAATAAGTGCTGTCATCCATTCTATTGGTATTGGTCCAATCCATTTTCAAAGACTGAAGTCCATGAAAATATGACCTTTCCAAAACTATGCAGTTGACTGATGTGGCTGAAGTTTTTCATGATTCTGGGTGCAGAGTGAGGAAACTTTATGATTCTGTTGTGGGGAAAAAAGGAAAAAAAAGTTTTCCAAACTATTTTAAAATAATTCGACAGATTCCACACATTAGCATGTCAGTCACACAGGCAGACACATTAATATAAAATTTCCGTATCTTGAACAGATATATCCCACAGAATTAATATTGCAGAATCTTTGAGATATGGACTGTCTAGTTTTACAAAAATGCCCTGTTAATATATGAAACTCATACTGGGCCATTTGGGGTGCTTCTAAGCATCAATGATAGAGCAAGTAAAAAATTTAGCTTTATTTTTGTATCTTCCAAAATATTTTATGCTTTATGCATTCATATTTATGTAGCTTTTTACATTTTAACATTATTAATAACATACAGTGGAAAAACATTTTATTAATATTTATTTTTAAAAAGTTACAAAGGGTTGTCTCATTATGTACATAAGATCCTCATACAAATGACCTAGGAACACCTGTTTTATGCAAGACTGGGACCTGAATCTGTCCCTGAATAGGGAACATGTGAGTTAAGTGTTTTCATCCCACTTCTTAAAAACAACTGCTGGTAACATCTACCCTAACTTGTATTTTTTTCTGCCAGTGTCTAAATGGATATCAGTGGATTGATATGAATATTAAAGTCGACTTCTTAATGTTGGATGTTCTCTCTGGGCCAAAACTGTGTCATGTGCAGCAAGCAGCACTCTGTCACAATCTTCCATTTCCCTGAATGTTTTTTTTTTTACTTTTCCAGACTTTAAACTCAATCTGGCACTTCATTACAAGGAAATTCTGTCCTCTTTTGGGCTTCTTTCCAAAATAAGTAAGTGGTGTTAGACCAAAACTGGGAGAATGCTTAGATGTGTATTTTTTGCCTACTGTCTACAGAGGTTTCTTGGTCTTGGTCCAAGTTGCATACAAACAGAAAGGTTTAGAGGGAAGAAAAAAAAAAGGCAAAAAAAGCATGCATTTTAGTACTTTGTTTTATTTACTATACGGGGATTATTCCTTAATTTTAATTAAACTTTTCCTGCCTTCATGATGTTTGAAGTTCATATTAAAAGAGTGAATTTGTTCATTGAAAAGGAATGTGTTGCTTGGAGGGTTTTTGGGGTTTGGGTTTGAAGTTATTTTCTCTCCAAAAGTCTGTTATAAATTCACCCATATTCTGTAGCTTTGAGGATTTTTAAAAATATGTATATATCTATTCTGACTAGTTTTTTACTGGAAAATATTTTCTGGAGTTTAAACAGCAGCTGGAAAGATAATCAGTTTTGATTTTCCAGACAGCACAAAGCTGAACATCAGGTTTGTTGCATTGTTTCTTACCTTGCAAATACATCTGAATATTATTGGCATACTATTATCTCTCTGGGTACATTTTTTGTCCTCTTTTAGTGATGTTACAGATTCAAATCAAAACATCTCCGAACTCCTGATACTCAGATTTTTATACTCAGAATGTAATTGTTTTCCCTGGACAATCACCAAGAGATAGAATCTTTATTTGAGGGTTGAATTGCATATCAACTTGGAAATTGTACAGAAGAAAGAATCTTAGTAGCATTTTATCTTCTTCCCTTTGTGTTTGTTTGGGGTTTTTTTGTTTGGTTGGTTTTGGTTTTGGTTTTGTTTGTTTTTTTTTTTTTACAATTTCAATTACCCAACTGGGAAGTTTTACTTACTCTCTTTCTCTTTTGTGTAGATGTGTATTTCTGACTGTTGCATCCTCCAGCAATTTCTGCAAACACAGAAAAAGAAGGGAAAAACCATGAAAGTATAGCCAGATAATGGAAGAGCAAAAAGATTTGTTAAGATTTGACATCTGATCCAAAATATATGCAGCAAAGACAAGCCAGGGAACTTCATGCTGTGGCAGGGACGAGGGGCATAGTACCACTGCTGCTGTAGGAAACTGTATGAGCAACCACAGGTGTGAGAGGAGCATCCATGTCTGGTTGGCAATTTCCATTCATTACAGTCTGTTTGGTCACTTGGTCAGGATAAATGTCAAGAGTGCTATAGATGATTTTCGGTGGTTTCTATAGGATAGAACCAGAGAAGGTATATGAATCCTATTCTCTCCAGTGGGAGAGAGAGGGCAGTGAGAGAGTGGGAAAGAAGAAACTTGCTGATCTGGATTACTCGGCACAGACTTTTTAAAGAATTTCACAACCAACTTATCTCATTTCCTAACTACTGTAGGTTATGCAGATTATGGTGAAAATTTCCTAAGAAGCAAGTGGCAGAAAGATGAATAAATCATACTGGAAAGAAAAAAACTGAGGTCCTATCTGTTTTTTCTTTTAAAACTCTCTTTCTCTCTACTGCTTTCCTTCTTTTAAGGTCTACTTGTTAGTTACCTTGCAGCAATGCCCAATATTTTGTGGCAAGTGCTTTAACTGACTTGAATTTCCTGTAAGAACCTTCTCTCTAATAATCCTCTCCCCTGTTTATTCTGCTGTCCGTAGCATGTCTCTGAGAAGTATGTACAGAAGGTCTTTCCCAAAACCCCAGTGAGGAGCTGAGTTTCTCAGAACTGTGAATCTTCAATGGCATCTGGCAGGGAGATGCTGCAATTTGGTCCCTCTGACCTGTGGCAGACGAGAGGCTGGAGTCCTGCCTGTGTTATTTGTTTGTCTTAGGTAGGTCCATTAGTTTCTGAAAACTTCTGCCAAGTTAATAAACTGAAAGAAAAATTTGATAATAGCCAGGCAAGGCAATTTATAACGTACCAATTTCACAAGGAGTAAAAAACCAGACTGCTTCTCAAGCAATCCATATTCTGTCACAACTCCTTTGTCAAATTAGCTGTAATCAAAGTTCTCTTTGGTCCTGTAGCTGTATTTGTGTGACATTTTTCTTAACTTTTGCATTACTGCTGAGCACAGATGTTTATTGAAATCCTGTTTCTGTTAAAGATTACTGCAAAATTCCTGTTAATTCACACAAATTTTGGGTGATGCTTTTAATGAGCATGGATCAGATATTTTCCAGTGGCTAACATTTACTAAATTCAGAAGAGAGGCCAGGTAATCAAAAGGTGGTGGGTCCTTAGGAGTCTTTGGCATAGCTACAGCATACTAGCTATGACTCAAAAATTGTCTGTCTTTGAAGTTGCACAGGGCTGATGACACTGACTTAGATGTGGAAATGGTTCCTGCCTCATTGCACTTCCTTAGTGTTTCAGGAAGGAAAAGCAAGGGAAGGATTTGCTTTTAGCTATATATATTTTTTCCTGTTAGTTTATAGACTATTATTGGAAGAAGCAATAAATAGTTTAATTGCAGTCATATTCATCTGCTTGACAACAGAATTAAGTGTAGGACCCATGGAGGGGATATATGATGCACAACAAAAGGAGGAGGAGGAGATAGAAGAAGAATGATGACACATGGAATCTGGGCAGATTTTTGGCCCATCTGTCCCATCCCACTCAGGGGGTGAGGGTGAGGTTAACTTTTTAATTCTCTGTGTGGTAATCAGAAGTAATGACAATTACTTCAGAGGTTCAAACCAATCATAAATTTACTTAAAACTCAGTGGAACTACAAAAGATAGAGGCTTGGCAAAAGTCATAACAATGCTCAAAACTTAGCAGAACTATGAAACGTAAGGGTTTAGCAAAACATGTGACGATATTACCCTAATGTGCCGAAAATTAAGTTACAAAGAGAGTGATAGAGAGGAAAAGAAAGAGAGAAAGAAAAGAGAGAGAGAGAGAAAAATAGATATCACCACCCTTGGATCCAGAGATGTTCTCTGCTCGTAGTTGTAGTCTTCAGGTGGTGGGCGTGCGCCGAAAACTTATGTTTTCCCTTTTTATAACCCGACGTGCCCGCCCCATAGGCGGGGGTCTGTCATCACTGAGCAGGCGCAGTATGTGCTCAGGAATGTTCAGAAATGTTCTAGAAATGAGTCAGTGGGTTGTGGGGGTCCGGGGGACTCACTGCCCCCCCCCCACTTCAGGGCTGACCAAGCGAGTGGTGATCTGTCACAGGCACATGGTGTACAGAGCACAGATGGTCATTGTTTACGTGTTTCAGGAATAGAGCAGTGGTCTCACAAGACGTTATCCTGCCTCCGCAGGCTCCGTCCTTGTTCAACACTCCCTGGTCATCATCAGTCCATCCTTGTTCATGTCAAGACGGGTGTTTGCGACATTCAGTTGTTATCAGAGCCTCACACCATCACATCCAGTGGCCGGTGCTGTATGTGGCTGCCCACAGCTTCTTGTGCCTGAAGTGGGTGCCTGGGGAGCTCAAGGCAAACCAAGCCCTGGGAGCCCGGCCACGTTGCCCTGGGGCAGTCCCAGGGAGATGGACATCAGGATCTGCAAGCAGGGCTTCCTCCACGCAGCGCATCTCTGGCTGCTGTGCTGCGGCACCAGCACAAGGCTTGGGCAGGAGCCGACATGGAGCAGCAGCTCCAAGATCTGGAGTCACAGCTAAGGCAGGTGCAGGAGGAGTGAGCATCCCGCGGTGCTGTACACCTCACTGCCCACACCCCCTCATCACCATTCAGGATTGTCTGTTTCAAAGCACTGCGGTCCCACACCAGTGCGGCAGGAAGAGAGATCCTGCCATGGAGAGGTCCCACCCCACCAGCGGGATACACTGTCGCCTGCCCAATGCTGTCACGAAGGTGCCAAGAGCTGGAAAAGCTTTATTACAAGCACATTCACTGCTTAATCCATTCGATCCATGCCTATTTTTTTCATTTATGCTTTGTTTCTTTTGTTTAGACAATAAAACACTGGAGTATATTGTTCTTACTCTTCTGTGCCTACCGCATTGTAAACACGGCCAGAATTTAAGATGAAGATTCTTTCCTATGCTTTCAATATAATCTTCTTTACAAACAGGGTCTGTATTAAACCTGAGAGGAATATAGCTATTCAGTATTATAAGCATACAGTAGTGCCTGTGTTCATACTGCAGTTATCTGTGTATATCAGTCCAGTAAACAGAGTGACAGCAATATTTTAACTTTTATTGAGTTGCTACCATGATTCAGACTTTTTAAACTACAAATAATTTATAAAATTGATCCCATTTAACTCACAAATTTTAAATATAAACTAACTTCAGGAGAAGCAGTCTGTAATAAAATTAGTATCTGCAGACCCACAGTCACTCTTTTTTTTTTTTTTTTTTTTTTTTAACCATGGTTTGCCTATTTTTCTGAAGACCAATTAAAATATTTTCTGGTTTATTTTCTTAAACACTTTAAGACAATGAAGCATAATTTGAACTAGTGTGCTGATAATATTTCCATTGGTGGTTGAACAGATAAAGGTAATGATTGTTATTTTACTGCAATAGCAGTTAATAATAATTATTTTTTCAAAATGAAGCTTTGCAGGCTCTAACAAATAAAACTGTCTACAATTCAGTCTATAAAGTGTAAAATAATCCTACTTAGTTATTGGAATGGCTGCACAGAATAATTATTTTGGTAGATAGAAATGGAATAATAACACAATATTTAAGTACTACATGGCAAATATTAATTAATCCCATTGACATGCAATTATTGCCCTATTACTTTTTTTTTTTTTTTCCCCTGAAGAAATTGCTCAGCAGTGTTTCAGAAACATTTATTTGTTGGCACTGGTCTTAAACAGGATTAGTTACCACAGCAAAGAATTGATAGCTTCACAAGTTTGGGCTGTGGTACAAATAATCAGACTAGTAATAATTAAATGCTATTGGTTGCTACAAATCCAAATTCTGATTTTTGATGTGATAACCCAGTAAGATATGAGAACATCTTGTTATTTTAAGTGTTTCAGAATCTGACTCTTGGTTAATTAGTGCTCTACATATACAGGCTTTTGGCTCACAGAGGAAAGTGTAATATTGTAGGTTTCCTTATGAACTTCTCAAGGAAATATGTGTGAAGTCAGTAATAGGCTTAGAGTCATGATTTTCACAGTTTAAGGTGAGGGGCTACTGAAGAAGACATGCTTATTGTGTCTTTTTGGGAAATTGGCTTGGACTCTTTCCCAGACTACAGTTAGAGAACTAGAACTGAGAGATCAGGAAGAAAAAGGTCCTGAGCTCCTAAATGACAGGGAGAAGTGTCACCGATGTGACAGGAAATGCGGAGAGGGAGGATCATGAGTAAAAAGACGTGAAGGGTTCAAGTATGATAAAGTTTGCAATTTTGTTCAAAAGTGTGTGATTTAGTATGACTAAACCACTTCCTATTGTTTCTACAAATTAAGTGTAAAAGTAGGTGACTTGTCATATATTCCTTGCATTTTGGGAAGGTCCCAACTGTGCTTATATCGTTACACTATTTATCGTACAAGGTACAAGAGCTATTTGTTTTTCCAAAACACAGCTACAACCAGACTTGTGTGCTGTTAATGTAGCCTCATCCAAAGCCCCCAACAGACTGACGATGAATACTTCTCATCTGAAGTGGCAGTCATTAAAATCAAGGAAATTTTGGTTGATTGCTTCCGCTCTGGAAATCATCTGTGTTTCTGTGTGTGTATCTATTTAAGTATGTCTATGAGATTCATATATATAATTTCCAATATACAAATCCCTGTCTTAATAGTTTAAGGTAGCTGAGGAGCTAGATAACTGTGCTGGGAAAAGTCAGTGTTTAAGACAGATTGAGTAGTTTCCCAAATGCCTCGTCTCTTGGGCCAGTTTGTATCTACCTCTCCATATGTAAAACATGAGAAATTTTGAGGCCAATTTAACACAAAATTCTCTTGATATATCACAATTATAGAAACATCTGTGCTAAATAACATAGCATAAAGCCATTGGGAATATTTGTAGTCTTATTAGGCCTAAAATTTCCCATTTCTCTCTTTATTAGGTTAAAATATACGAAAAGCAATACATAAAAAACCAGAAATGAAAACCTCAAACCCATAAAATTTTGCATCTGTAACCAGAAAGATCAAGAAATTTCAATTTTCTGAGAAAATATTATACATTAAATTAAAACAAGTTTTCTCACATTGGGTTTTTAAGGAACATATTACAATGGCTGTTGTACAGAAATTTGTTTAGTATGTTGTCTTTCTACAGTTATATCTGTTTCAAAGTTAGGTTTTGAGCAATGAGAAGATAATGGTCATATGTAACAATATGCTGTGGTTTAACCTGGCAAGCAGTTGAAACAATCCCACAACCATTCGCCCACTGCACCACCACCACCACCCCTGCCCCCCAAAGTGGGATGGGGGAGAGAATTTGGAAAAAAAAAAAAAAAAAAAAGTAAAACTCTTGGGTTGAGATAAAGACAGTTGAATAGAACAGAAAAAGAAGATTATTATTAATAATAATAACAACAATAATAATATACAAAATAAGTGGTGCACAGCACAATTGCTCACCAAACGCTAACTGATGCCCTGATAGTTCCTGAGCTGCTGTCATGCCCTCAGCCAGCTTCCTCCAAGTTATATACTGAGCATGACATCATATGGTATGGAATATCCCTTTGGCCAGTTTGGGTCAGCTGTCCCGGCTGTGTCCCCTCCCAGCTTCTTGTGCACCCCCAGCCTCCTCACTGGCAGGGCAGTGTGAGAAGCTGAAAAGTCCTTGACTTGGTGTAAATATTGCCTAGCAACAACCAAAACATCAGTGTGTTATCAACATTACTTTCATCCTGAATCCAATATACAGCACTATACCAGTTATTAGAAAGAAAATTAACTTTATCCCAGCCAAAATCAGGACACAATATAAGAAATTTAAAACTATCACTCACTGAAAAGATATGCGTTCCTAAAAATTATTTGATTTTCTGAACATTTTGTTTCAGAACTGAGCATTATTTCAATGTGGTTTATGAAGAAATAATTTTATTAATATCACTAACTGTGTTGTTGCTCACTGAAATAGTTTTCTAGGGAGCACTCCCAAGACCAGTGCCCAGGATTATGAGGTCCACACAGCTCTCATAATTTTGCCCCACAGATCTCACCTACCCTTTTACTAAACACTGGGATGGACACTTCTCTCTCCAGTATGTCTTACTAGCATAAGGGTACTTGTACTGCATGAAGGTGGCCACCAAGTCCCATGGATGCAGGAGGCTCCTGCAGCCTGAGGTGGGCTCCCGCATGCCAGGTGAAGCTTTCTGCTCCAGAAGAGACCTGCTCATCTGTCCTTGAAATCTCTGGAAAAGGAGGGATACAGTAATTTTAGTTTCAAACCCTGCCTCCGGGACACTCCTGAATTACATGGTAGATGTAGACAATGTGAATAAGAGTCTCCATGAAGGAGGAAGAAAGGAATTAACAGATCCCTGGGCTGGGTTAGCTATCACAAAGTGGAACAAACTCATTTTCCAACAACTTATTTCAGATCTATTGTACCTGGGAAGGTTGTATAACAGGAGAGACTTAACAACAACATTACTGAGAGTTATGTCTGGAAATGTAATGGCAAGATTGCAAGCATCATCTGGAAATGAGAAAATGTTTTCAGGAATATTGAATTTGCTGTCTTCTCTGTGCCAATGTGGAAACTCATTTTATAAGTAAAATAAACCTATCAGTTTATGAAACTCATGAAGATAAACCTGACCTGTGCTGTCACAGTTAGTGCCTATAAATCCATGAGGATTTTTTCAAAGCTAAAAAAGTATTCTAACTGTTCTAAAATACAACATAATAAATCATTGTTATGTATATGACATAGTTACACCAGGAGAAAAGGAATAAAGTCTTAGTGCTTGACATAAACCTGTATACAATGTGTATGTCCTTAAAGATCCAAAACAATGGATAATTTGTTCTAGATGTTTATTTTCTAGAAAAAAATAACCCATAGCTTAGGTCCCTGAAAGCAATTTTACACAGTTTAGCTTTGAAATATATTCTTTTGCTGAAGTGTTTTATACAATATGAAAGCTTGAAATATTGTCTAGATTTTTTTCTTCTATGAAACGTTATTCAAAATGTCAGAATTTTCTAAAGATGGAAAGTCTTATTTTCATTATCTCTGCTTGCAACGGAATGTTAGGTGATAAAGAGTGTCAGATTTTTATTTTTATGATAACTGAAAGGATTATTTGCTGCAGGGATCTTTCAAAGAGGAGCTTGATTGGAGTGCAGTTATATAGATTATTGTATGCCATATTATCATTAACCAATCTTTTGAGGAACCTTGATGTTTCTGATGTAAGTGGGGTTTTTTGAAGGTACAGAGAACAGATCATTACAAGGCAAAGAGATCCCATGTTTATATCACCAAATCTGTCTTTCAGAAAGTCAAGGATTGGGTGTGATAAAAAGAAGAAAGCTATGTTATGTATAAAGATGGGTAATAAAAAGCCATCACTACCAAAAATATAAATATGTGTGTAAATAATATTCTGTTTCTTAACTGTATATGCTTCCATGTATTAGCAGGATGGATATGGTTTTACAGGTTGCAGTTCACAGTTAATTTTTTGACAGGAGCAAAATTAGCAGAATCTGGTATTGGGGACCTGGTATCATTCTTGGATCTGCCCCACTATGAGCATTTGCTCACTTTTTGTTCCATTATTGTCTATCTGTTCCCTTTTTCTCACACTCCTTTACAGCCTGTAAGTTCTGTAAGAAAT
This sequence comes from Balearica regulorum gibbericeps, assembly GCF_011004875.1. Lineage (NCBI taxonomy): Eukaryota > Metazoa > Chordata > Aves > Gruiformes > Gruidae > Balearica > Balearica regulorum. The sequence continues at coordinate 112,242,261 of NC_046184.1, read as the reverse complement.
ACAGAAACTCTGTATTTCTTTGTCTGTGTTCAGTACCTATACTCAGATCTTTGTCTGGACCTCTAAATGCACTTGTAACATGATAGTTGAAACACAATTGTCTGATAACCTCAGCGAACCACAGTGAATTCTGTGTAATATATGAAAGTAAAATGTTTCATGCAAATTACAATTACTGCAGTTAATATGAGATGTTCTCTTTATACTGGCACATTTTGGGTTCACTGACAATAATTTGATGATAATACTGCCACACACAATTTAGGAAAAATACTAATTGTCTTCGGGTTCTACCAGAACATCTTCCCTAGTTATGGTGTCAATGGGACAGCATGGATTTGTACAGATTGTAGTTCAAATGTCTGAAAAAAGAAGCGACTACTAAAGAGCTTTTTATAGGCAATTGCACTAAAATAAACAACATGTTTCAAATCCTAGACTTTCTATTTTGGTCAGCACAATGTTATGAATGTATTTAATGAAGAAGTTGCATAAGGTATAAAACCCCACAAACATGTGCCTGAAGCAACTCAGTTGGACAATTACAATTCTTTCATTTCAGATTGCCTTTCTGGCTTTGAACGCTAGCTATAATTCATCTTTCCACTAAGCTATTTTAGCTTTTCCTCTTTCAATGAAGCAATACTTGACTTCTCTAACTGAAATAAGAATATTTCTCGCTTCTGCAGAGAAATAGGGGCAAAACCATGCCTGATATTGAAGAAAAACCTGTCTGAGCCTAATGCATTGTCAAAATTGGTTAAGAACACTTCATCCCTGTGAAAATAATTTTCGTTTATTACTGCTAATGTTGCCAAGGTAAGTGCTGTCTTGGGTCACTGCCATCTAATCACCAATCAGTTGTTCCAGTCTGAGTTAAAACTATGCAAATGTATCAAGGAAGAAAAAAAATAGAGAGTATAGCAATTTTGGATTTATTTTATTGGGGTTTTTTACCTCCTAGGAACATTAAATGCTTTATATTGAAATCAAAATATGCAAATGCGGATTCTGGAACACAGTAAGCTCCATCAAGTGTGGAGGAATTCTACTTATGTGTGACACGGCTGGAGGGTATTTTGTGTGGATCTCTGATAACATTTTTCAGTGTAGGTTTTCTGGACACATTGCTGTAAATATGACAGGAAGCAAACAACTTGTACTTGTTTGAGTGGTAAAATTTGCATTTGTCTTTATTGCCTGAAATAATTGTTTTAATTCTGTGTGGAAACTGAAATATAGCAATATTTCAGAAATAGTGTTAGAATAGCATTCAGTTCCAAAATAGAGATAAATATAAATGTTATGCATTATGGCTGGTGTTTATAGAGCTAGTTAGAATAGACAGCCACTGAGCTCACTGCTGAAATTCAGGCTTCTGTGAAATTGTTTTTCTATTAGCTTTGAAAATTCTAAACTATAGTTTTCACAGTTTCTCACACTGACAACACAGATGTTCAATTCTTGACAAAGACTTAGTAGCAGAGTAATTTTATAAGTTTTCTTCTAGTAAGACTTCAAGGAATATCAATATATATACACAGATAATTTAGAAAATTAACACTAATCTTTGAATAAATGTTCTGAATGAAGAAAGTGCCTTCTATCGTGTTAATCTATAAAAACTGAAGTCTTGTTTATATGTAGAAAAACTATCAACATTCCTTAATCTGCAATTAAACTTCAGGTCATAATTTTTGAATTAAAGGTTATACTGTTTAAGAACACCAGTGAAGTAACATTCCTTTGGACCTTACCAGATAGTTTTAGGAGTTTCTTGCTAGTTTATCAATGAAAATTACTTAATTTGAACTAACTTTATTTTATCATCTTTTTGAAGTACCACGGTAGCTTTTTGTGACCTGCTACCATATGACCTTGCTAAAAGGGACCTGAGGGTCCTGGTGGACAAGAAGTTGAACATGAGTCAGAAATACATTGCTGTAGTGATGAAGGCAAACCAGATACTGGGCTGCATCTGTAGGGCTGCTACTAGCAGAGACAGAGATGTGATCATCCCACTGTACTCAACACTTGTCAGGCCACACCTGGAGTACTGTGTCCAGTTCTAGTTCCTACAATTCAAAAAAAGACATGAACAGACTAGAGAGGGTCCAAAGAACTATGAAGATAATCAAAGGGGTGGAGAACCTGCCCCATGAGGAAAAACTGAAGGTGTCAGGTCTTCTCAACCTGGAGAAGAGAAGGCTTGGAGGAACTTCATCACAGTTTTACAGTACTTAAAGAGAGGCCAAACAGAGGACAGAGGGTCTCTCTTCACAAGGAGTCACATGGAGAGGACAAGGGGCAATGGGTACAAGTTGCACCTGGAGAGGATTTCATCTTGATATAAGAAATACAGTTTTTACAGTGAGAACAATCATTCACTAGGACAACTTCCCCAAGGATGTGATAGAATCCCCATCATTGGAGGTTTCCAAGATGTGACTGGAGAGGGTGCTAGATAATCTCATCTATGCTCCCTTTCCCACAAAATGTTGGAATACATGATCTTTCAAGGTCTATTCCAACCTGGGCTATTCTACGATTCTGTGATTTTATGACTTAGGAAACTAACACGAAACAATACTTTCATTAATAATGGATTTTTAAAATCTATTTTTATAGGGTCATTCTGAAAGAATAAGAAAATATAGGGCATTGGGGCAGGGCAGTGCTGCTGAGGGGGAAACAAGTCAATTGGCTGGAGCACAGTTGAGAAGAAAAATGTGTAAAAACAGCCTAAAAGTAATATTGTATTTTGATATCAGAAGAAACAGGAGTACTCTTTCTTCTCCCTTTACCCTTCCTTTCTCAAACCTAAACAGACTTTCCAGTCTCTCACGGTTTCCCAAAGTATTAGTAACAAGGCAGATAAACTGCTCGCCTGAATTGTGCAATGGAAGAAGATAGAAACAGTTGCCATCTTTCCCAGAGTTAAGGAATAAATATGGTATTACTGAGTGGTGATTCCTGACTGCAGGGCAATGGGCTAAGCCATGGGTGCAGAACCAAGATGCTGAAGATGAGAATATAAGACGAGGAGTAGATGTTCTGGAGCAATGATCAAAAGCTTTGATGAGTACTGCAGAGGAATTTGAATTCAAGACAGAGAGGCCTAGACTTGTTTTCCTGTTGTCTCAACCTTTTGGCATGGGATAGGGCTATGAAGCTGCTGGGCTAAGTCTAGGATCTGGGTGAGGGTCTGGCCCTGCGGGGACAGCAGATGATGCACTACATCCTGCAGCTGCAGCTGCAGAGCAGAAGACCTGGCTTGGAGAGGTAAACAGTACTGCTCACAAACTCCCCTGCACATCCTCCACCTCTGCAGCCTTTCCTTTAAGTATGTATAATCCTGCCCAAGTTATTAAGTGGATTCTGTACTAAAACCTATTTAGAAACAGAAGGTCTGGCTGCCTTACCTCACTGCAATCATAGGAATAGGAGCCTTTATCCACGTTCACTGTGTTTTGGGCAGCACAAAGAAGCGCTGGCTTAACTGCTCCACAGGCCTCCCCACTGAATTTAGCCTTTGCCAAGTTGCATCTTCGTCAGCCAGAAAAAACAGCTGTTTAGATTTCTTGAGAGAAAATATATCTCTCATCTATACACGAATGACATAAGTCCTTGCAGCTCCCCTTGCTCTTTTTTTATTTTTATTTTTTTTCTTAAATATATATGTTCTAGTGTTTGTGGATAATAGAAAGCCAGAGATATGGGGATACAGGGCTAGGTATGCCATCTTCATGCCAGTGGTTTTGTTTTGTACTTCATGTCCTGCCCCAGTTCATGTGTATCACTTATTTTCAGAATATAATCAGTCTGAATCTGAATTAAATTTATTTAAAGTAAGGTTAAACCACAAGGGACATATTTATTGGAGATTTAATTTTACCAAACCAAAAGCTTGGATCAGTGATTTAACTTTAGAGCAATCACTCCTTTCTAGGGGGGATTAAAATTAATGACTTCATAATAGCTAGATTTTATAATTCACAGATGTAGCTCCCATGCTATTCAGAATGACTTGCAATAAAAAATCAAGATGATATTAATGATCAAGTAGAAAGAACTTCAGACTAATCTTTCAAGTCCTTCATGTAAACAGCTTTCACTGTTGAATCCTTCCAACTTTAGATTCAATAGCAAAACTCTCACGACTTAACTAGGGTAGGTGTTCCTTGTAATGGGAATTATTCATGTAGAAGGCTGATAGATCTGTCGGGTCCATCAGTCCTAAAATGCAAACTTCAAACCAGCCTTTTTCCAAATTTGAAACAGAAAAATGTAGTAACAATCTTTAAATTTGTTGCACTATTGAGACACTGAATGAAGCTGCAACAACAATCAAGAAATTTAGAATGGGATGCACCAATATATTTTGTCTTACGGAATATGAATCCTGTATAAGGAACACAATTATTAAGTCATTTCAATTAAATGACAGGTAAAACACAGTGAAAAGCGACCGGCTAATATTTTTTACAAAAAGGCATGATTCTGTATTTAAAAGTGGTACCTGTAGGGAGGATGCAGGACGCTCAGGACAATGAGATGGAGGCCACACCATGTTCTCCACTCTCACTTTAGTGGTTAAATAATTTTGTTATGGTTGAAGAAATCCAGAGTTTTGTAAAAGGTATCTGTGCAATGGCTCTGGACCTCTAAGAAAGCTCAAATGACTGAATTCAGCTTTGTGCAGTGTACTGCAGATGGTGGGTAAGGTATACTTTAAATTCACGGAAATAGTTGTGAAGCTTCTTATACTCCCTAAAGTTTTAAAGCAGTCAAAAGTATTACGGATAAAATCATAGAAGAAAGGACCAACTGTTAATGAACAATAAATTACTTTCTATGTCAGTCCTTATACCTCCTCCAATAGCTCCATGTCCTTCTTATGTTGGGACCCCAGAGCTGGAGTCCAGGTGGGATCTCATGAGAGCAGAGACAGAGGGGCAGAGTAGAGGGGCAGAGTCACCTCCCTTGACCTGCTGGTCACGCTTCTTTTGATGCAGCCCAGGACACGGTTGGCTTTCTGGGCTGCAAGTGCACATTGCTGGCTCATGTTGAGTTTTTTGTCAACCAACACCCCCCAAGTCCTTCTCCTCAGGGCTGCTTTCAATCCATTCTCTGCTCAGCCTGTAGTCGTGCTTGGGATTGTGCCGACCCACATGCAGGACCTTGCACTTGGCCTTGTTGAACTTCATGCAGTTCACATGGGCTCACCTCTCAAGCCCGTCAAGATCCCTCTGGATGGCATCCCTTCCCTCCAGCATGTTGACTGCACCACAGAGCTTTGGTGTCATCAGCAAACTTGGTGAGGGTGCACTTGATCCCACTGTCCATGTTGCCGAGAAAGACATTAAACAGTGCTGGTCCCAATACCGATCCCTGAGGAACACCACTCATCACTGATCTCCACTTTGATATGAAGCAGTTGACCACAACTCTTTGAGTGCGACCATCCAGCCAATTCCTTATTCACCGAGTGGTCCATCCATCAAATCCATGTCTCTTCAATTTAGAGACAAGGATGTTGTGCAGGACAGTGTCAAATACTTTGCACAAGTCCAGGTAGATGACATCAGTTGCTCTTCCCTTATCCATCAGTGCTGTAACCCCATCATAGAAGGCCACCAAATTTGTCAGGCACGATTTGCCCTTAGTGAAGCCATGGTGGCTGCCACCAATCACCTCCTTATTTTGCATATGCCCGAGCATAGTCTCCAGGAGGATCTGCTCCATGATCCTGCCGAGCATAGTCTCCAGGAGGATCTGCTCCATGATCCTGCCGAGCATAGAGGTGAGACTGCTCTCCTGGAGTCCAGGGTAGTGAGCTTGCTGTGCACCCTCCTCGCTGCTCTAAGGATCTTGAACTCCACCATTTCATGGCCACCGCAGCCAAGACTTCCCTTGAGCTTCAAATTCCCCACCAGCCTCTCCTTTTTGTGAGAAATCTATGCTTAAGGTCCAACATAGCACTTTTCCTCATGGGCTCCTCTATCACTTGGAGAAGGAAGTTATCATCAATACATTCCAAGAACTTCCTGGATTGCTTATGCCCTGCTGTCTTGTCCCTCCAACAGATATCAGGGCAGTTGGAGTCGCCCATGAGGCTTATGAACGTGAGGCTGCTCCTATCTGTTAACAGAGAGCCTCATCCACTCGGTTGTCCTGGTGAGGTGGCCTGTAGCAGACCCCCACTATAATGTCCCTTGTCCCTGCCCTCTCTTTATTCCTGACCCATAAGCTCTCAGTCAGCTCCTCACCCATCCCCAGGCAGAGCTCCATGCACTCCAGCTGGTCATTGACATAAAGGGCGACATTGCCTCCTCTTCTCCCCTGCCTGTCTTTCCTAAAGAGCCTTTTACCTTCCATTCCAACACTCCAGCTGTAGGAGCCATCCTATCACGTCTCTGTGATGTCAATAAGATCACAGGCCTGCAAGCACGCGCAGGTCTCCAATTCCTCTTGTTTATTCCCTGTGCTACATGCATTTGCATAGAGGCATTTAAATGGAGCCCCTGACGAAGCTGACATTGTCTGGAATTCCTTTGTCCTGCACTTCAGGTGCTCTCCTGCTGACCTGTGATCCTTCTCCCAGCTCTGGGCATCTATGGCTGGCACTGGCATCAAACTGGTAGGAGTGGGATGGACTGACATTCCCCTTCCCTGGTAACTTTATTTTCAAGCCTTCTTCAGTGGCTTGGCAAGCCTATGAATGAAGATGCTCTTCTTCTCTGACACATGAACGTCACATAGCCCCCAGTAGACAAGATTTCTCAAAGCAATTCTCATGGTCTAAGTAGCTGAACCTCTGACTGTGGCACCAATCCTGTAAATGTTTGTTGACTTGTCAGATTTGACTGGACTTTTCAAACCTCTTCACTTCGACTGGGAGGATTGATGAAAAAACTACCTCCACTCCAGAGTCCCTTACCACTGCTCCCAGGGCTCTATAATCCTTCTTGATACTCCTCAGACTGCTCCTGGGTCTATCACTGGTGCCCATGTGAAACAACAGCAGCAGGTAATAGTCAGTGGACTGTACAAGGCTCAGTAGTCTCTCAGTGACATCCCTGATCTGAGCCCCCACTAAGCAGCCCAGATCTCTAGAGAGCGCGTCAGGTCAGCACATGGTGCCTCTGTACCTCTCAGAAGGTAGCCGCCTACTACCGTCACGTGTCGCCTTTTCTTAGTTGCGCTGGTTGTTATACGAGGAGCAGATAGGGCTGCCTTACTCAGCTCCAGCGTCTCTCCTGATGTGGTGGGTCTTTCCTCTTCGATATGAAGAGTGATTCCCCTCAGGCTTCGGGGGGGGGGGGGGAGTCTCTTCCTCCTGCTGGTCCTTGCCATCTCAAGCTTCCATTTTTCTACATTATTGCCCCCCCTACCTTTGGTGTGTGCTGGTGGGGGAATTTTTGTCTGTTTGGGTCAACTGCAGACTGCACTTGGAACCAGCTGCCAAACTCCTTCTCAGCCTCCCTGATGTTACATAGTCTCCTCCACCTCAGCGCACCGTTTGCAGGCAGGTCTGCCACGACCCCTGCACCAGGAGAAAGGGCTGGGCACTTCCTGCCACCTGGGGCTGCAGCTCTGGCTGGGTGAGGGCAGCCTGGCTCTCAGACAAGCGCCCACCATCCTGCCAAGTAGGATGAGTGCCCTTGACCTGTGCAGACAGTCACAGAACGGTGTCCATTTGCTGGGTTATGTGTACTTCAAGTCTGCTGTTCGGCCAGTGGAACGACCCTCCTTCAAAGAGGCGCCTTCTTATGTGAACTGCCGCGCCACGCCATGTTTGCTCATCCTGTCCACAGCGCTCCGGGTCGCTCGCGCTCCCTAGGGCTGCCTTTTGGGAGTGGGGAATGTACGCATATGTTAGTTTTCTAACAAGTAGCCCTGTTGGTGCAGCTAAATCTAGTGCTCAAAGTCAAATCTCTCTCAAAGTAAAATCACCAAAACAGGCAAGTTTGATTTTGAGCTCACAAAGTCAAATTGCTGAGATGATAGACTTACATGTGTGTAAAGATAAGTTGTATTTAAGGTCTCCATGTAACCTGTAATATACACTCTATTTTACCTTTGAAATTGATATACGTGTTTAATGGTGAATATAAAATAAGACATGACGTCTGAACATAGTCACATTTGGGGAAGACTGATGGCTTAGCTTTATCTCTAAAAATAAATATACGTAGAGGCTTTTTTAATATAACTTCATAGTGAGATGCAAGGGCACATAAAGTTATCTATTTCTAGATGTGAGGGATTAATTACAATGAAATGCACACTAAATAATTCTATCTATAGTAAATATATGTATATACATATTTCTACACTGTATTGGTCGAAGTGCTTAGGACTAAATTTCTCATTTTTTATTATAGCTTTAACATTAAGGGTTGCCAGGAATATCTTGGCATGAGCTCCAGTGGTGGTCATTTCCTCAGCATGAAACAGTGATTGCCCATTCATTTTTCACTGCAAAATTACTCATAATGTAGATGCAAATCCATTATATAAACAAACAAGTTGTTGAAACCCTTATCCATATTTTTTTCTTCTGAATATTGTAGGAATTATTTACAAATAAGAACTTATCCATCAAATTTAATGTTTGAATTGTCTGGTAACATGAGCTGTTAAAGCCATCTTGCAATATAAATACTAATAAAGGGCATGTGTAAATATGAGTAAGAGGTGAGAGTTGTCTGCATTTTTCGTGTTACATATGCAGCATATTAAATGGGTAAAAATGGTTAATGTTCATACTAAAAGAATTCCAAATTGTTCTGAGAGCAGTTATTCTAGTTCAGTTCCATTTGGAATCTATTTAAGGCAAGTACAGATGAATAAAGTAGATAGATAGCAGTGGTGGGGGTGAGGGGTGGGGGGAGAAGACCAAACTCTAACTATGTCTGTTCTTTGAAGGAAATTCTACCAAAAAAAAATAATTAAAAGGGAGTAGAAATGAAGTTATATATAACAGGATACAAATGGTAAAGCTAAGATAAATTAACCACTACAGTAGAAAGTGTTTTGCCCTTTAATCTCTCGACCGCTACAGGGAAATCCATCTAAGACTAACTGTTAAGCACCATAAAAGAAATGTGCACTTTGTAGAGTGTAATCTAGCAGCTTGTAAGGAGTTCATGTCAGATTTTGGGCCAGCTGCTTTGGATTAAAAAAAAAAAATAATAAAAAAAATTCACCAAAATCAAGAGAGTTAATATCTTCTTTAAAATTAATGTTACCAGCAAATAAATTAGAATGTACTTCCAAATTAGAAAGAAAGGCAAAGATAAATCAATTTGAATGGACATAGATGGGCTTGCTTTTTCCAAAAATATGATGTCATGGAAAAAAAAAAAAAAAGTACTAGTGATCTGAATAGAAGTATTGCAGGACAAAGTTATGAAGCTTAAAATGGAAAGAAAATTGTAGAACATTTCATTAGTTTCCCTTGAGAAATTCTAAGATTATTGAGAAATAATTTAGCAAGGTCTGTGTGCCTGTTCTTAAAAAAAAAAAAAATCCTACAGTAGACATGCATGCAAATTCATCTTTTGCTGTAGTGATATCCTGTTGTTTAAATGTTAAAATAATACACTGTAATTATTTAGATTTTTGGTCCACATTTATATTCTTGGTAGCACACAGAGGATCTAACTGGTTATGAAGACAGAAATATGTTGAACTAGATATTTCACTATACAGTAATAGTCCGACTTTTCAAAATTATGGCAGAGTTTGTCTTCATACAAGTATATTTATTTCAAAGTGATCTGTTTTTTCTTACTTTGTTGTGAGGTTCTGTTGGCTTTGGCATTTCCTAGAACATGCATGTGAAAGGTTAATTTTCAGAGGAAAAATAGTGAGTCCTTAGAGTACTCTTGTAAGACTCTGAAGATCAGTCCCTAGCTCCATAGCACATTTTTCTTGTGACTAGCTACTTAAGCGCATCTACAAAACAATTCCCCTTATGACTCTGAGGTCACAATTGTGGCTTATCTTGACCATCATGTTTTGCAGCTAGGTTGTCTATAACAGTCTGTACAGTGTATTCACACGCTGTCTATATATGTCCATCTTGCGATGACTCAAAGCCTTTTCTGTGAAATGAAAAATAAAACTATAACCTCTTTATCTTTACCTCACCCACTGTATCATGTTTCTTTGGTTTCTTTTCTTTATTTTTCTTCCATATTAGCAACATAGCAATAATATATGTCTTCCACTAGAGAAAAATCAACACAGAAATAAACACTAATATTCCAGAACACAGGAAAAATGCTATGATCTGAATTTAAAAGGAGGTAGGATCTGCTTTGGTTGGAGAGTCGAACTGTTGCCCACTACTTACACATCACTTTATAAGAAATAACAAATTAAAACTTTCCTTTAAGAGTGGCATGTTTTCTCTGTTGCAAATTGCAAAGAGGATTCCGTAGCAGCTACACTCACTGGGAAGCTGCCAGCTTTGCTCTGTACCCTAGAGAGTTGAAAGAAAAAGAAAATGAAGTTGTTCCAGGCTTGATTTGAAGATGAGCTATTTATTTTACAGAAAAAAAAAAAAAAAAAAAAAAGAAAGAAAGTATTGAAACCCAATTTACAAGACTATCCGTCTGTGAATGAAACCAGAGTTCAGTGGTAGGACTGCTTTGAAAATTCCAAAATTGATTATATTAATTTTTTAATTGGATCCCAATAAAACACACAGTGAAAACAACTAACCGCCTATCCCATGCTTGAGAAAGGTCAAAGATGAAAAAAGAGAGGTAAAGGAGAATCTGAAAATGCGTCACATGAAAAATAAAAGCAGCAATTAAATACAAAACTTAATAACCTGCTTGGCTGGGAATACTGCTCTCAGAAGAAAAACAGCCTTGTGCTCCTCTTTCTGCTCTACCTCCCTATGCAAGAGAATGTATTTTAATTCCTCTGTGCTGACATCCAAAGCTTTCAGGTCAAAGCTGACAGTCAAAGACTGTGAAAGGTAGTGAAGTAAAGAGTGGGAGGTGGAAGGAAAATAAAAAAGCAGGGGGGTAAGTGCTGTGAGATTGCCTAGTGCTCAGAACGGGAAAGTAAGGAGTTTGAAAATTATTTGTTTGGAAGACAGCAATTTGTAGCAGCAAGGTATTTAGCCCAAAGACACATTCATTAGAATTACAGCAGTGGATGAGATTAAAAGAAGAACCAGAAGAAACTGCAGTTTTTGACAGCGTCCAGATCTCCAATGACAAACTCAACAAGACAAAATGCTGAACGGAAGAGTTGGAGCACAGAAGTAGCTGGGTTTTGACTGTCTTTCTGATGTCAGTTTGGATTGACTAGAGGAGATGGAAACCACTGTGAAAAGAATCAAGCCAATAAAGTGACTTGATTTTTAGAGATGAAGATACTGAATCGGGTACTTTGTAAGGCACTTATGGATTAGGGCAAAGGATTTTCTAAAAGAGATTGTGTGCAAGAACTATTTGTAGTTCAGAAGAGGTAGAAGATCAAGTAGGTGTTAGGGAGAGGGCTAAGAGAGGGAGTAAGCAAAACAAGAACGGAAGCATACAAGTTTATTCATGTTTGCCATATTTGTTACCTATGCAGTGATTCATGCCTTTTGTATATCATCCCAGAAATAAAGACCTTATGAGCCAAAGAACAGCTTATTATGAACAGAAACAAAAGGAAAAAATTAAAAAAGAAAACAAACTGAATCTGACTGCCTCTATCCTGCATTGAATCTTGTGTACTAAAGTGTCACTAAGATAAGGGAAAACGGTTTAAGAAAAATTGAATGTCCTTTTGTTTTTTTACATTTCCATGCACCGGCTGACAATAAGACAGACCGAAGGAGACGGGAGAAAGTTCAGAGTAAAACTCATGTGAGATGATGTACCTGACAAATACATGTAAGGCAAAAGTTTCTTGAAGTTCCCCGTGGAGTCAGGAAAATCAATGATCAGAGTTGTCTGATGTTTGAGAGTCCTGGCGTGATCAACCTGCCAGCAACCTCTGGTAGGTACATAGACAGTGAACATCTGTGCACGCTGATTAAGCTGAAGGGGATGGTGGCTGCAGGGCAGCAGGCTGCCTGTAAGGACGCCAGTCCCACACCGAGCCGAATGCCAAGAGGTGCACTCACGGTGTGACTGCCTCCGCTGTCCTTCACAATGAAAGAGTTGAAACAACAAAGCGGAGTGGTCAAAACCATTTACGGGGCTACTAACGGGAGGATCACAGGGTGGAAAGTGCTCTCTGCTACTGGCGTAGCAAAGAAGCGAACAAAAAGAGGGTGGCCAGCCACAGACAGGCACTGTTTGGGTAGCCAGAATTTAAGCTTGGGAAGGTACACAAACGGGTGCTTTTCACACTCCACTTTTTTTCCAGATTTCCATGGGTTTATGGGAAAGGAGGCAAAGGGAAGGATACAAAATCTGGATGAAATCTGTTTCCTAATCCATCATAACAATCTCTTATGTATTAAAAATGCTTTGTTTATTCCAGCTAAAGAGAGGAACAAGCGTAGGCACAGCCTATTAGAACATCTGCTGCAGAAATATGAGCAACCTGATGCTTCAGAGGGGAAATGACTGAAGAACAGCTCCACAGGGGGTGGTTTGGATGTTTGTCAAAATGGTGTCATTCTGGTTCTCTAAACGTGTGCTTTTAAAAAGCAGTGGGATTGCTGGAATGAGGCTCTCTCTTAGGCAGAGCCCAATCTAATATGAGACTGCTTTTTTATCAGCTTTATAGGTGAAGGTCAGTCCATAAAGCTGCATTTCTAAGGATACAGACTATAATTGGGGCACATTATGGAAACATTAAATTCAGAGAGATGATTGCTCCGTTATGAGGCCAGTAATACAAAGAAAAATATGTGTTGGTTGTGACTCCTAAAAACAGTGACAATGAAAGCAAAAAAAATTTAATTGTTTCAATGAATAGACAAAGTTGAAAATAACAGTCTCTAGATTTTCTAGGCTTTTGTTTCTTCTTAAATTCGCACTGTGCTTGGTTTTGTTAACTAAAATAGGGAAGGCTAAATTAGAGCTTTAGTATAGCTAAGGATATAAAAAGCAAGGTAGGATGCATTGTCTCAGATGTTAAGGCACTCATATATGACTGAAGGATGCTTCAGACCTTCAGATGACTTCAGAAATCTATTTAGGGACTACCCTTTCATTTTTGCTTTTCTTGATAGGAACCAGAATGTGATATATCTGTCTTGAAGGACAGGTTACACAGTTCAGGAGCTTTGCTCTGTATTAACTATGGATTTCTCTATTTTCATAAATGTGGCTCAGATATATGTAGGTCTATAATGTGCTGCTGCTGGCAGTGGTAGTCAAGCTATGGTATTCCTCTTTTCCTTATTTAGTCATGTAATTTCCTTTCTATACTTCAGAGAAAGACAGGAAGGCATCCAGGAGTAAGAACCAGACCGAAGTGGGAAATCGATCAGACAATTTAATGAAATACTTAGTGGAGTTGGAAAAGTAAAATCCATAGATGTTTAGGAAATTGACCTTAATAACAGCCACCAGGGAGACATATGCTATCTTTATATGCACATTAACAAGGCACTGTGAGCCCGTTGGGGCACAGACCACATACAACTCCAGCAGTTTGGTAAAGCATCTGTTCTTTGAACAGTGTTGTGTATTGTTTTGTACTGCCAAGGCTGATTGATGAGTGCTAACAAATATGGCATATAATAAACGGGCCACAGAGAAGTGAGCTGGGCTGTGGAAGGGGTGTGCACCCAGGAAGCCTGTCCCAGGAGTCAGATTCTCTGGATGGCAGACAGAGCGTATGCAGCAGCAGCAGAGATGAGTTTTTATCTCGGTATTTGTTTTTATGAAGTATCAATTTAAAATGAACACCCAGAAAAGTGTTTGGGAGGAGATTTTTTTTCTTTTTATAACCCTGAAAAGTGCCACAATCATGAAAAACGCCCGTGGCTCATACACACTCTTAATAAGAGAATGATTACTCTGCCGATGTAAATATCATGTTAAATTAACACTCTCCCACATTTCTCTCTCAGCTCCAACCCAAATTCTGTTACCCCTCAAATCAACATTCAGTAACTGATGTTCAGCTGTGACACCAGATCCATCTGGCTGACTTTTATTTCTCACAGGTTACTGGTCATGGACTAGTTATCTCACTTGTTGAGGCCAGAAGAATTTGACCCCCATGCTAACAGGGGTCAGATAGGCACACAAGTGCTCAGACCACCAAATCTGCCAGCAGTTGTGTCTTCCTCCAAGCCAGGCAGGCTGTGATGGGCGGGTTCCCACAGGCAACACGGAGGCATGGGTATGCTGGCTCTGCCCCATCTGCATTCCTGCACCAAATTCAGCAGGTAGGAATGAATAGGCTTTCCCTGACAGTTTTCTATAAAGTAGATGAAATTTATTTTTTTGTCTCCTATTAGCTGTTGGTCTCTGTGCTATCACAGTTCTGTTTACACTGCCTTTTTTTTCAACTAACAGAAATTTTTAGAGGGGGGGGGAAGTGTCACGCTAGCTGTTTTACCATTGGCCTGTGGAATTTGTGTTAACATGAAGCGAGCACAACTTGCTACCTGATCCTATTAAGTATTTTAGATTTCCTTTCCACTGCTCTAAATGATGATGCAGAATGCAGCAATGCTGAACTGAGTAAATTGGAGAAAGGAAAGATGCATTTTAGTTACTCTTTCATTAAAAAAAAATGTCAGCTGAGACAAGAGGCATGACATCTTTTAATTAATACATGTTAAACTCATTTTAATCTTTGGATTTCCATGATCATAGCTGGTTTTGCCCATCTGGGCATAAGGAAGATGCTCCTTATCTTTTCTGCTGAAGTTGTGCTGCTAGCAGTAAAGAATTCAAGATCACATTTCCAGTGCACAAAATACCACTTTGCAGAGGTCCCTGCAGTGTCTTCGAGAAAGCTAGCTGTGGAGTGCAAAAATTATACTTCTTTATGGCTCTTCACGTGACCAGTGGTTAGCCCAGAGTTGGTGTTCCCCTCATGCAGCTGTATTGTAGTCTCTGACCACCGACCGCCCTGTGGTTTGTTCCCTCTTCCAGACCCATGCATAAAAGAATCACTTCTTACCATTTTTATTTCCCTAAGCAGGCAGAAGCAGCTCACAGCCCAACCCTCTTTATTTTCAGTCCTAAATATTCTTCTCAGCTGTTAAAAATCATAACCTTGCAAATACAAGAGATAACTATTCCTTTGTCTCTCTGTAGACCTGCAAGTTTTGTTCCTCTCTTCCCAGTACACATCTAAGCATGTGTGCCAACACAGATGTGTGCAAGTACACACATGCGCACACACACACACATACACCTCCCATCCAATCCCATCTTATCTCCATGAAAAACACAAGTGCATCTCCAGTTGCCGGTTAAGGTAACACTCAAATTTACAAAGAACTAAGGACTTACTTATTTGTTTTACTTGCTGTCAAGCCTTTTGGTAAAGTGTTCTTGCTGTACCTTCCCTTTTGCCCTATCTGCCTCTGGAGTTATTTTCTATGACTTAAATAAATCTTTGTCCTGAGGATTTTATATTGTGAAGGTTACACATCATCATAATTGTATACAGGACTCTCAATGTTAATGCATCCCTCCTCAGCAGATTTTAAAATGAGTCAGTGAGCCATCAGCAGGATTCTTCACCAGAATGGCTATAAACTGTGATAAACCAAAGTTATATCACATGAAATGAATCACCTGTGGGTGGGGAAAAATGTGGCATAAATTGGGAATAACTAAACAAATGTTTTCCATTGTGCATGGATTAGAGTGTTTTTACAATCTGGAAGATTTTATTAAGTGCATGAGTTGCTTCCCATCAGTATGCTGTGACTAACCATCCAGAATAAAGTACATAAGCCATAAAATTTTATTTACTTAAGAACAACAATCTTTACATCTTTTAGTCTCAGTTCCAATTAGACTGGGAAAATATTTTTCTGGCAGTTTCAGATAAAGTTTAGTAAAGCGGCATTTCACAGCAGACGAAACATAAAAGCTCAGGAATTTGGAACAGGTGGCTGAAGTCAACTCTTTATTTATATATTCCATAGAATGCAAAACTTCCCCAGAAAACTTCATTGCAAATATTCAAAGCTAGATGTTTTTCAGCAGCTTTGGGGTAATTTGAGTTGTTGACTATAAAGGCTTTTTGATCAAGTCCTTCATTTTCATTACTCAGATTCAGATGCAAACTGCATGATCTGAAACTTTATCATAGCACTTTCATGTGTATTTTGATTTAATTAAGTTTTCAGTTAATCATTATTTGAATATTGGCCTTCCTGCTTCTGAAATATATTTGATTAAGAATTAGGCCATGTTTAAACCTACATTAGTAAATGTACATTAAGCTTTTAATAAAAGCAAACTCCACAAGCATTGCATCCAGGCCTCGCACATCAGATGAAAAGGAATCCTCAGATTATATATCTCTATTTAAGACAACTCCATTTCAATTTAGTTAAATTTAGTTATAGTTGTGTTGAATCTAGGTGCATAATAATCCATGCAAAATGAGCTGAATTTGAGGAAGATTCTTCTTTGGAGTCATTGCATGTATATTCCTTCATATTCACACTAAAATGAATACTAATAAGGTATTGTTTCTAACAAAGAGTAATCTACATGATTTACACAGAAGTTGTGATCCTTGCATTTACCATATCTCTTTTCTTATTGACAAGCTTTGCAATTAAATATCACACATGCATGGGAATGTCTTAAAATTTTAGGACTTGAGTATTTTAATGTGTGCCAATTTCCCTCTTTGAAAACATTCTTAAAGAAGAGATACAAGAAAGAACAAAAACAATGCTCACTTTCAGATAGCCCTTACAATCATGTGAGAATAATTGCCTGAACCTATTGTACCAAAAGCAATCACAGTTTTGCCAATCAAGTAGGAAGGAAAAAGGATGAAATTAAAAAACATACTTCTGGTAGGGAAATTTCCAGAGCTTATCTGGAAGTTTATTAATACCTGAAGATAAAAGCCAAAGATTTTTCTGGATTTCATATAATTTTTTTTGTTTTCCTACTCTTCCCCCCGCCCCTTATAGTGATCTGTTTACAAAACTCCATATAATTAAAATGTAAATAAGAAAAACTGATTCATATGTTGCCAACCATCTAGGTGAGTGGAATTCTGAAAAAAAATAGTGGGGCCCTAGAAGAGCACAGAGACATATATACCCACATAGATCCTCATCAGGTCTACAGAGAGAGAAGTGCCCAAACTTACTAACTGTGGTGGCATTTGCAAAGGAGAGGACAAGTGGTATTTTGCAGATGAGTGATTAGAATCAGTTCCACGA
Source organism: Balearica regulorum gibbericeps (assembly GCF_011004875.1). Lineage (NCBI taxonomy): Eukaryota > Metazoa > Chordata > Aves > Gruiformes > Gruidae > Balearica > Balearica regulorum. The sequence continues at coordinate 112,224,911 of NC_046184.1, read as the reverse complement.
TGCTGTTTTGAATCAGTTTGGCACAAAATAAGTTTGAAGTGCTTTCCACATGAGAGTAAGACCTATTCTGCTATAACAGACTGTTGGACTACTGGGAAATGGTGCTGTAAAAGGACAAAATAAATTTTTTACACAAGGTATGATATGGAGTCATAGAAGGATGTAGTCTGGAAGGGGCTTCTGGAGGTCCTCTGGTGCAAGCTAGGCTGCTGTGATGGTCGAAAGAGGTTGCTCAGGGCCTTCTCCAGTTCAGTTCTGAAAATCTCCAAGGATGGAGAGTCTAAAACCTGTCCAGGAACTTGTGGCAGCCACTCTTGATGACTTTTTTTCCTTATATCTAGTTGGGATTTCCCTTGCTGCAGCCTCGCCCTTTCATTGTGTGCCTCTGAAAGGAGTTTGGCCCAGTCTTCCTTATTATCACTCATTAGGTCGTTGAAGTCAGTTGTATCAAACACAGTTCACAGTAAGATACTTGGTAATTCATCGTATTCATCAAGGATCTGACCATTGCAGAGTATTCAAATTGCTTATTAGAGTTTTCAATCTTAATGCTTACATTTAACGATACTTTAAGAAAATGGAAAAAAATGAAGAAAAAAATGTATTCCATTAATAAGGTTACTAGACAAAAATAAACTCTCTGTTTACATCTGCTCTAGCTCATCTTTTCATTCCTAGAGGCTTTTCTTGTTGATATAACATAGTTAATCAATTCAGGATACTAGCTAGACAAATTGTGAGTATGACTGTGACAAAACTGGAAAGGCAGTGAGCAGTATGGTGAATGTCTAACTATTCTTATGTGAATATGAAAAAAAGTTGCTCTTTCTTTTTTTTTTTTTTTTTAAAAAAAATCTTCCAGAATAAGTTTTTTAACACAGCAAGACACTATTCTCAATTTTATGAAAAAGAAGGAATATATCCAGGATGTTAAATGAACTGTAAAGTAACTTTGGTACCTTTTAACCGGTGTTTCCTATGTTAATATTCATTAATATTCATTTTCTGAAAAGTATCAGCATTCACCTTGGGCAAAGGAGTGGTAAGACTCCCCAAACTCTTGTGTAAGCACTGGAAAATTACACAATTCGAGTTCTTAAAGATTTTGAATGTACTTCATGTTGCCGCAGCCTAAAGTCTGTAGGCAATTTACCATCATTTTGTTTGTTTGTTTGTTTCATAATATTTATGTGAGTATGCAAGTGAGTATTCAAAATGAAATCAGAATCCATTAGGTGAATGTATTTGAATGATGTCATGTTAAGATACCCACATAAGCAATTATAATGTGGGCCTTTAGGATCTGATTATTTTCCAGATAGACAGAACAGGTTTTTGGTTCTCATTTAGTCCTGACCATCCTTATAGCTCAAGGTATTAGCTGTGCTGATTATCATAAATATATTCTTTTAGGTAGAGAACTAATGCTTTAAGAAGAAAACTAAGTTATGAAATATTTATAGCTGTTAAGACATCTCCTGGACCCTGAAACACTGAAATGCAGATTCATAGAATAAGCATATAATGCTACACTTTGCTTTATTCATTCTTAAAGAGTGAAATTGTCCAAGATTTTCTGCATAATCCTTTAAACCCAAGTTCATTTTTTGTGCAGGGTATGAGATATGAGAAGGTGCTATCTTTGCTACTGGAAATCTTGGATCAGAAGAAATTTGAATTTTACATTATTTAGCATCTGTTTTTATTCTAGTAGTCAGACATGCCATGGTCAGAAGGATTGTGGATGCTGGTCATTCTCCTCTCTAAGAAGGAAGTGGAAGCCAATCAAGCCAAGATACTTTTTTCAGTGATGGCTAGAACACAGCAGATATCAAAATGAATACTTTGATTAAAAAAAAAAATAAAAAAAATCTAATTTTATAATTCTATTGTTGGACTGAAATAGCATGCGTGTAGTGAGAAACGAATACAGTGAAAATAGAATTGGGTTGTCTATTAAGTTCTGCTGAACCAAAATTTATTAGATGAACAGTTTTGGCTTAGAAAAGAAAATCTTCCCAAGGCTAAAGTTGGTACTGACCCATCTCTGAGCTGTCCAGTTATCTTATTAGAATATCACACTTAAGTATTTAAAAAAAAAAAAAAAAAAAGCTAGCACAGTTTTTCTTCTCTTAGAAAATGGAACCAAAGTGATAGTTCCTTTTCTGCATGGTGGCATTTGAACCTGAACCTACTTATGCTGTGCTGGGTGTTCTGCTGACATGATTTTACCTTGGGTTAATCATTAAACATTCTCTGAAGTACTATCAGGACCGCAAAACTTCCTGATTCATAGTAATATTAATAAAGAATAATTTTCTATAACATTAACAATGTCTTGTGGGGAACTTTAAAGGCCTTGTTGGATATAATTTTCATTTTTTTATAAATATGAAAAGACTGGACAGTGAGTGTGAACCAGTGCAGGCTGCACTACAACCTCCAGATGGACATCTTGCTTTGCTTTTTTTTTCTACTGACCAGCAGGATACAGGTCTGCTTGTTTGGCTGGTTTGCGGCAAGAATCTTTATTGCTTTTTTAGGATTTTCTGAAGTGGCACTTGGCTTGCTCTAGCTCAGTTTTTGTTTGCCTGTTTTTTAGTTTGATTGCTGAACTGAAAAAATAATTTATACAGTCTTTCTGATAGAATGACATATTCCCACAGTCAGTTGCACATAAGCCCCTAAAGCAATGCAAAACCAAGATGTATTCTGGTAATGGGATAAAAGAAATTTCCCTTATGTTTAAACACAATTTCCTGTATTTTGGTTTGTATTTCAGGAAATTTGTGCCCATTGCCTCCTATCCCATCACTGGGAACCACTGAGAAGGGCCTGGCTTCCTTGTTTTACTCCCTCCATAAGGTATTTTTACAAATCGATAAGATCCCCTGGAGCCTTCTCTGCTCCAGGCTGAACAGTCCCAGGTCCCTCAGCCTTCCCTCACATGAGAGATGTTCCAGTCCCTTCATGGTCTGAGTGGCCCTTCGCTGGACTCGCTCGGGTACATCCCTGTCTCTCTTGTACTGGGGAGCTGAGAACTGGACATGGGTAGACCACAGATGGGGACTCAGAGACCCATTTGTTCTTTTGTTTTTCCTACCAAAGGGCTAAACAGATACCTGATGGTTGAACCAGAAACATCAAAAAGCTGGGGGAGGGAGAGAGAGAAAGGAGAATCCTACTTATCATGGCTAATCAGAGGGAATTTTTTTTTTTTTAAGACTGAACACTTTGCACGAAGGATTTTTATATATTCTTCCATAAACACACAGAAACATTCACATGCACACACTCCTACATTCGATTAAAGCTTGGATTAGCACTTTAATACACTGAAAAAAATTAATGCAGAAGGTGAGCTTGTATAATATGACATAAAGTATTTCTAAGTAGTAGGTTTTCCCTCAGGAAAAAGTTGAAAGTACTGGATTATTTAAAAGAGATAAAAACACCCTGAGAGTTATGAAAGAGAATATGAAGAAAGATGTTCCTTAACATAGGGATGGAAGTAATAGAGCAGTTGCAAATACAGGTATCTTTTTTCTTCACCCGATATTCCACTCTTGTACTCTTCAAAACTACTGATCAAACTGTGGAATATTGAATTTGATCTATCTGTAGGATTCTGAATCTGCTGTGTTGGTTGTGCTGTATAGCAGGATATAGATTGAGAATGAATAAATGCAGATACTGTAGGTCAGATAGAAAGTGATCTAAATATTAGATGTGCTTTAATAGTCAAAAGTTTTCCTTCTTGGCAGGGAAGCCTGTGGACTATCAGTGTCTTCAGCAGTGGAGAACATGCTTTCCTGCTGAGTATATACCACCTGCTCTTCCATGCTAGTGGTAGGTCCACCAAACTCTTGCTACGAGAATTTGGATTATTTCCATGGTATCTGGGTTACGACAAGCTTCGGAGTCAGATCGTCCACACCTTGAGTTTAAGTGATCTGTCTGTCCTTTCTGCTAGCAGCATGCCAAGGGCTTAAGTGTAAATAAAACTTGTGGTAAACAACAGTGTTTAGATGTTGGTACTTATGCTTTCCTTCTGCTAGAAGATGCTTTTTATTTTATCTCAGTCTGTTGTTTGAGTCACAAATAAATGTGTGACAATTGGCCAGAATATACATACATACATACATATCTGTTCCATTTGCTGCAGGCCTTCTATAATAATGGTTTAATTTAGTGAACAGCTTGAGGCATTTGATTAAACGTCTGATACTTACTTTTAGGTTCACATGCCAGATAGCTGAAATTTTTGGATGTGAATTCTAAAGGTGCTAGTGTTAGTTGCTGGGATACTATTGACTTGTAATGGGAGGTAGAACTCTACTATACATATGTGCTCTACGTTGTCATAGCATTAACCATTTAGTCTTAAAGTTACCAAGAAAATATTCAACTGATCAATTAACTAATGATAATAGAAAATATTCCTTTGGAAGGGTGAATGAGATGACAAATTTATGAAACAGATAGCTCTGCAGGAAAATAGAGGAGTGAACCAGTTTTATTTGTCACAGATAAATGTTTCTCTTTCAGAGCTAGAGCACTATACTGTGATTGCAAGACCCTGTCTGGGCTACAGTATTTTAGCCGACAGGATCAAGATGTGGCTGAGGGTTTTTTCCAGTTGGCAGCACAGTGATAAACAGGAGTAGGGCAAACTAAACTGTATGTTCAGTCGTGCAGATGTACTGTGGAAGTCAGAAGATGGCAGTCTTCACCCACTGTTGGAATTGCATAGCTAACTAATGATGTGAACACTCGAGAAGTGAGGATAAAATGAATATGCATCTTCCTCTGTATTTTTAGTTGTTAAATTTTAATTTCAGGTGCATCTTGATAATGCAAAAATGACAGGTCTTTACTTTTTTTTTCTCAGAAATAATTCACGATGAGGGTGACTAAAATATTAGCTACTAGTCTCTGATTCAAACAAGAACAAAAAAACCCCATTTGTAATGTAAAAAAAAAAAAAATCTAAAAACTGTCTAAAACATCTAAAAAAAAGCACAGGTGAGTATAGACAACGTGTCCAAAAGAAGGATCAGCAGAGGCTGCTCAGCAACTGTGAATGCCTGGCGGCACCTAAACCTCAGAATCTGCTTGCATTCTCCTTCTGTTCATGTCAAAAATCTCCTCATGTAAGCAACAAAGAATTTAATACCTTTTCAAACCACACTGGGATCCAGGAATTAGAAAGAAATGGGTCACCATTCCCCAAAGGCTTGATCCAATAGGTGAATGTTGAACATGCCTGGTATGCACAGTAGGGTCTGTAATGTCAGCTGCCTGTTATATCCTACTGATCAATGCATATCCGCAGGCAAATTTAGCCTCAAGTCACCCTGACACCAAGAGAAACCGAGCTTTTATCTCACCCATCCCAAGATGCAAAGCAAGTAGGTGCAAGCAGCCCTACATCTCCTGGTTAAGGTGCTTCATCATCCATAGGAATTTTTCTTCTGGGATCCTCTCATAAGAAGCCAAAATATCTTACTTTGGAAAGTTCTGATTGTGATGAAGCCAAATGCACAGATTTCTTACAAAAAACTTTGGAGAGTAAGAAACCACCCTACCACCTGAGGGCCTTATCCAGTAGAACATAGAGACACATTCATTTTCTTACTCTCCTTCTGGCACAGAAATTTTGAATGCTTTGCAGGCAGCAAGGTGTCTCCTCGAGCAGTTGATTGTCTCTCCTACAATACAGAAGATGTGAATGGGAAGGGAAGAGATTTTGGATGTCTTGTATTTCGGGTGAGTTCCCTGACCACCAGGCAACTGTAGTCCCTTGTTTCCTCTTGCCATCCCACCAGGCCTTTGTCAGATATATATTAAAAATTTTCACGTTTTATGAAAGGGATCAGAGTTTAAGTATTCGGGGACTATTTGGGTCCCTTGCAGCAGACACATTGTGTGCCTGTACTACTGATTTAGTGCTGGAGGGTTCCCTTTTGGCACAAATTCTTTTTGTGTATGTACCAGGAATCTCACGGTATCCCTCTGAGGACACCATGGGTGAGCTTTAAACAGCTTCCTTCCTGGAGGAACCAAGGCTGAAGGGATGCTTGACTTCATCAAGCACAGAGGGGACATGTCAGACACTGTCGCTTTCGGCAGGAAAGCAGTTCCCTTCCGCGGCCCTCCAAGCATGCACCACATGTGCCTAGGGCCATCACTGCACCTCCACTGCTGGGTAAGAGGTGATGTGGATGTGCAGTCCTGGGATCACAGTGAGCCACGTCGCATTCAGCTTTGCTTCTTCCCTCTTGTGCCTCACCTCTCATTAACATATAACCTGTTCTCCTAAAACTGCTTGTTTTTCAACTCTTTCTTTTATGCGTTTTTGTCTTAGCTATTCCTGTCCATCATACAGAACGCTTTATTTTCTCATTACTGACACACATAAGTGCAAGCAGATAATGTAGAGACAAGCTCTGGGTTTTGTATTCCTATGTGGCATCCAAGCATTTAAAAACTTAACTGTAAAAGGGTTTAAATTTGAAAATGTTGTTTATTCTGGTCCTAGTTTATATGAAACAAATAGCAATATCTCTATTTTTAATTTATAACTCTAGTTCTGTAAAGACTTGATTAGGAGCTTCGCTTTAAATATGTGAAGATTTCTTACATGTTAAGTTGGGGTATCTGAAAATGTTTAGCTAAACTTTTAGGCCTTCCTCAAGCTTGAAGCCTCCAATTTGCACTTTTGGAAATAATATATCAGATGAATACCTATTGAAATTCAGCTCCATTGACTTCAGCAGAGACACACTAATTTTAATCAACCAAAAATCTCAGATGTCAGATGATATAAGCTGGTTAGGTTTGTTTAATCAGTTTAATATTAAATATTAAAAATTTTCTAGCACTATGGTTTTTACAGACTTAGCATTGCTAACTTTAGGTTTGAGCAAATTTGAAATTAGGAAAGCAATATGTTCTTGACAATTCTGTTAAATATCAACATCAAAAACATTGTACCTATTGCTTTGTTCAAAGAGAGTTAGAGCATCTCACTTGTAAAAATTTGGAAGCAGCATCATTCACATTTTTTCTTTTTTTTTTTTAAATCCATCTTGCACATAAAGAATCCAGAAAAAAATTATAAAGGTTCTCTCTTATTTATCATTTAATTATTATTTTATAAAAATCTGTTTGAAGTCATTTAGCAGTGAAACACAACCAGCAGTAGGTAACATTTTAAACCAGAAAACAGGTAGCATAAAGGAAAAAAAAAAGGCACTGGAAATTGTAGGCTTATGTATATTTTTGACTTTTAATTATATGTTTTATTGTAAACAGAAAGTTTTCTATTAAAAAATTGAATCAACAGTTTAAGATTGATTTTAGCTACTACTCAGATTAAATATTTATCCCTTCAAATGAGTCAACTAATGTTCCTGGACAAGTAGCTATCAGCCACATAAACAAATTTGTTCCATAAAAATGTTTCACTTTAGCATTTAAAACCCAGCCTTGTAATTTCTTATTTTGTATTGATTTTTCATAAAGTAAACAGATTGTCTAAACAAAAAGTCACTTTGAACAGAAGAATGAGAAGTTTCATTTAGACAATTTGAGAATTTGAAAAGTCTCCCACTCTCCTTAATAAACAACTGAACCCTTTTCACATAATTTTTCCTTTGACAAAACATAATTATAAAAAATGTATTTGAACAAAACTCACACAGTGGGAATTATCATTCTTATGAAACTGCAGAATGTGTAGATAGATATAAGTGCTTAAATAAATAATTTTGATGTTGATGTCACGACTTTATAATATAGACATATGAGGAGTTTTTTGAATATCAGATTGGTTGTTTCTATGGTTTTTTGTGGTTTGTCTTTTATGGTTCAGCTATGCTTTTATGGTTCAACACTCACACATCTAGCTTGCCATTTATCAAGTTCAAAAGGTCAGAAGTTTAAGTCTCATTCCTCTTAGGATGACCACTTTTGAGTGAAAATATGTCTTAAAATACTAGGAATTGGCACCCTCAGACAAAATTTTTTTCTGACCTCTACCAGTGACTGTTTCATAATAGATGAACAGGTAGCCTTATTGCCCTGCAGAGCTGAGTTAAATGTTTTGCTGAGATAAAGTATTTTCCAACTTGTTCTTTTGCTCACTTCTAAAACTGAAGTATATTTTCGAAGTTGGGTAAGTTCCATTAACTATTAATATTCCAGGTTTTGTCCTCTTATCATTGGGGAGAATATATTTTCTTGTCGATTCTGCTGTCTGAAGCATCCTTATTATACAGCTTGACTCAAGTATGTTGAGGAAGCTCAGAGGACCCCTAATTCAAGACAACAGTGCAACTGTTGGTTAAAAGTGGTAAAATCATTCATCCTTGTGGCTGCCTATAGTAACCATCAAACACCCTGAAGACTATTTCTGCCAACAGCCACAAAGGGATGGGGTTTCAGGGTAAGAAAGATGCAGAAGGAATTGTTGAGTCAACTTTGAAGGTTTTTATAACATGGAGGAGAGTCAGATAATCACACAAAATCTTGTGGGGAATATATCTGTCAGGACTCTCCAGAAACCTAACATTCTTCATGTAGTGATACTTTACAGTGGACATTATCCCTCTTGCTTTAATAATGTCTTGTTCAAAACAGCTAGTGTATGTTTAAATAACTACTTCAAAGTGAAAAGATCCATGCCAGCTCATCTTACTCACAGAAACTTCAATTTAGAATACCTTGAAACAGGTAGCACCATGTCCTGACTGACATTTCCTTCCATTAAAATTTTTAGTGTTTAAACTAGTGTAGAACTACAGAACTGGTGGATTTTTTTTTTCCGTCCTCCATTTTATGAATTTTTGCAATTCAACTTGAATAATGAATAAATTGGGGGGTTATTTTAAATTAAAAAAAATAATCTAGGATGATTTAAAGATTTTTTTCCATGACTAATATTTTCTGAATTGAATACCTCTGTTGTGTGACATATTTCTGGTTGGAAACTGTAATTCTGATTTGAATCAGTTATGAATATGGAACATCACATTTTCAGAATTTGTTGTCTACAGTTATATTACAGTACTTTTAAAAGTTCATCCTATGTGACTGCGTTGTCACTGAATTTATTTCTCAAAATGAAGGTGCAGAAATTTACAAGAACTGCATTTATTGTATTTGGATTTTGTTATTGTTGAAAGTAAACTGCACCTGGATAAACAAATTAAGTTTTCTGTTAAATATTTTTTTGTTGAGTGCTACATTCCACTGCAAATTTTCCCATTTAACTGGATTTGCCTGATTAGGTAGTCTGGTACCATATTGATAAACAGTGCATAAAGACAATGATAGGTCTGAGATTAGGGATACTGATTACCAGTTCATTGCTAAGGTTTTATGCTGGTGAAACTCTATTGATGTAATTGCTTTGTTTAGAAGTGGTGTGTGTGTAGTAGGTGTTCAAGAGATGTAAATTCCAACGTTGTTACTCCCTTTGAATTATTAATTTATCCTTTGAAACCTCTCAGTAATCTCCACAAAATATTCTTGTCTAATTTCAGAGAATGCCAAAGTACAGAAATCTAATTTTAGAGAATGCCAATTCTTTATCTGAGTGAAACTCAACTGAAAGGCTAGTCTGCCAAGGACTTTGACACTTCCCATGTCGCTTATACCCACTGAGTAAGTTGAGATGGAAACTGCAGAGGAACTGGTCTCAATTTCACGTAGTGAGAGTAGGGGTTTTAGGTTGTCTGTGTATTTAACAGAAAAGGAAATGGAAGTTTTCATTTATGAAAGGTTATAACTGGGCTAATATTGTCCATCAAGATGCATGTTTTTTATCATTTTAAAGAATGTTTCATGAAAACTGCTCTTGCAATTCATTCTGAGCTTCTTTTAGCAGGTAATTTTTATAAATTTACAAATATTTTTATGTACATCATTGATTTTAAAAGTCCCACTCACCCTAATTCCTTATTTGAGAAGGAAGTTTTTGTCTATGTGCATGCCTCTAGTGATAAATATGAGATGACAGAGTAGACAGATGAAGGAGATGCACAGCTTTTCTTACTCATCTAGGTAAGATATGGCTATACAGTTCCTATAAGCTGATTTGCAGGTAAGTCCTCATTTGAGATGACCTGGTCCTACAAGGCAGGTCCTAAATCCTTATTGTAACTTTGACCTACAGAGGTCAGACAGACACAGAGTGGACAGGCGAGGTACTTCCAGAAATGGTTCACAGGTTAATGATTTTCTATAGTACCAGTGCCTGCATCAGTAAAATTCACATGCCATGTTACATGGCGTAGGCACAAAAGCCATCCCTGAACACTTTACCATTCAGAGCTGAGTCAAAAGACACATCTCTGAGTGAGAAAAGCAGTGGAACTTCAAGCAGGAGAAGGGCATAGACTGTTGCTATATTCAGCAGAAAAAATTGTCAAGGTCTCAGTAACATTTGAGAAAAATCCTACCAATTAGCTCAGTCACCATATATAGGCACAGAAAGGTCAATAGACTGACATAAAATTTGTCTTGTGTTTGTGACAAAGAGTAAAGTTACAATTGCAATACCTTTGAATCAGTATTTATAGATCTTAACTTGTTCCAATGTAAATAGCTTTGAAACTACTTGCCACTACATAATATCTTCTTTGATTGCTTTTAATATCAGAATTTATATAACATTTTCCTCCAAAGTGATGTAGAATATGATTTAAACCATGATTTAGAGGATTAAGCACAATTGTGTAGCAACTACACAATTCTCCCATTCAGTTCTTCCTATTGTATTGTATCTCAATATCTTTTAAATGCACTGATGCTATAACCACAGCAATGAAAATGCCACTGTCTTTCAAAAGAAATGGGATCTCCAAGGCAATGAGATTTCTGTCTTCAGGAAGATGACCCACCTCTTGTCCATGCACTGAATTAGCTAAATTTAGCTACCATTTGGTGGCATGCCAAAAGGGAACTTGCCTTACCTACAACAGCTAGAAGGGTTGTAGATCTTAGCATAATAGATAAGAAACAATTTTTCCAATCCATCTTTCTTCTCAATATTTTAACTTCTACTCCCTTCTGGTGCATTAAGGTTAAACTGAAAGTTGTTGTTTAAAGTTGTTAATAGAAGCTTTTTGCGAGGTCAAAGAGAGACAGTGATCAGTTGACCAGGCTTCTTTCTTACAGTGTTAAACAGCTTAATGGAGAGGTAGGGGTGCACCTAAATCTGTACCTGCCATTGCTTCACAACCCTAGTGCCTACTCGAACCACCTGGCCATTGCCACTTAGTTGTGGGAAAGGCCTTTCCACTATGTAGAAATAATTAAATCTCATTTGAAAACAGGACATAAAGCTACATTTACCTGCCACTTTGAACCTCTTGGCCTATGGCATCATTCTCTTTCTGCCCTAGTCGGCATTCCATCAGTTACATAATACTGTCAAAACCCAAACAGTTCAAATAATGAACTATGTGCCCTACTACTAGGCCACTCCGACCTTTTAGTCAGTAATTTCAGCATCTCAGTTTCCCCATGAATTGTCTTTTTAAGCTATAAATCCCACAAAGAGAGGATGCGAATGCAAAATTGCCACTTTCCACCCAAAATAACCTACACCAAAACCCCCTCAATGCCTCTAAAATTTTGCAAGCAATTTGTCTTTGCTGATTTGATTTTCTGGTCATTAAATCTTTGTATAGGTAAATTATTTTTGTTTGTTTGCCTGCTTTCTGGTGTTAAATATGATAAACTGTATGCCAGTAGCTGACAGGTATGTATATCATCAGTTCTCCAGTTAGGTTAGTACACATGCCATACAAGTACTATGAAAGTGAGGCATACTTGCACATGGAGTTCCCTTTACAAAGGAAATGCAAACTATCTATCTAGGACATGACAACCCTTATTCAAAACTAAAATAAAATCAACAAAGCTAAGTGTGTCTTTTAGAATCATAGAATCATAGATTAGTATTATTTAGTACTATGTAGTACTATTTAGTACTATATAAAGCTTGGAAAAATTACTGAGACACCACCCCCTCCATGTTTATCAAAGTAAGGAGCATTTTATCTTGATTATTTGTAGACAGGTAACCAAACAAGAAACCTAAAATACAAAAATTAATCAATTTCATAGCTGGTCCACTTAAAAGAAATGAGACCTATTTGGAGACAACACACAATGTTTGGATCAACACTGTTACATGATATATGGAAACCTGCTAAAATTATGGCAAGAAATTATGAAATTATGTGTACTTGCATATGTTTGTACATGTTTCATAAATACAAAATAACCATTGACATATAAGATTAAGCTATTACTTAATAATGTAAGTTATTAATAATTACTTATAAATACTTACTTATATAAATAAATATACTTATATAAATAATTACTTATAAATAATTACTTATAACTTAACGTAAGCATGGAAAAGAGGATACGTGGTAGTTCAGTCCACTCACACTATCTAACTCTAGCTACTTCTAAAATAATTCTAAAATTCTAAAACAATTCACTACTTCTAAAACAATGCAAGACATGACACAGATATTAAAGAACAGACACTTATTCAAATATAGACTGTCTTTTACTTAACCTCCTTTTATCCAATTGTTCTGCAACGCTGAGCTGTAAAAAGGAAAACAGACGTAATATTTTACTAGCTTGAAGAGTTTTAACTACAAATGTAGGAAATGACTAGAGATTGTTGGCCACAGGATTTTTTTTTTTTGTTTACTATTCATGCACTATTGAATATACTTTTATCTTTTTCCCTTTCTACTGACTCTAATTTGTTGTTTGAAACAGAAAATCCAGCTATGTGATCAACATTTTTCTGGCACATTTTGCCTTAGTTTAGGGCATGTGAATTTAATCCTCTTCTCAAGATAGATACAACAATACCCATTCACAATGTATTCATTTAATATACTTCCAAAATATCTATCTACTCACTGAAAAACTTCCGTAGATATTGTGTTTATTCAAAGTGGTGCTAAAAGATATGGTCACATTCCAAAGTCTGTAATGAAATAAGATACATTTAAATCTTTTGCAAGAACAGTCTTTGAAATTCTTCTAGTGTCTTGAGATAACATATACAAATATCTTCTTCACCAATACAGAAAGCTTCATCTTTTTAAAATAAAATTTTGCAGTTTATTCATTCCCAGTCTATCCTGTCTTTATTTCAAAACTGTCTTTCATACATCAGCTATTTACAGCATTTTACAAGATGAGGTGCTACTTCGTAAACCATAAAAGGAGAAGAAAGAACATTCAGATATATAAGCTGATTGAATTTCATGGATTTTTTAGGTTGCATTTTCAGTGCAGCTCTCCTTTGCTACTTAAACAATCAACAGAACTCCTGATGATGTGCAAAAATAAAGCTAATATTGTTATGCAGATTCTCTAAGTTTTTGGGACTTTCCAAACATTAGTAAGACAAGCTTAGATGATTTTGTTCACTAGAGCATAGGAAGAAGTGTGAAGAAGATACAGTAGACAGACAAGCCAAGCTATAAGCCAAATCCAAGTTGCCTGCACTAGAAATGTACGTTGTCTTGCCAATGCCTGATTTACAAAGGAAAAGGCTTAGATAAATGAAATACACTGACAATATCAAGAATTGACATTTTAAAAGATTATTTGAAATAATCTGTGAACCTTCTATGAAAAGATGTAACTCTGAATCTATCATTATAGCACTGATATCAATTATGTATCTCCTGAAAAAAGTCATGGAACATCCACACTTCCAAGGATAATAATGTATAAAAGCTGCTAAGCTGTTATTTATTTGCATACATCTTTCAGTCTTTCCATTAATGTGCAATGGCATATTTGATAAAGAAATTCTATGCTTTTCTTCCTGCTGAAAAAACATGTTTCATTTTCTTGAAAAGTATACTTTAATTTTTTATGCTATTCATCTCATCTGTCTAGTATTTGGTAGAAATGTGATGCAAGACTTAATCTGTTTTGGTTAGGAAAGTTTGGAGCTGTGACTTCAACTAATGAGGTCAGTTTAACTTCAAGAGTAATCTCTAGTTTATATCTAAACTGTGCAAATCAGTTTCAAAATAACTTTCTACCTGCAATGATCACTGTAGTATATGTTTCATTTTAACACTGTTATGCAATAAAATTCTTCATAGCATGAAATATAGTTAAGGACACCATTTTACTGGTAAAACTAAAATCTTCACTATTTCAGCTTTAAGGGACAAGAAGGCTTATCTTGTCTCATCAATATTCTTTTTCTCTCTGAAATTGTTAAGATAATGAGGCTGAACTAATAAAGATCCTATTTAACTTCATGGGAATACTGCCTGCATTGCAAGTGAGTTTAATGGTTGCTATTTATAAACATGTACATATGGTTTTCGGTGCCACTATGCTATTAAAACAATAACCTATAATACCAACATCTAAACAGCTTTTAAGTTGTATTTATTTGCATGTGTAATAATAGCAATAATAATACTATATGCCCAAATTATGCAAAAAATGGGATTTGAAAATGAAATTTTTGACAGCCCACTTTGAGTAATTTCATGCTGAACCTTCTATCTTGAAACTTAATAGGAGTTTAAACATTAATGACATAATAGTGAGTTTGTACTGCAAGCTCATTTAGCTCCATTTGTTATTCTACACACTAGATGAGGAAGTAGTGGGGGAATGTAGAAGGAAGGTCTCCTGCACAAAGCAGAGACAGGTGGAAATAAAGCAAAAGGGTATGAATGTCCACTCTACGTATGTCCAGAAAGGTTAAGAAATAGCCATTCTCCTACCCTCAATTATTTGCAGATGAGCTTTCCCTGTGTAAATTTGAGGCTCATAATTCTAGACAGGATAACAGGTTTTCCCACTCAAATGTATGCATCAAAATCCAACCACACCACACCCCCCCCCGGAAAAAAAAAAATCTAGTCCTTCCTGGACCTACCTAAGGAGTTGTAGTCTTTGAAGTGAGTCGTATTTGGGGATTTTTCCTTCTCACCTCCTTCACTCAAATAATAGAAATAATTTGTCATGGAAATAGCCCCATAAATTAATATGACAAATCAATACTGTTTCTCATGGTAATGTCAATCCACAATCAGCATTCTGCAAATCTGTTCTCTGCAATGCTCTTAAGTGCATTTTAATTTCATCAGTCAATAGCAGAAGTAGCAGTTGTAAATGATACCACTGCTGAGTGCAGAGGCTGAAACTTTAAAGTTAATGACACTATTGAGGAGACAGGAGTCAAAAATAGTACGGAAATGTTTTAAATTGGTTCACAACATGTTCTCTGTGATAGCATTTGGGTATCTACCCCAAAGTCAGCTCTCAGTCAAGATGCCTGCAGTAGCAGCAGTGGGAATGGTAACTCCCTTGTTTTATCTCTTCTAAAGTCATTCTCATTTCTGCATCTGTACATGGTCAGGGCTCTATCTCTTGCTTTCCATTTACTTATGTTCAATATGTACACAGTAAACATAACATACTAGAACAGAATTCAGAAAAAAAAAACACAAAACAAAACAAAACCCCCAGGGATACAACTTAATTTTGTATAAATTGATTGTAGCTTTTCTGAAGCTAAAGAATTAAGATTATTGTAGGATTCTGTCTATCTTTCCATCCATTCACCCATCCATCCATCTATTTTCTGTCATCTATCCCAAAGTTTCTAAGACTTTTCCTAGAAACATCAACAGCAAATTCCCCAGTGGAGTTTCTAGAGCATCTGACTTTTTTGGAGTCCTTGTCACTTTTGAGAGGATAAAGTAGTGAGGACAAACATTTGAATTCATGGCAAAAGATAGATAAAATAAATCCTTAAACTGAAGAAAATCCCCTGTTTTCCATATAAAGCCAGAGAGTATAAATATTGCTCAATTTGTTAGCGAAAAAAAGTTTCAAGTTCCACTTCCAGAGCAGGACTTTAATTTCCAAGAATAAGCACTGAGGAGGAAAAAAGATTACAATATCTCCCCATAAACCTCACAGTGAATGTTTCTAGCAGTGCTGTTGTTTCTCATTTCTTCTCACTCAAAATGCAGATGTCTGCATTTCTTGCACCTACATTTGTACAGGAGAAAGTCTCACCCTGTCCTTCGTGTTTTCCTTTTTTCATGCACTCGAAATCCACCAAGATTCAACAGATGTGTTTAAGTCCTGCTTTAAAAGGGAAGAATTTGATCAGCTATGATATTGGCTAAGCCCAAAAGCACTGCTAATCTGATAGCAGAGATGTACTAACCTTGTCCCTTCTGTATGACGGGACTAAAACAGGGGCAATGCAGAGGTAGCTGTCAAGGGTGGTTTCATGGATTGCTTGAAGTTAGAAAGAACAAGCAGAGAAACCGTACATAAATGATTAAAGATGGTGAGTCAAGTGGATAACCAGTACAACACATCTAAATTTGTTACAGTTGATTTTGAAGGCCTTGGACAATGTTTGCAATTGTATTTGCCTAGAGAAGTACAAGGAGGTAACCCTTGGCTGACTGCATGCAAGATAGGGATGATTCTTGGTGAAAGATTCACCTTTAAAATAAAATTTTGCAGGAAATCAAATCCATTCAAAGTTAGAGCAACTTTAGAAAATCTAGTTGAAAAAAATGTGGTTTTAAGACACACTTTTCAAGTTAACTGGAACAGACAGAAGAAGTTGACTGAGGGACTGCATGGAATGTCAGAAAGAGAAGGGCTAGAGAATTCTCAAAACTTAAGATGATTCTTTTTGCAAATGTAGATTATGAAAGATTACTGCAAGAGCATCCCAGCAAAATAGAAACTGGTATAGTAAAGACTTTGAATCTGTTATATTTAGTGACTTCAGTGATAAATTCCTCACTATTTCTATAAAAGAATGTTTAAAACAAGCTGTACAGAAGAATTTCCATTGCAGAAGTTTGATCATAATAATTAGTTCTACTGACTTGCTTAAAACTGAACATATACAAGGAGTATTGATTGAATGGAATAATAAATTGCAAGCAATAACAAAGTCACTAATACAGCTTGCTGATCATCTCCAAAACCCAGTCAGAGTTGAATTCGGTGACTATATTCAAATAAAAATAAGGGCTATTGTCAGAATCTTCATTTATTTTGCTTCACATTAATTATCTGAAGACAGCTTAACTTCTTTCCTCTCATTATGTCCTTTAAAGTAAATGTCATTTTAAATGTCATTATGTCATTTTAAAGTAAAGCATATATTCCTGTTTTTCAGTCTATGTGGAGTAGCTCATTTAATGTAATTTTTTTGGTTTTCTAATTGTTGGTGCTTTTCTACTTGTTCTGATGTTTTCCACTGTCTTACCCTCACACTTTTTGTCTCATAATTCCAATCCCATGCTTATTTCCTAGTTATTCAGAGTGTATCCTAGAATAAATACACAGGCTGCTTCTAAGGGATTTATATCAGATGATTTGAGGTAACAATTTATATCCCAGTAAGAAGTCCACAAAAAAGTCAAGTTAATCTGAAAGACATTTATATCCTGGTCTTCTATATCATGGCATTAATCTTTTCAGCTATTATTAATTTTTCACAATTAACAAAAGACCTTCAGCAATCATAGACTGAGAAAATCAAGACAGTGTAATGCTGATGGCACTACAGGTGAAGTGTTCAGATATGTAATAATTTCTCATTTATGTTCATAATAATACTTATGCATGGTTCTACCATGGACATTTCATTTTAAATTTCAAAGGAAAAAGATGCATTAATCGAATAACAAGGGGGGAAATCCATTTATAAATTATCTTATCCAGTAGCAAGCAACAGATTAAAATCCTGGCAAGATGATTAACTGCTAAATGATTATTGCATCAAATGTACATGTCTAGATAATGTAATAAAGTATAATTTACATTTTCATGCCAATTCATGTTTGAGCTTTATAGGTTATAACACTATTCAGTCCAAGATATATTATTCAGGTATAAAATTATTTTTAGGATGAATGGGGAGCTAAATTGTGTAGAGTCTTCACTGTTGTATAAATGAACACAAGATTTTAGATATCATACAGTAATCTCATCAAAACTCCTTTGGGAAATCCCCATTCTGATTCTTCCACTGATCATATTGCTGTAATAACTTCCAGGAAAAAAAAAAAAAAAAGAATATTTCAAAGTCATTGTAATAGTCATAAGGCTATTTTGTCCTCAGCTAAACCATTGGCTTCCTCATCTTTAGCTATATTAGATGCCCTAACTTATTAATAGCTGCATTATCTAGACATGGAAAATATTTCCATTCAGGTCTGATTTGCTGCTACGTATATAACTTTTCTGGCTGGAAAGGAAGCATTATTTTTTTATAATGAGATCCACAAAGCAAAAATCTATGCCCCCCCATCAACCCCCTCTGCTGATGTCATGGAGTATGGAGACATCTTCAGCTTTCCAGCCCAGGCTCTGCAAACAGCACTGACATAGGGGCATGGCCTTCAGCACAGCCTCTAACAGCTGGCACCAGCTTGTCAGCATAGGCTTCGAGCGTGCTTCAGACCGCAGCATGACCACATGCTAAGTTGGTGGCACATCATTATCATGCCGGCAGGGCCTCCTGCAGTGCCACCTATCAGTCTCGAAGCTGGACACGTTCACTCTCCCGCTGCAGAGGTTTGAGCTGCAATCCGCGTGTGCCTGTGGGACCGCTGCCCCAGCGCTCTCGCTCTGCTGGGGCAGCGAAGCACGGAAGGTTAGTTAGCGCTTGCATAGCGATATCGCTCCTGCTCTGCGACTGGAAGGAGGAGGAACGCCTCTGTCTCCTTTCTTCATTACATCTCGTGTTTTTACAGTCTATGTGATACGGGCTTATATGTCTGATAAAGTATTCATGGTTGAGGATCTTCCTTTTGTCTGTGAACTGTTGTTGAGCAGGGACGCTTATTTTTGTGTTGTGTAGTGAGATGCAGAGACCTCCACTGCAGAAAAGTACGTCTTGGTCTCCAGAAGTGCCTTGGTTCTACAACTGCCATCTTATTTTACCATTTCCTTCTCTCACTAACATTTCTCACCACTTTTCTCACCTCGTCTCTTGAAATTTTACATTTACTAATGCCATTTCTTAGCTTTTATTTTGATATTCAAGGTCCTACACGCTAAATAAATCTATTTTTAGTATAGAAGACACTGCTGTAAAGTTTGCAGTACACGTCTGCATTCAGGTGAGACTCTAGTTGCCTTCAAAATCCTTTACGGCTTCTTTCTGGATATTGTTGCCTAATTTTAGTGTCCTTCAGTTTGGGATATCTAATAATCCTTTACAGTCAAATTACAGTTATCTACTCATGTAGAGAATAGGTTTGTATTTTTAATGGTTTTTAGGAAAAGGAGAACATTGCAGGAGAAAAGACAACTGGGGATTAAAACTTTGAAAAAAATAACAAAATACATTTAATCAATACAAATCCAGATATTATTTTCAAACAATAAAAATAATTGTAAAAAGCTCTGTATAATTAAACATTCTTCAGAGAATTTATTGGGAAGGACTTTTTCTTTTTTCCCCTTTCCATACAAGACTTTTATTTTACAGTAGAAAAGTCCTTTGGAGTATTCCAGAAAGTAAAATATAGTATGTAACTGTGAAGCCACAATTTACAGTTTTAATTTACTGAAGATCGAAAGAAGCTTATCAGCTGAAAATCAATACTGAGCTGAATTTAAGCTTTTGTAACTTGGGACTTCTAAAGTATATTGAAGAAGTGCCATAAAAATGCGAACGCTTGCCTAAATAATTCATCAGATAGCTGTTTCTTTATGTTCTTTTAGGTATGGATGTCTAAACCGGACCAACAACTGCATTTTTACTATGCATTTTTAACAACACCTCTAAAACATGTTTCGTGCACAAACCCAGATAAGGCAAACAATACTTAACTTTACTGATTAGTTCAAAACTTATTTTATGCATGTTTCTTTTTAGGATCAGGTCTGAAGTTTAGAGATAGAATTTGTTTCAGATTACAAAACTGAGCTGAATTCCAGACACATTTACAGTAAATTATTTGCCTTGACTCTGTTGAACTTCAGGCTCAATGCCGATAGTGCTGTATCCATGGTCAAATGCATCTATATAATATCTCAACAATGTGAAGGGACTGTATATTGTGACAATACTCCATGAAGGGCAGATAGTGCAAGCGCGTCAGCACCCCTGATCCTACATTCCAAAACATACATGTAGCAGAGTAATATGGCACACACCTTGGAGAGAAGATGTGTGGAGGGCAGACTACTCAGAGAGGTAACACAGACAGCTGAGAGGTTCCACTAGTCCTACTCAGGGTAGGGATAGGTTAGTGATGCAACTGATTGTCAGCACAACTCACTACAGTGAGCTTTCACAGCATCATTTTCTTCCACAGGTGGAAATTTGGGTATGCAAGCACAGCTTTGGTGCTGATGTCGTGGCACATCTCAGTAATAGCAGCCATTTTTCAGTTCTTTCCTGGATGCGCGCAACACAAAAGCTGTTCCAGCTAATATTTTATCAGGAATCATGTTAGAAACTGTTGTAGTCACAGTAGTTGTAAATAAAATTTAAACTCAATTTCAGGACTGAGCTAATTGCAGACTTCTCATGGATTTCTATGGAGACAGGAAATTATTCCAAAGGGCAAGTTGTTTTGGAAAGATCCTTAGTTATGTTTTATTGTCCTCTTATGCAATATGCCTTGCAGAAGCACAAAACCGTTTTTCAGTTTTAGCATTAGTATTTAAAATTTATAGTCAGAAGACTGGCTGAATGAAAACTTCTCTGTAAAAGTTTTCTTTAATACTTATTAATTGCTCAAGAGTGTAATTTTTAGTCTGTCTAGAATGATTGTATGGCAGTGGTTTATGAGAAGTGATGAAATGAGAGTAATGCAAGAAATCTCATGAATACTTTATGCTGTTGAGCACAGACAGGAATTTCTTATCTGCCTTTGAAAATCCTTGCTTTTTGATCAAATAGCTTGAATCATCTCTGTAATAGCACATACTTTCTAACAATTTCGATGATAAGCTCTCTGGTGAAGAGGCAATCTTTTCATCCCACATGTGTGCAGGACCTAGCACAATGAGGCCCTAGGCTTTAATTTCTGCTAAGTTCTATTCAGAGCAAATAATTATTAAAATCATGTGTAGTGCACTTCTGTGAATTTGGATAGGAGAGAATAGTAAATGTCTAACAAAAATCTAGCAATATACTAAAAATGTTGTGTGTACAATCAAAGCCAAACCCCCTGACTTTTCTACAAGTACTACATGCCCTACAGAGGTGTTACTGATTTCATTTTGTTGTGCATATGTTGTACTGACTTTAAAGGGTCACAGTGGTGCCAGAAAGGCAAACAAATCACTTTGCAGCTACCCACAGTCCTCATGGGTAATGCCCAATACAGCCAGCCTCCCACCCCTATGAAGACAGCAAGTATAGGGGACATGCAACGGGAGGAGCATGCGGGCTCTGTGGCAGCAAGGTGGGGTGGCACAGCTGCTTCTCGTATTATCTGTGAAAGGTGAAATGTTAGGGAATCAGTGCAGAAGATAAGGTTTGGCCAATAGCTACACTAGCAAGGTAACAACATGACAAATTGCACGGCACTATGTGGTGGGTTGACCCTGGCTGGAGGCCAGGTGCCCCCCAAGCCGCTCTATCACTCCCCTCCTCAGCTGGGCAGGGGAGAGAAAATATAACAAAGGGCTCGTGGGTCGAGATAAGGACAGGGAGAGATCACTCACCAATTACCATCACAGGCAAAACAGACTCAACTTGGGGAAATTAATTTATCAATCAAAAGTCAGAGTAGAATAATGAGAAATAAAAACAAAACACTTTCCCCCCACTCCTTCCTTCTTCCCAGGCTTAACTTCATTCCCCTGTTCTCTATGTCGTCCCACAAAGTAGCACAGGGAAATGGGGAATAGGGGTTGAGGTCAGTTCATCATGCATTGTCTCTGCTCCTCCTTCCTGAATATATGCTCCTCTGTTAACCTCCATGGGCTGCAGGGGGACAGCCTGCCTCACCATGGTCTTCACCATGGCCTGCAAGGGAATCTCTGCTCCAGCACCTGGAGCACCTCCTGCACCTCCTTCTGCACTGACCTTGGTGTCTGCAGAGTTGTTCCTCTCACATCTTCTTACTCTTCTGCCTGGCTGCAAATGCTGCTCCTTGGATTTTTTTTTTTTTCCTTCTTAACTATGTTATCCCAGAGGCACCATCACCATCGCTGGCCAGAGGCGAGTCTGTCTTGGAGCCGGGTGGCATTGGCTCTATTGGAGATGGGGGAAACTTCTAGCAGCTTCTCGCAGAAGCCACCCCTGTAGTCTCCCTGCTATGAAAACCTTGCCACGCAAACCCAGTACACATTACAAACAGCAAAGAGTAAGTAATACATGTGCAGCAGCTGGCCCAACTTGACCAGTGACTACACCAACAAGGCAGCAACAGGAGAAATGGCAGAAATTGGAAACATTGTAGATGATCACAAGATGGTGGAGCTCAGGATCCAAAGAGGAGGGAGCAGGAATATACAGGGTAGAAAAATGTGGGATTGAGACTGATCCCTGTTGGTGCTTGATCCCTGCAATTTGGAGAAACAAAAACCTCCTGCTTCCAAGATACCCGTGTCTTATGTCCACAGCCAGGGGGGGTCTGGTGTGTTTTTCTGTGATGAAGGAGTATTTGGAGAGCTCTTCCTAGCATCGACAGAGAACCACTTGGAAGGTACTACCACACAGCAACACCCCACCTCTTCCTCTTCTAAAGGGAGACTTCCATTCATTTTTGATAGTTTCTGATTCTAATGGAACTATACATGTATAAGGAGAACCTATTTTCTCTATGTTATTTCTAGACATAACTAAATTTCCAACATCACATCTATATTAGAGTTAGGAAATTTTATCTGTGTCGAGTACAAGAAATCCTTGAGGTTACCTGAATAAGTATCATATTTTTGTTCACAGAAGTTTTGTTGTATATTAACTCAAAAATATTTATATTGGAAAATATCTAGCAGAACTAATAAGAGATATTTTTAGAGCAGGAGATTTTTTTCCTTTCTCTCTGCAGCATTAATACTGGAGACAGGTATGATCCTCTCCTCAAACTTTATTTAAGATTTAGTTATGTTTTATGCTCAGCTAATGACTACTGTATATTTGTCTTCATGAAAGTTTTACAGAAGACTAATCTTTGCTTTGCACCTACCAATCTATATTAAAAAACTCTTTTCTGTGGTTAATTTAAAAAAAAGTTATTCAAGTCTTAATGTTTGCTTAAGTTAAAATAGGAATTTTTCAGAATTATTTCTCTTCAGCTTGCATAAATCTTCTGTCTCTGTTCTATTTCTCTTTTACTTTTTCTCTGTCTTCCCACAGCTTATTTCAGTGATATCATTAAGTATTTTATTTTTCTGAAAGAGATGCTTTTATTAACAAGTTGTTTTCAATCTATACAGTTATGCACTAATCTAAATATGTACAGTCTGGACCCTATTCAGAAAATTAAGTTTCGTAGTTCTAGTAAATTATACTCCATTCAAATGAAACTGGAATTTTCACAGTAGCTTAATCTAGATAAAATTGAAAGCAGCTAGCTGAGTGTTCGATGAGTTGACACGAGTTTCAAAAATGTTTTCAAATGTTATTTTCTGGATATACATATTTCCTTTAGAACAGTGTGGATTGACTCACAGAAACTTAAATTTTCATTAGGAAAATAAAACCTTATTTGGAGGTTTTGCCAACTTTTAGTTCATTGAGTCTTTCATTCTGAGAGGGTTAACAAGCTTTAAGAGATACTATATACATGTTACATTGTGATGGAAGGTAATATGCTAGATAATAATATAAAAAAATCAGGGTTTACCATATAAAAATGCTCCTTATTTTAGTTTTACAGTCTTGTATTTCTGTTGGCCTTAGGAGAGTTGTTTGTATTTTACAGTGCTGTGAACAAAACCAGAATGTTTCAACAGTTTAATCATAAATATATCAATTCACATTTCTTGGTGTAAGTATTGCCAGAGGCATATTGTGTGGCAGAAGAGCATAGCATGTTTTCACTTCACTGCCAAGAAGAGTCCAAGAGGCGAAGGAGGGACAAGAGATAGCGAGTAGGTATTATTTTTAATTGGAAATGCCTGGGAAAGCATTGTTTTCCCACAAAGTGATTTCATGAAGACAAGACCTTTACTGTTATTTTAGGGTCTGTCAATAACCAACCTGTTTTCTCCAATTTCAGTTATCCAATAACAAACATTGTGGGTGTGGGATTTTTTTGTTTGAAGTTGTGGGCTTGCTTCCCCCTCCCCCCCCCCCCCCCTTTTTTTTATTTCTTTCAGTAAAACCAACCAGCAATGACCTACAAAGTTTCAGGTTTTGTTTTATGAAACATTTCCATCTTCTAGATTTTCAACAAAAGTCTCATATTTTAAAGAGGGGAAAAAAAAAAAAAAAAAAACAAAACCAAAAAGGAAAAGAAAAAGAGCAGGTTCTTTAGAACCTTAGACTTTCCATTTATATCAGATGCTGCATCCTGTCCCTCCAACACATGGTCAATTATCAGGACAGGAGGAGGAAGCCTGCAGAATCCAATTTCAAGGAAATTTTCAGCCAAGTTCATAGTATCAAAATGTATAGATGGAATACTTTGGAGAAATCTTTCAAATAAATTGCAGAGAAATTCAGAAAGCTGAAAGGAGCTTATGCTAGTCAGTTTTTAAATGACCATGGGACTTCACTTGGTGAGCAAGAAATTGTTTTTTGAAAAAATCCTTGTTAATTAGATTGACAGGAAATTTTATGTTTATTGTTTGCATGCATCCTAACATAATGAACAAAAAGCAACTCCTTGTAGTTGTTGTAACATAAACACAAACACATCTTTTGTATTGCTAACATTAATTTTCCCTGGGATTTTAGATTTTTTTAAATTGCATTATCTTTTTTAATTTCAAATTGAGGAGTACATAGTAATGTTGGGGCTAGATTCAGCATCCAGATTAATTTCTGTTGCTATGGTTATTTTGGCATACTTATTGATCCTGAACACATAGGTAACAGGTGGAATAAGGTTTATGCTAATGACCTCATCTACTTATAGAAAATCATTGTCTTTTAATTTTGAATGAAGGATCAGAAAGGAAAAATGCTTTGTCAAAATGTTATCAATATTTCTGTAGACCTTGCTCTATCTGTAAACTGTTAAGTATCTTGTCATAGTCTGAGTACAAACCTCACCCTTGTGGTTCTTAAATTGAGTGTACAAAACTCTCTACAGTTAAGTGGTTAATTTGAAAACCACACAGCTGCAAGTTTTGGCTGCCACAACAGCCTCTATACCAGCATTTCTGTACTCTTCAGCACAGATGGGATCCCCAAGACACTGATGGGACAAGGGATTATAAGGAACCTCATGAAATTTACTATTAGTTACATAGGAAAATGCCAGCAATGCATGGCTGAAAAACATCTAAAGTTTCTTTTCTTCTTTATATTTGGAAATTAAAGCAATATTAACAAGCAAATAATGTGTAAGGTCTTACATTACATAAAGATGCCAACTGCAGTTTATAAGTAAAAAGATGGAATTTTGAATCAGTACATTTAATTATTTATGGATTCTAAAGAGCTTAGATTGATTTTTCAATAATGTATTAACTTACCTGCACGCCAAGAAGAAGAAATGGATCATTCTGCTGTGAAGAAAGCCTGTATTCAGTAAGTCTTAAATATAACTTTATGTTACAGAATGCATTTTAAATAGTAACTTCCAAACTTATTGTGTATGTGTATTCCATATAACAAATGTGGAAAATAGAGGTACTTTGTTACGTTGAATTTTTGTTTTTCTTTTTTCTCCAGAAACTGACAGCTCTAAAATTCATGAGATTGGAAACTCTACCTTATAGAATGTAGTTGTCAGATCATACGAATCAACTTCACTAATGTAAAACTGTACATTCATAATGCCACGTTTGAGCTTTATTTTTAGACCATCATATGGTAATATGGAAAAAGAAAATAATCTCTTCAATTATATGTAGATTTACTTATGGATTCCTTGAGTCTTTTAAAGAGATTAGTTATAGAAAAAAACCTCTGGATCCCAATATCTGAAGTATCCTAAGCCAATTCTTGCATCCATCAAATCATAAACAACTTAATGTAGTGGAACTTATAGAAAGGTGGCATATACTTTTAATTTTCTTTCCTTATTCTTGAACACTATTTGAGTATGCACGGTCAGCTACAAAAATATAATATGATGTGAAAGCCTCCTTCTCTTTATATGCCCTAGGACACAACAGGTGCGTTAAGACTGTGTTTGCCATAGATAAGACTGTTATGGTTTTAGAGGACTTGATTTCAGGGAATTTAGGCCTAGATTAGGCAAGTAGAGTAGATTAGGGATAGATCAGGTACCTGATTTCAGATGAAGCTGGTTGACCAGGTTACTTATATGGTTATTATACAAGAACACAAGGTCATCCCATTTAAGAATAAGTGCTCATGCCAGGTGGGATAATTTTTAATCTGAATTTACCTTTGCAGTACTAACTATAGTCAGCAACCTTTAAGATTATTAAATTAAGCAAGAGATTTATCTTCTTCCTGTTCACAATTTTCTGAGATAGGAAAACATGGTTCTTCAAGGTCTAGTTATTTTCTTTGCTTTATTATTCATTAAAATGCTGTGATATAAGTAGCCTAGCTTGAAGAAATCTATTCTGGTTCTAGACCTAAGGGTCCACACTATCATTGTTTTGTCTGCAATGGAACTTGTTAAAAAGAAATATCTATGCTACCAGCCAGGTATTAAGATATGACAAATTTGTAGGTATACCAAGACTCAAGCGTAAATCCAGTGCATCTAGAGATATTCAGGAGAATTTAGGATTTATAAACAAAGCTGAGTTATTCTGCTTTTTATCTCTTTTCAGAATGCTTATTCTAATGCTACAGAGTCTTCCAAAATGCTGCAACCTCAGGCAATTCCTTTAGAATAAGAAATGTGCCACATTAAGGTTCCTTGGAAGAGATTTCTGTCAGCATCACCTTGGTCCTATGGTGGAATTCCACCCCTCTTTCAATGATGTGTCAGAAGGGACATATGCTGATCTACACTTATTCTCTGTGTGACAAATGCCTGATCTTATCAGAGAAACCCAAAGTACACAGTTTTAGGATATCATATATGAGTATGGTAATTCTGGAAGCCATCCTACATATTTGCACACAAGGAAATAGGAAACAGAAAACTGAAGCTCTTGATGTGTTCTGTAATACGTTGTGATTTTAATCACTGTAATTAATAAAAAATATTATTTTCTGTATTATTAAAAAAACCCAAAAAACAAAACAGTGTTTTTCTTGAGGAAACAAGTTACATGCTGTTAAAAACTTAGATGACTTCTGAACAAGGAAAATTGACCAATTACTGATTGAACAACAACAAAGTTAGTACAAATATTGGCATTTAATATCTCTATTTCTAAACCTGGTGATATTAATGTCTTTGTATGTATAATCTTGCTGGCTATATAGTTTATCTTATAGTTTAAGTCCCTTAGTTTTATTTCTTCAGAAAATAATTTAAAGCCTTATTATAAGATGTATGATGCCTTTTCATAAATAAATGAATATCTGAAATGTTGCTAGACAGTTTATAATGTTTAATCTCTTAGATGAATTGTCAGTGACCTTCACACATGGTCTATTTTTGTGCACTTCAGCTTAAAATCAAACTGTCAAATTCTGGAGTAGCTTCTGAGCTACTTCTATCAGAGAATGTTGAGAAGCTGAATTGATTTATTTATAAACTACAGAAATACTGCTCATCAGACTGAGGAGTTATTTTGTCAACCACATGTAGATTTTCTAAGTTATTTTTACCCTCATACTTTTCTAAATGAATTTACTCTAAATAGCCCAAAGACAAGCTTGCATTTCAAATGTGCTGAAAAGGAGAAAATAATACAGTATACACACTTTCGTGAGCTCTGTACTATCAGTACAATTAATACTGTATTCAGTCTACAATATGTTACTTAAAAGTGCTAAGGAAAATTATGCCTTTAAAACTGTTGTCCACTACATATGTCTAAATTGTCAATGGCTCTCTGTGATTCAGATCAGCTACAACTCTGTCCATATTGTTAGCTATTTAAATTTATGAGAAACATAGAAAGTTTCTAAACCCAAATGCAACTCAACTCATCATTAAATCCATACCTCCTATCAAAAACACTTGCAAGCTCTCCATCTGCTTTTTTAACCTCATACAGTCTGGTATTCACATGAAGTAAAAGCCTTCATGGATGTTTGATTACACAGTATCAAAGCCTTATTGTTTTTTAAATTAAGTAGGGCAACTGGCTCTAAACACATAGACAACCACCACATAAATAGTTTGTCTAGGGGAGAAAAGTAGCTAAGAACCAACTGCTTTAGTATTAGCCTTTGATTCAGAGAAAGACAACCATTCTTATTCAAATACATGCATTTCATGAACTTGACATAACACATTTTCCTTCTCATTTTTCATTTTACTCTCTTCCCACCTACATTTTCATCCCTCCTTGCTCAGGTACTGTGTCTGTCTCATTCCATATCTGAATTTTACACAGCATTTGTTGTGTCTACCTATCTGCCTCCAGCAGTATCTAGAGTATCACTGAAACGGTATTTACTATTAAGGTAGAGAAATGATAGTGAGTACAGAGCACTTTGAAGAGAGTTGGTGTCTATTCATTAACATGATGATAAGATTCATATTTAAATGAAAAGAAATTAAAGTCACAGCATATTTCTAAAGAGTCTTCACTCACATCTGTATGGTTTATCCATGATGACCTGCCTGTAGTCAGCCTTTACTCTGAAACAGCTCTAATGCTGCAGGATTTGTTAGCTCAGGCATGTCAGTGAGTGAATGTACTTAGCTTTCAAGAACCAGCAGAGCAATCCTGCCACTTCCCAGCTGCACACAGAAGTGAGGATGTGCCTGGCTCTCAGCTACCTCCAGACAGCTTGTCTCTGTCCTACATTTTCTAGGGCTCTCACCTGAGAGGGTACATTTTGGACACTGGTGGATCTGGCTTCACACTGTGTCTATCAAGCTAAATGCGTTGCTGTGGTGTGTCCCAGCAAAGAGAGACTCTTGGAAGCAAGCATAGGGAGCATGAGTCATGAACATTGACATGACTCTGCAGGAGCCAGACTGCATCCAGCAAGACAGTTGCCAAGCTGCTGCTAAATGGCAAATGTTGGGCCTCTAATTACTTTGAGATTTACTGCTCTGTATTGTGTACTGTGTTCCCTAGCATGTCCCACAGTGTCTGTAACATCCAGATTCACTCATTCATCATCTGGAATTCCACTATGTTTAATACCAGGGAGGTCTGTAACATTCATTTGAGTTGTTCATCTTCTCAGACTCTTGGGTTTTTGAACTGCGGACTTGATCTACTTTTACCTTTGAGGAACAGTAGTGGTCTGACCCTGTCTGGAGGCCAGGTGCCCACCAGAGCCGCTCTATCACTCCCCCTCCTTCACTAGACAGGGGAGAAAAGGTATAACAAAACACTTGTGGGTCGAGATAAGGACAGGGACAGATCACTCACTAATTATTGTCACGAGCAAAATGACTGTACTTAGACAAAAATTCATGTAATTTATTACCAAGCAAAGCAGAGTAGAGGAATGAGAAATAAATTAAAATCTTAAAACACCTCCCCCCACCCCTCCCATCTTCCCGGGCTTAACTTCACTCCCAGCTTCAACCTCCTCCCCCCTCAGCGGCACATGGGAACGGGGAGTGGGGGTTACAGTCAGTTCATCACACGTTGTTTCTGCCGCTTCTTCATCCTCAGGGGGAGGACTCCTCTCATCGTTCCCCTGCTCCAAAATGGAGTCCCTCTCAAAGGAGTCAGTCCTTCATGAACTTCTCCAATATGAGTCTCTCCCACGGGCTACAGTCCTTCACGAACTGCTCCAGCGTGGGTCCCCCACGGGGTCACAAGTCCTGCCAGCAAACCTGCTCTGGCGTGGGCTCCTCTCTCCACGGATCCACAGGTCCTGCCAGGAGCTTGCTCCAGCGCGGGCTTCCCACGGGGTCACAGCCTCCTTCAGGTGCCTCCACCTGCTCTGGTTAGGGTCCTCCACGGGCTGCAGGTGGAATCTCTACACCCCCTCATCCTCCCTCCATGGGCTGCAGGGGGACAGCCTGTCTCACCATGGTCTTCTCCACGGGCTGCAGGGGGATCTCTGCTCCGGCGCCTGGAGCACCTCCTCCCCCTCCTTCTTCACTGACCTTGGTGTCTGCAGATGTTCTTACATCTTCTCACTCCTCTCTCCAGCTGCAAAAGCTCTCCCTGAGTTGTTTTTTCCCTTCTTAAACATGTTATCACAGAGGCGCTGATTGGCTCGGCCTTGGCCAGCAGTGGGTCTGTCTTGGAGCCGGGTGGCATTGGCTCTGTCAGACACAGGGGAAGCTTCTAGCAGCTTCTCACAGAAGCCACCCCTGTAGCCCCCCCGCTACCAAAACCTTGCCACACAAACCCAATACAGGAACATTATGCTTCCTCAACAACTACCAATCAAGGCCAGTTAGAAATACATTGCTATGGTTGTGTTCCTAATATGAATGGTCAAAGCTACAGACTGTTAAGATGACTATTAAGTGACTGATAAGTCATTTCCATTCTAAGAGTGCTATTTTTGTCTTGTATTGTTTCCTACCTGTCTTGTTAACACTGTTTACAAAGTTCATAATTTTGTTATTAGAAAACCAAGGTTACTGGGTCTTTCAAGATAAACTCATTCAAGACTTTAGCCTCAACATCCATCCTATGATCTAATAGAATGATTTAACCCATTATAAATGTTTTAACCCATTATCATTACTATAATATCCAA
This sequence comes from Balearica regulorum gibbericeps, assembly GCF_011004875.1. Classification (NCBI taxonomy): domain Eukaryota; kingdom Metazoa; phylum Chordata; class Aves; order Gruiformes; family Gruidae; genus Balearica; species Balearica regulorum. Next base: position 112,193,974 of record NC_046184.1, on the reverse strand, counting down.
AAATCTATGCTTATTAGTAAGCTAGTTAATAAACCTTTGCTTTTCAAGTTGCACTATTTCTGAAAAGATAGATTGATTTTAAAATTGGATGATTCTCTACCTTTACCAATTTCTGTTGTATATTATTGTGGTGGGTTGTCCTTGCTGGCTGCCAGATGCCCGCACAGCTGCTCTTACACTCCCCATCCCCAACAGGACAGGATGGGAGAAAAAAAGATGGAAAAGTCCATGGGCCAAGGTAAAGAGAAGGAAATCACTTGCCATTACCTTCATGGGCAAAACAGATTCAACTTGGGATAATTTAATTTATTGCCAATTAAATAGAATTAGGTGATGAGAAACAAAGAAAAATTAAAACAACAGCTTCCTTCTTCCTCCCTTTTCCCAGGATCAACTTTACTTCATCATTCCGAACTTCTCTACTTCCCCACCCCTGAGCAGTGCAGGGGGATGGGGAATGTGGGGTTGTGGGCAGTCCATAACACCTCCTCTCCACCTCTCCTTCCTCCTCACACTTTTCCCTGCTCCAGTGTAAGTAAGTCCCCTCCACAGACTGCAGGCCTTCAGGATAAATCTGCTCGAGTGTAATCTCTCCACAGGCTGCACTTACTTCATGACATATCCACCTGCTTCAGTGTGGAGTCCTCCACGGGCTGCAGGTAGACTACCTGCTTCACAATGGTGTCCTCCAGAGTCTGCAGGGGAATCCCTGTTTGGGCCCCTGGAGCACCTCCTCCCCATCTCCCCTCGGGGCTCGCAGGGCTGTTTCTCACACTTTTCCCCTCAGCCCTGGCTGCTGGGCAGCGCTTTGCCCTTTCTTACCCAGGCTTTCCCCGAGGCGCCGCCATTGTGGCTGCGGGGTTCAGCCATGCCCTGCGGTGGGTGGGTTGGAGCCGGCTGGAACTGGCTGTGTCCAGCACCGGGCAGACCCGGCCCCTCCTCACAAAGGCCACCCTGCAGCCCCTGACAGACCTTGGGCTTGGTAAAATGATAAATAAAGTAGAAAACAGCATATGTATGTATATGTGTGTATATATATATATAATTATATTCTGTTTAAATCAGTCATTTGAGGAGAATGTTTCACAACTTAAGGAAGATACGCGTTACACAGGATTGGATGAGGACTTGACCAGGATGAACAAGGTTCTTTCCCAGTGTTTGAAGTTTGACAGTGAATTAACAGTCATGAAAGGCTGGTGTTATGTTACCAATCATCTGTCCAGCAGTATTATTTCTAATTCAGTTGCTTTTTCTATGGTACTGAAAAGAATCAAAATTTGTTCCAACACTATTCACATTGAGGGGCTTAAAGTTAAAAGCATATTGTGGAAAAATGCTTGAGCAACGTTTACCAGTTTAATGTTCTGTGCCCATCTTAAAAATCATACACAGATGGGAGGGAAAGTGACCTCAGGAAATCATGTAGCCCCATTTCCTGCATGTCAGCAAGGCCATAGGTGTCTGAATAACCTGGAGGGCCTCTGGTGGTGGAGGCCCGACAAGTTCCCAAACTTTGTGACCTCCAGCTGAAACTGTCCCTTCTCTCATGGCAACACAGTGCCACCCATCAAGCTGCAAGAGGCTGCCATCGTCAGCTCATTGCCTTTGCCACAAACTAACATGTCATATTCAAGGCTCATTCTGAGAGTAAATTATTTTTTCCACTTATAAATCATAAGACTCATATTTGGAGGAGTCACTACAACTGCAGTATTTTGTCAGTTACACTGACATTTTTCTGAGAGTTAAAGGAGTGTGTCCTCTATTTCATTAATAAGCCAAGACTGAGGATAAACAAGGTGTAAGTGACTTAGCAATTTGACTTAATGGAGTGATATTGTACTACAGTTGTAGCCTTTGCATGAAATTAATGACCATGTGGGAAGAAAAAACTGTACAGACATCCAGTAACCTCTGTCAAGCACTGATTAAGTTTTAGTGTTCATACAACATGAGCAAGTTAGAGATTTGCAATCTGCAAAATTCAGAGCAGGATTACTTAGCATAATTCAAGAGCAATATTCTCCACTTTTATTTATCTATTTGTTGTTTCTCTTTGCTGTGTACTTTCTCCACTCTTTTTCTTGTGAGACTGATAAATTGGATCTTGATTTCCTATCTCCACCCTCACTTGAACCAGTTCCAAATGAATAAATCCCTAATCAGGCACCAACTATCAGCAGATTAATGTTCCTGCAACAGCCTACACCAAATAAAGTTCCTAGTCAAGGAATTACAGAAAGGTCTAACACAACTGTATACCAAAAATAATATTGCTTACATTGTCTGGTCTGAAAGCTGATTGTGCTTGACATGAATACAAGATAGTTGGCTAGAATTATAATGAAATATTTTAGCATAAATAAAGTTTCAGTAGTCTTGTTGTGGTACGTTGTGATTATATAACTGCTTTGACACATGCCAGAACAAATAAAATATTGACTATTAGGAAAGTCCAGATCACAAAAGGATATACCCGAATAATGGCATTAGAATGCTTTCTCAGGAAAACATAACATAGCAGTTTGAGTAAAGTCTCCATTGTCTTTTACAGTGTGCATTTGTTTCTCCCTTTGATGGATGATGTTTTATGGATGGCAAATATGAATTCACACATTTTCTTATTGCATACTAATAACAGGTTATATAAAGGTGGCAAGAAGATCATAATGAGCTCATAATAACACAGCAACTTGCAGGTCATGTAAATAATTATTAAAGATGTTAATCTTGAATTTCTAAGGTAAAAACTTCTGCAAGTGCAAATGCTGACATTGCTATGCTAGGACGAAACTTCATGAGGTCACAATCATTCTAGCATACACATTGTATGTATTATTTAAGAATGAACTCAATTCTTTTATCATGGATTATAATGCTTCTCAATAAACCGAGACCAAGATGATTGTTGATCTTTGCTTGACTGAGTTAATGAAAGTAAATCTGGTAATGATTTGCTGAAATTATCCCCTAAAGATACACTGCTGTATTGCTTGCCCATTGGTAGCTCATATTGCCTCAGTGCTCTAGAAGTTTTTATGGCTAATGATATAGCAAAGTTGTAGCTAAATTTATATTTATGTGAAGACCATTACTGATATATATTATTATAATCATTTGGCATATGTATGAGATATAAGTACATTGGATCAAAAAATATGTGCCTATTTTATTACAACTATTGGAACATAAATTGTGCACAAACTAGTTCACATCTTGGTTAATGGTAGTGTTATTGCACAATGTAACACAATGAATAGAAATGATAAGGGTCAATAGAAGTCTATGGCATTTCAGTGCCTCTTACCACAGCAATATTTGGCAGGATTCCTTTAATATTATTTCACATGCTCTGTGCCTTCGCATATTGCAACACCTGACACATTCTATGCTGTTAATCCAGTGAGAGATGTAAGCTAGAGTTGAAAGAATAGGAATTTCATATCCCTTAATGGTTAGCAATGATAATTAAAAATTAGAAACATTAAGACTAGTATACAGACTACCTCTTAATATAACTTGTTGGAAGTAAAAGTTTGTGAGGCTTTCTACAGAAATGCAAATGTCCTCTGGGGAAAAAAAAAAAAAAAAAAAAGATAAAAAAAGAAGATTTTGTTGATAAAAGTGATCTTGAATTTTTCACCTTGTTTCCTGAAAAGATGTAAAATGTGGTTAATAGTCAATAAGTGTTTGTGTTTGAGGAGCTGGCTGTAAGAATGAGATTGCATATAGGGTAATGAAATGTAATTGTGAGAAAATAATGACCTCTCAAAGTACCAGGAAGATTTCAGTGGTCATGGGGAAGAGCATAAGTGGCATAAAAGAAAATCAATGAAGAACAAAAAGTTTGGGGAAAAAAAAAAAAAGTAGAATTTTGCTACTTTGATCCAAATTGAATCTTCTAGGGTTCCTCAGCAGCAAGAATAGATAAAAATGAATGTATCACATCCAGGATGAAGAGCAAAGCTATGTCTCAAATCCCTTTTAATACCAACCCAATAAAAAAATTCTTTGTGAATTGCAGTAACAAAACTGATGATGTTGACAGTTTTGTATCAAAACCAATAAATCTGATATGATTTGCAACAGGTAAATAATTTTCTTTAGAAACAGATAAAAATGGCTTTGTTAAAAAGAGGAACATTTTCCAGTTCACTGCTCAAAAGATTATAACGTCACCTGTAGTAAAACAGTGAAGGCAGTATTACTGTATAAAAATTTAAAAGGAAGGATTTCCTTGTCTTGATGTACCACACAAGAGTTTTTAAAGTATAATTTTCCTCAGTCTTATTAATTATTTTCATGTGTCTTTAGAGGACAAAGCAATTATAATAATAGATGGCATAATTACATGTTCAGTGACTATATAATAAGATTGCAGGTTAGACAAATTTGAGCTATATACAGTTTCTTCCATACGAAGGATATTAAATTGAGTTGCTCTTCTGCTGGAAATTCTTTTTTTTTTTTTTTTTTTTTTTATTCTAAATGTATAAAATGCTCAGATATTAATTAATCCTAAACTGTATTGATTATTGGTATTGAATCTGAGTAAGATATTCAGATATTTTATTGTTTATTGGTTAAATAGTCTTTTTAAGGTTGCATCCGTGATTCTAAAGTTACAGTGATCTTTGTATTCATTATATTCATGTATATGAATATAACATATATATGTTATAAAAAAAAAAAAAGAAATCAGTCAACTCTGCTCCAGAAAACTATACATTAGGGTCTACATAAATTGGGGGGTGGGGGGTGGGGGAAGAAAAAAAAAAAGAGGATGGCAATGGCAAATCAAAATATTAAAAATAAAACCCAAGGAAATATTCCAAAACCAGTTGTTATCTTTAATAAATCTGTAGGTCTTAATTTTTATATATATCTGAATGTTCCACGGAATACTTCTTTTATATGTGAAATTCAATATTCTTAATATTGATATTTGATTTTTTTCAAATAACTTTTTAAAGAAATAACCCAAAGAAAAAGTGTTTGCTAAATACTAGTACAAAAATAGCTATCGGAGGTAATCTCTGTTATTGTAAAACTATCTATGTACATCTGTACATAAAGGCAAAGTAATGTCTGTGTCCTTAAAAAAAAAGATAATAGCAACAAGATGTTTTGCTTTGTTAAAAAATCATAGAGATGCAATGACTATTTTCCAGTGTCTAAACGATCTTAAAAATAAATGAACTGTGCCAGCAACAATCTTTATCCATGAACAGACATTTTAGGAATATTGCAAAATCCAGATGGAAACCTTAAGATCAAAGCATTCCCTCACAAAAGTTCCTCTTCTGTTCTATAAAGTAACTTACTTACAAAATGTACGTGTTGCTATGGGTGGACATCACTATTCTATTATAAGAATTGTATATGTACTCTATTAATATTATGCATCTTTATATTACATTCTGAATTCTTTCCTTGATGTTGCGGAATCTCACATCAAACCTCGATTCTCTTTTTAGCATCTTTCCTCTAGAAAACTTTTGTCATAGCCAATCCCAAGTATGCAGTCCTTGAATGATAGTTTTAAATTGCACTAATAGCTCTCAGCTAAGACAACAGACAAAAGCTTAAATTATAAATAGGTAAGAGTAATGCATGTTGTGCATTTTTTACCTCCCTTAATACACTTTTACAGCTGTAAGTAGCTATTAACTTCAGTTCCTCATTTGTAAATGGGCTGTGCAGTCTGAGCATGAGAAAAACATTTTCTAGGATATTTGTCTGTAAGCAAAAGTTCTATTGGGTGTACGTGTTTATTTTATTTAAACATTACCCTAATAGCAGTTTCCTGGCCATGCAAAACAAAGAACAATTATTATATTCTGGCAAAAATACATAGATGTGTAAATAAATAAAAATAATGATCTCCAGACCTTTAGAGATGAGTTTTTATATGGTCCAAATTTCTTTATTCAGACTCTGAAATACAAAGCTGTCTCAAATACTGATGTAGTGCACAAGCAGTAGATAAGTAGACCCTGAAATACTAATTTATAATTATGAGGTTCAGTTTGCAATCATTTTGCTAATAACAAAATGATTCTTTCCTCTTTCCCCTAAATTAGATCTCTGAAAATCACAACAAAAAATGTGCTCAATGGAAAGTATTCTAACTCCTTAGACTAACTGAAACCTTTATGAAGTGCCTTATAATTTTAACTAGAATGTTGTTTATCTGCAATTTTCTATGCTTTAATTCAGCAATATGGACATGTCTTCCAGTTTCATTTGTCATGTTAAGAGTTTTTGTTCCAATTCAGAAAATAAAGTGTGATTGAGAGGTGGAAATGGTTCTGAATATCTGAGATGCCCCTACAATGCCAACATAGTCATTGAAAGAAGGATAATACTCTAGGGTATGGCCATGGGGATCAGCTGAAACTTAAAAACATGCCTGATAAAATAAAGCTGGTGTTTAGAAAGCAAGAAATAACTCGGTGGAAAAGATGGATTGCCTTATTTTGTCAATATAGGAAATATGAAACTAAAACTTTCTGTGGCAAAACAGATGTGAAGTAACGAAACTGAAGTTCTTTCTTTGGCTACAAAACACTCCACCTTTTCGCCCTTTACTTTTTAACTAAAATAAAAATGCTGTGAGTGCAGATTAGATATTGATTACTAGAATAAGTTCAAGTTAAGATGTTTTATTTGCTGCTAGAACAGCAAATTCAGGATTTTTTATTTCTCCAAAATTGTCTGGGTTAAGGTGGACTGTCTGGTCCTGAAGCATCTTGCCAAGTTGTACTAATCCATTACCTGTCTCTAACAAAAAAGAAAATCCTAATTCATTTTCTTGTTGCCATTCTTTTAGAGCCAGAGAATGTGAGATATTGAACAGCCAGCACTGTTACTAAAGGCCCTAGAAGGAAAATACCTTGGCAATACCTTTTAAAACTGGGTCAGTTATCTTATTCAATTGATACTGCCTAACCTGCTTGGCATTTAAAAATAAATAGCTCTTGATGATTTCGTTTGTGAGGTTTTATTTTCCTTCAAGATGTGTTTTAAATATCGTATATGTGCCACTGTTTATGTTGCAGTATAATGTAGGATCTACAAAGTGGACAGCAGAGGATTCTCAGACATTTTCTCATTGAAAACAACTTCCTTTCACTTGCTTTATTAAGCCAACAGGAAAGCAGGGAAACAGGATTAATAGAAACAATGAGATGGTATTCTAAGATGTAAAATTGGGAGTGAAGAGCTATTTGTCAGCCCCCTTCTCCCACAATAATCCTGGGTTATGGATGAGAAAGACAGGTATTGCAGTCCTTCTACCAAATGATAAAGGCAGTAATGACTGATTGGTATAGGTACAAACAGCAGTAGACTTAGAAGAGGACTTTATGGTGTTAGAAATAGATATTCTTGACAATCTGGATAGCGCAGACATATGAAGAATGGTCGAGCTTGTGAAGTCTCTGCTGTCCTGTATTTGGCTTACTGGGATGGGTTTTACCTCCTAACTGACTGCATCTCATCCCCACGTGACTGGCAGTGACTGAGAGAAGATCCTTCACTTCGTCTCTTCATGACATTATCATACAGTTATTTCTGTTTAAATAAAAGGGATTACAGGTATTGGTATTAATCTTAATGTATGGAGTACCAAGCAGTCTGCCTCACCTCCGTGCCCTTAAGGTCATGGAACAGATCCTCCTGGAAGACGTGTCCAAACATATGGAAGACAGGAACATGATTAGAGACAACCAACATGGCTTCACCTAGGGGAAATTGTGCCTAACTAATCTAGTGGCCTTCTACAGTGGAGTAACTGCATCAGAGGACAAGGGAAACCTGCAGATGTCATCTACCTTGACTTCTGGAAGACCTTTGATACAGTCCCACAAAACATTCCTGCTACTAAATTAGAGATATATGAGTTTGACAGATGAACTTTTAGATGGAGAAGGCATTGGCTGTATGGCCGCATCCAAAAAGTGATAATCAATGGCTCAATGTCTAAGTGGCAACCAGTAACAAGTGGTGTACCACAGGGGTTCATACTGGGACCAATACTATTTAACGTCTTCATCAGTGACATAGACATTGAGTGCACCCTCGGCAAGTTTGTGGATGGCACCAAGCTGTGTGGTCCAGTTGATTTACTAGAGGGAAGGGATACCATCCAGAGGGACCTTGAAAAGCTTGAGGAATGGGCCTATGCAGACCTCATGATGTTCAACAAGGTCAAGTGTAAGGTCCTGCACCTGGGTCAGGGCAATCCCCAGTATCAGTACAGACTGGGGGATGAATGGACTGAGAGCAGCCCTGCAGAGACGCACTTGGGGATATTGGTGGACAAATATTTGACATGAGCCAGCAACGTGCACGTACAGTCCACAAAGCCAATCATATCCTGGGCTGCATAAAAAGAAGCGTGTCCAACAGGTCATCATAGAATCATAGAACCATAGAACCATAGAATCATAGAATGGTTTGGGTTGGAAAGGACCTTAAAGATCAGCTAGTTCCAAACAACCTGCCACTAGACCGGGTTGCTCAAAGCCCCATCCAACCTGGCTTTTTGAACATTCAGAGATGGGGCAGCTACAGCTTCTCTGGGCAACCTGTTCCAGTGCCTCACCACCCTCACAGTGAAGAATTTCTTCCTAATATCTAATGTAAATCTACCCTCCTTCAGCTTAAGGCCATTACCCCTTGTCCTGTCATTCCATGCCCTTGTAAATAGTCCCTCTCCAGCTTTCTTGTAGGCCCCCTTCAGGTATTGGAAGGCTGCTAAAAGGTCTCCCTGGAGTCTTCTCTTCTCCAGGCTGAACAACCTCAACTGTCTCAGCCTGTTCTCATAGGAGAGGTGCTCCATCCCTCTAATCATCTTCATGGCTCTCCTCTGGACTCACTCCAAGAGATCCATGTCCAGGTGGAGGGAGGCGATTCTTCCCATCTATTCCACTCTTGTGAGATCCCATCTGGAGTCCAGCTCTGGTGTCTCCAGCACAAGAAAGCAGGTCCAGAGGGCAGCCACAAAAATGGTCAGATGGTTGGAACACCTGTCCTAGGAAGAAAGGCTGAAAGAGTTGTGGTTGTTCAATCTGGAGAAGAGAAAGCTCCAGTAAGACTTTATTGTAGCCTTTCAATATTTAAAAGAGGCTTATAAGAAAGATGGAGAGAGACTTTATACCAAAGCCTGTACTGACAGGACAAGGGGAAATGAAAGAGGGTAACTTTGGACTAGACATTAGGAAGAAATTTTTTATGGTGAGGGTGGTGAGATACAGAAACAGTTGCCCGGAGTTGTGGATGCTCTGTCCTGGAAGTGTTCAAGGTCAGGTTGGACAGGACTTTGAGCAAATTGATCTCATGAAAGATGTCCCTGCCCATGGCAGGAGGGTTGGAACTAAATGATCTTTGAGGATCACTTCCAACCCAAACCATTCTATGATTCTATGATTCTGTGAATGGGAGTGTTAGGAAGTAGAGGCTTCTTGCTTTGCTCTTTACAGAAGAAGAATTAAGTGGAATAGTTTCTTACCTGAGAAAATTTGTAAAACTCAAATTCCAGCCTCTGCTCACTGTAAAGCACTCTGCCCTATCCCATTCTGATTCCTCTAACACTGCCATTCCTTTGCCTAAACCAGTACTATTTCCTGGGCATCTTAACTGTTCTCTGGGGAGAAGAATGAGTCACTCACTTGGCCAGGGAGGCCTCCTGATGGCTATTGAGGGCAGTGAAGCTGAGGAGGCCAGATTCAGGAAGAAAGTGGAGACCACCACTTGCTGCACAAGTCACTTTCTCAACATGAGTATTGGGGAAAAAACCACACTGACAAAAGTATGAGAATATGGGAATTTAGTTTGAATGTTTTATAAACCAAGTCAAACTTACTAGCCTTGGATTACATTGTTTAAAGAAAAAGGAGACATACAAATAAATAAAAGTGACAATGAGAAAGAAACTAATTATAAACTATTTTACAGTAAACCAATTTAGATAATGTAATTGGGAACCATTACCCAATGTAACTGATATGAAGGGCAAGTGTCAGAGGGAATACCATGAGAATTTTTCAGTGAATATTGTTAGTATACATTGAGTGGGAACTTATTTTATTTGTTTTATGTATTATGTAAAAGCAGTAGAACAAAGCCCTTAAAAAGCATGGCATGACAGGAAGTAGTTAACACTTTCACTAACCACTATATGAATTGTAACTTAAAGATATTCTGAAAAAATAGTCTTTAAAAATATAATGTTTTATAAAACACTAGAAAATATCAGGCACTTAAATCTTATATATGACAATACTGAATAAATGATATTGCACATCTTATGGATTCAGAAACATAAGTTCTAGTTTTGCTGTGCATCATCGTATTGGGTCTGGCTGGGATGGAGTTAACTTTCCCCACAGCAGCCCTCACAGTGCTGTGCTGTGCATTGGCAGCCAGCAAGGTGTTGGTAACACACCAGGGTTTTGGCCACTGCTGAGCAGCGCCGGCACACACCAAGGCTGTCTCTCTCCAACGTTTGTACCCCTCTCCCCATAGGCTAGGAGTGGGCAAGGTCTTGGGAGGGGACACAGGCAGGACAGCTGACCCAAACTGACCAAAGGGATATTCCATACCACATGATGTCTGCTCAGCAATAAGAAGCTGAGAGATAGGGGGAGGAACTGGAGGCATTTGTTTTCTTACAACATTTGTCTTTCAGAGCAACCTGTACATGTACTGAAGCCCTGCTTCCCAGGAAGTGGCTGAACATCGCCTGCTGATGGGAAGTAGAGAATAATCTTTTGCTTTTGCTTTGCTTCCATGTGTGGCCTTTTGCTTTTGCTGTATTAAATTGCCTTTATCTTGACCCACAGGTTTGGGTTTGGGTTTTTTCCATCTTATTTTTGTCCCCTCCCTGTCCTGCTGAGGAGGGCAGTGATAGAGCGGCTTGGTGGAGGACACCTGGCATCCAGCCAAGGTTAAACCACCACAGTCATTCTGAGTCTAGCCCTACTTTATCACATCTAAGTTGAGATCTGGTAGTTTAAGCCCAGCTAACTGAACCTGATGATGACAACATCGTTTCCTTGCATGCTAGTGAACATGTCACGCTGATCTTCTGGCAAGCCAAAGGGGATACCAAACATGTATGGACCCAAGAATTCACTGTTAGTTCAAGTAATGTTTCAGCTCTCTCTAACAATCCTTCTTGTTCTATTAAGAAAAGCTTCAGTAACAACACAGTTAAAATCACTACTGAGCCCCAGCAAATCTTCCCAGTACCTCTACCTTGTCTCTGGTGCTGTGATCCAACGTTCCCATGGCCTGAGGCTGAGGCTGATGTTTCTGTCTCCTACAGAAAAACCTGGGAGGGATGGGCACATCATCCCCAAGGCCACCACCCTGCACTCTCACCGGAAGGAGCATGATGCTGGCAGGGTGGGGTCAATCCCTTCTCAGCCCTGGGGTCCTTTTGGCTTTCTTTTCATGTATTTTCCTTTCATTTCATATATCCCAGTTTGCTCCCTTCCCCCTAACTCCCAGGGAAGGGGTGCAAGCTGCCCCGCATCCCCCCAGTAGCGCCCAGGGGCCGTTTGTCCGTCAGGGACTGGCTGGGGCTGTCAGCCCCCTCCCCGGCGGCACTGGCAGAGCTGGAGCTCAGACAGGCTGGGCAATGGGCACTTGGCCACGGGGCGCCTGGTCAACCCAGCTCAGCCCCGCTCAGGGCACGGGCAGCCCGCACACCCCTGGGACCCGACACAGCCCAATGCCTGCCCCAGCAGTGGCAAATATAATCTTATTTACTGGGCCACGACTATCAAAGCTGATATGACTTAACCTAATTAGACTTAGCGATAGCTTTGATCTATGGAATTACAGAAGTTAAAATATTTGCAATTATCAACAGTAGGTATTTAGCTTGTTATAAATTATTTTAATTAGTCCAAATATTTGACAATATATGAAGCTTTTGATTAATGGCAAATATTGAATATCTATTTTTACATTCCTGTTGAGAGGAAGCTGGAAGAGCAATTTACATATTCATATAGACTTGCAGCTTCACAGTCTCATTTAAATTTTTACTCAGAAATTACAGGTTGACCCCTATTTATTTCTTTCAAAGTATGTTTGAGGATGATGATAAGAAGAGGGGGAAGGTACAAAACTGAAGCATCCAAATGGTGAAAGATGAATTTATTATTAATTACATCTCCTGGGACATGCATATGCTATGTGAATAAGGGTAGTTTAAGTATTTTATACACAACAGTTACAAATATAAGTATATTTTATTAATGATCCAGAATTCTTGCTCCAAGAATTAGGGTCAAACAAATTTTAATCTACGTTTTATTCCTAAAAAAAATAGACCGTATTTATATATTTCTTAGTAGATCCTGACACTAATGTTTTTGAATCCACACTAGAGGTTTGTTTTCTTAACCTTCATATCAAACAATTTTTTTTATAGAATTTTGCACAGCATCTGGTTGAATTTTTTGAATGCTGTCTTCTGAGGGTAAATTGGGTGAAAAAGGTATTTTAAGGGGCTAACAAAAGGCGAATACTATAATAACCTAGATGCTAGAACAGGATGTTTCCAGCTACATTATGCTGTTTGCGTGTGTCTTTTACATTTTTGGTTGCATTTCTACTTCCATTACTTCATACTATCACTTTTCTGCCTGCCTTGCTAATACTGCAGCTGCATGAAAGAAAAATGAAGAAAAAAAATGTTTTCTCTTACACCTTTTTCTTTGTCTCCAGACATTAGATAACAATTTGCTGGTAACAAAATGACTGCAGTATTTACAGACATTCAGAACAGATAGTAACAGTTCTGCTTTCAGTCTGGAAAGCAACTGATTAAAAGGGAAATATTAGCAGAGCTCTCCAAACATGTTCTTTTTCAAGTATGTTGCATCACTGGAAATACTAAAGGGACATAGTTGATTGTCTTCTCTCAAATCGAAGGAGTACTAGAATTAGAAGAGTGGCTATTTCCCTCCCAACTTCTCTGTTTTCATTCTATTGTGGTTTTGTTTGTTTGGTTGGTTGGTTGGTTTTGGTTTTGGTTTTGGTTTTGGTGGGGTGGGGTATTTTTGTTGGTGGTGGTTTGGGGTTTTTTTGTTGTTCTGTTTGCTTGTTTGTTTGTTTGTTTTTAAACTGTGAAAAATAAGGCAACGGTTCATTTACTCATCAACCTAGTGGTCAGGAGCCCACACAGGGTCAAAGTAGGATGAAGTCACTTGCCTTTGTGGATTAGAAAGTCTCCTGCTCATTTCCCTTGTCCTGGTAGTTAACAGATGATCTCTGTAGAGATATTAGGACATGTTCATGGCAATAAACTTTCCCTCTTGCAGCTGAGGACACACTGTGATGTCTGGAGAAATTGTAAAATGGATTGGTCTTCCTATCTAATTTCTCTTCCGAATCCATCCAAAATAAGACGTAGCTGGAGCAAAGGGGGGTGGAGTCAAGGCTTTTTTGATGTAGATTGTAGCTGATATATATTCTTTTGAAAAGTAGAACACTGTCTTCTTTGTTTCTGTTTTTTTTTTTTTTTTTCCTATGGACCTGTTTTCTCAAGTGCCTACAGTTCAACCGTGGTTAGGCACCTCTATTGTGCAAATCACATTCCCTTGAAGTGCTGAGGTGGAAATCTTAATATTTTCATGCACTTTCTTCACTTTTCACAAATAGTACTTACAGTACAGAAAATTTCTAAGTTTCTTATAGCATACTTGTCTCTGTACACACCTGTTGTATGCTAAATATTTGAGATTTACCTCTTAAAAGGAGAGGAGGAAGTGTTCTCACAGTGACAAGTGACATGAGCTGTCGTTCAGGTGATTTCTAAGGCATTGCGGCACACAGCCACTATTTTCCATCAGACACACGCAGAGGATATGAGCCAGTGTGGGAACAGCTGTGGTGTTTCCAGACATGATATATCTGAAATGGATAGCTGGAGCATTTTCAGTACTCTTCTGCATGGTGAAAGTGAGGTAAAACAAGTCTGACCTGATGATGCTTTACACTGGGGAAGAGAAATTCTGGCCTCATCAGAGTCAAGACTGAACTGTGTATCTAAAGTTCTGCTCACCAGGGCTGCATCATGACAGGGTGATATATTCAAAGTTTTCATGCTGCTAAATAGCTTAACCTCAGTGAGTTGGTGAGCAACTCTGCCGCAATTCATGTTAATTATACATCCATACGTTGAGCCAATTTTAAAATGGTTATTTCATTTTATTTGTCACAGTGCCATGCATTTGTCTTCAAAATGTTGTGCAAACTTCTGAAAAAAGCAAGTGACTATAATCTTTTCATAGTTCAATTAAAACAAAATACTGTATGTATAATAAATTTGATAATGTTTCTTGCTGTTGTGAGGAAAGGAGCTTCTGATACTTCTTACATCCATCACTATGAAAGGTTTGTGAACAGCTTTATCACAGGAGAATTAAGATTATGGTCTGAATGTGCCTTTGCAGATAATTTGGGAAACTACATTTATCATTCTAAGGCCTTTAGAATGATGAAGTCCATAATAAAACCTATGCAGCTCTTTCTTTTTAGAAGAACTTTTCTTAGTTAATATTTATTTATTTACCCCACCCTTCCGATGACATTTGGGAGTAATGAAAAAGGAATAGCATATATTTCTTAAAGCAGTCAACAAAGCACATAGTTTATTCAACACACAGAAAATGTTGCTTGACAGCTTTGAGTGTAAATGTTGTAGCTTTATGTGAAGAAACTGTATCAATTTAGACAAGTATTTATAGTTTATTTTCAGAACAACTCCATAGCATAAGGAAGCACCAGTCAACTTCATTTTATAGACAGAAACTAAGGCACAGTGTTAGGTAGAATAATGATTGTTTATGTACTTTACACCAAGAAGTCAATGGATAAAGGCCATTTTTTTGATCCAAGTTTATGATCGTTCAGGGGAGTGTAACCACTTTTTGTTCTTTCTGTGGCCCAGTGAGTAGGAAAATAATTATTTATGATGTCTCACTAGTCTTGCAGTTAGATCAGCATGTACATATAGCATATGAAATGAGCGGTGATTGCCCCACCAAAGTCCCTTGCAATTGACTTCACCAGGTGCTGGGTTTCATGCAAACACTGGCAATGTATTAGGGCTTTATATCTTGATTTGGATTCTTGTATAACAATCACTTGAATTATTCGGTCTATTTTAGGAGGTTAAATGATAGCTCTTTCTCCAAGTGAGTGTAAATCATAAAATATTCTCAGGATTGCTCAACTTCAGGTGAAATACTGGAAGCTTGATGCTGCCTTTAGAAATTTTGCCCGTTTAAATGCGCTCATTTACTGTCTTCTCATTTTTGTTGTCCTCTAACCCTGAATTCATTATCTCAGTGTGTTCTCTCCTGCATTTTAAACTTCACTGGATCTGCAATGTTTCCTTTCATCCATGTCAAAAATATTAGTTACACTTCCTGCTACAAGTCATACTTCCTCTGATTTAAATTCATTTTGGCACTTATCTCTTTTTTGTTTGGCCTATAATACTTTTAAGTTCTTGTGCACATTTTCATGTGAGGTTAAGTTCTGCCAGGCAACATCGGTTATTTAATTTTTCATTCAGCATCAAGCTTTCTACTTCACTGTTGCAAATATTCAACCCTTTCTTATGAGTCAGAAGATTATAACACAAACACTGTCTATTTGATGGATAAAATATTAGTATTTCTCTCAGAATTCAAAAAAAATTGCATTCCATATGCTAATGCATTATAATTAATAAATTGCAGTTCCTGGAGATTTAGGTGGGTTTTGCGGTTTTGGGATAGATTTTCCTCTAAATTTGTTTGAATAGAAGTAGCATTTCTCTTCTATTTTTTCTTTTAACAGAGGTGAAAATAGTTGTCTTACTATTTACATATAGATTATCTCATACCAGATATAAAAGCTGTTACAGAGAATAAGTTATCTTTACCACAGTACAATATCCCTTGAACATCTGCAATTATAATAGCCACATTCACAGTACTTTATGTGAGTGAAGGAGGAGGAAAAAGAAGTAAAGCTTGACAATTTGTATCAGTAAACCTGAAAACCTTAACAGTAAACCTGTTAAAAAGAAGATTGGTCTGCAAATTAAATGTCTGTATGCTCGCTTTCTGGTATAAAGAACTGGAAATAAACCTCCATCTGTTCCTCTTAATGATTATTATAACAAAATAAGAAGGAAGCAGAGAATTAAGATATTTAGAAAACTTTTCTTGTTTTTATAGAAAGTACAATTTTTATAAACACCATTTATGACTCTGAACCCTTAAGATGGACATTCTCTTTCCTACAGTGCAGCCCCATCCAGGGCAAGACCATCAATATCAATGGGCTGTGAACATTTTAATGTTGGGTTTTTTCATACATTTCACCTAAAGCCCTAATGTAGAAAAGCAATTCAGAATGTGCTTAAGCCCTACTGAATTCAATGAGATTTATATTTCTTTAAGAGAAGAACATGTCTAAGTGCATAACGGACTCAGAGCTTCAGACCAAGTTAGGATTGCATGATCTATACCTCTGCTGTTCTTCTCTGAGGATACCAAGACAGGAGACAGCACATAGTTTATCAAGAATAGCAAATGCTGTTTTTCACTAGTATCAAAGCTGATTCCTGTCACCATTACTCAGCTGGATACTGACTATCTTCTCATTCAAATTGCTCCTGGGAACTGGGAAAGTTCTTCCTGCCAGTAGAGGTACCCCCTACTCCTGTGGTTCGGTGCCTCAGCATGCTCTAGAAGACATTCCAGGCTCTTCGTCAAGAAGAGTTTGATCTTGTCTGGCTTTAGACTAATCTTTTACTGTTCACTTAATCGGAAGTTCAGACTATAAGTGCCTTAAGTCCACAACTTTTTCTTCCCACTAGCTGGTGGCTAAGCTGTTAAATGCCAGGAAAGAACATCACCACTATCATTAAACTTTCTTCAAGCTATACTTTGAAAGGAAGGAGACAAAATTGCATGGTTGAAACATAAATTTGGTCATGTGGTAATATAAGACTTATTCATGTCACAGCAAGAACCACTTAAAGGATACTAACTAGCATGTTAAATCTCTAGGCCTGGAGTGGAGGCTGGATGGGAGAAAGAGGAGGAAAAGAGGTCTGTGCACTTCAGATATGTGATTCTTATGCTCATGGGGTTCCTTGAGTAGCACAATAAATTTTAAAAAAAACGTACACTGCACATATGTCCTTTCCTGCAAAAGTATATTCTCTTTTGTGTCATATTGTTGCCAGGCTATAGCACAGAGCTGTCTAGATGATGTCATGTAGCATCCTGGAAAGGCTGCCACCAGCCCCTGAGTGTGTTCTCCAACACGTCAAGTGCGTGTGTATGCAGCAATCCTGGGAGAACCTCCCAGGGCTGGGCATACTCAGCAATGAGCCTCTGGCATACCACTGCTTCCCAAGGAGTGTGTTTGGCTTTCAAAACATAAGTTTTTACTGTGAAATGATCTTCACCATGTAGTCAGTTGTGCTGGGCATGTCTACCTTTTCTTCATTGTCAAGAGCCAGAAACTAAGCACCGCACAGCTGCTTGCTTGCTCGCCCCCCATGGTGGAATCAGGGAGAGAATCAGAAGTGTAAAAGTGAGAAAGCGTGTGGGTTGAGATAAAGACAGCTTAATGAGTAAAGCAGAAGCCATGCACACAAGCAAAGCGAAACAAGGAATTCATTCACTACTTCCCATCAGCAGGCAGATGTTCAGCCATCTCCAAGAAAGCAAAGCTCCATCACATGTAATGGTTACTTGGGAAGACAAACACCATCACTCAGCCTCTCCCCCTTCCTTCTTCTTCCCTCAGCTTTATATGCTGGTCATATGGTATGGAATATCCCTTTGGTCAGTTGGGGTCACCTGTCCCAGTTGAGTACCCTCCCAGCTCCTTGTGCACCCCCAGCCTACTCACTGGTGGGATGGTGTAAGGAGCAGCAAAGGCCTTGGCTCTGTGTAAGCACTGCTCAGCAGTAGCGAAAACATCCCTGTGTTATCAACACTGTTTTCAGCACAATACGAAAACACAGCCCCATACTAGGTACTATGAAGAAAATTAAATCTATCTCATAAAATTACAGCTTCCTTTGACTAAAATTGCAGTATCATTTAGGTGCAGAGCACTCTCAGCTCCTACCTACACAAACCTGCAATATCAAGTGTCCTCAAGTCCCATCAGTTTCATCTGGTTTAAACATAATAATCTTCTTTTGACTGCCATTATAACCATTTCACTAAACTTGTCAAACTAGTGTGGCTAGAAGATGTGGTGGGTTGACCCTGCCTGGGGGCCAGGTGCCCACCATAGCCGCTCTATCACTCCCCCTCCTTCACTAGACAGGGGAGAAAAGGTATAATGAAACACTTGTGGGTCGAGATAAGGACAGGGACAGATCACTCGCTAATTATTGTCACGAGCAAAACAGACTGAACTTAGGAAATTCATCTAATTTATTACTCAGCAAACCAGAGTAAAAGAATGAGATATAAAATCAAATCTTAAAACACCTCCCCCCACCCCTCCCATCTTCCCGGACTCAACTTCACTCCCGGCTTCAACCTCCGCCCCCCTCAGCGGCACAGGAGAACGGGGAGTGGGGGTTACGGTCAGTTCATCACACGTTGTTTTCTGCTGCTCCTTCCTCCTCAGGGGGAGGACTCCTCTCATCGTTCCCCTGCTCCAAAATGGAGTCCCTCTCAAAGGAGTCAGTCCTTCATGAACTTCTCCAGCGTGGGTCTCTCCCACGGGGTGCAGACCTTCAGGAGCAAACTGCTCCAGCATGGGTCCCTTCCACGGGGTCACAAGTCCTGCCAGCAAACCTGCTCTGGCGTGGGCTCCTCTCTCCACGGATCCACAGCTCCTGCCAGGAGCTTGCTCCAGCGCGGGCTTCCCACGGGGTCACAGCCTCCTTCAGGTGCCTCCACCTGCTCTGGTTAGGGTCCTCCACGGGCTGCAGGTGGAATCTCTACACCCCCTCATCCTTCCTCCATGGGCTGCAGGGGGACAGCCTGCTTCACCATGGTCTTCACCACGGGCTGCAGGGGGATCTCTGCTCTGGCACCTGGAGCACCTCCTCCCCCTCCTTCTTCACTGACCTTGGTGTCTGCAGAGTTTCTTACATTTTCTCACTCCTCTCTCCAGCTGCAAAAGCTCTCTCCAGCTTGGGGTTTTTTTTTTTCCCTTCTTAAATATGTTATCACAGAGGTGCTGATTGGCTTGGCCTTGGCCAGCGGCGGGTCCGCCTTGGAGCCGGCTGGCATTGGCTCTATCAGACACAGGGGAAGCTTCTGGCAGCTTCTCACAGAAGCCACCCCTGTAGTCCCCCCCGCTAACAAAACCTTGCCATGCAAAACCAACACAGAAGGAAAGTTATCTTTATCGTCTGAAGATTTTCATGTATCATTTGTCTGAGATGTATGTTACAGGGAAAATGTTTTAATGATTAAGAAATACCTTAATATAGCCTAATATCTTTGTATTACCTGCTCTTGGACAAGAAAAATTAGAGATATTTATCTCAAAATCTCATTGGTTGTAAGCATTTTTTTTTAGCTTATTGTGTTAAGTTGGCAGATTTTTTTAAAGTTGGCAAAGTATTTTGAACTCTGAGCCTTTTGAAGAGAAATGTTATTTCCTACCACAATTATCTGTAGGTAGTACATTTACCTTGGATGATCTATACTTATTTTATTGCTTAAGGCTACATTTTCTATCCAGATACTTTAATGTTCATAAACTAAAGGTATCAGGGCTATTCTCCTCATCTGGTAAGTTGTTCTGTCTCAACAGAGAAATATACAACTTTCACTGACATTTGATGATCCTATACTTTGATGCTGATAACCTTGTTTGAAAGTGTCTAAGAAGTAAGATCAGCTCTGTGAAGTGAACTGAATAGGAACCAATTGCTCACTCCCGTAAGGAAAGTGAACTTTCATGCCCCATTGGAATACAGTAGTATCTGCACTCATGTAAGAAGTGCCCTTCTGTAATGCCTCTGCTGGTCTTTGAGACACTTATGACAGGGAGCTGAGAAAAGACAGGGATGGTGAGCTTCGTCATGGCCAGCAGCTGTCCTCACAACAAATGACATGCTAAGGCAGCTGTGTCTTTTGAACATTTTGGTTTCAGCCCGGTCTGAGCTTTCAAACAATTGCAGCAGGGTTTCTGCTGGGAGAAAGAAAAGTGAATTGAGCCTACGCCTCTCAACACATGCAGTCTGATACTGCTTTTTCAGTACTTCTCTAGTTCTTCTTTGTAAGATTTGATTGGCCTCAGAGTCAGATGAGTAGTTACAGAATACTGCAATTTTTTTTTTCTTGCCATTATAGCAATCTGTATGCAACTATTATTGTTAACATCAAGGGCAGCGGTAATTACGGTTTAATTATCTGTGCATCATTGTTTCAGGTGGCTCCAGTTGGCTGCTGAAAGTGTTCAAAAACCTTTTATCTATAATTCTTGCATAAATGACAGTTGGAATATCACCATTACCTTTACAGCCACAGTAGTGCACCGATTTCTGAAAAAAAATTAAAAAAAAAAAAAAGGCAATGTGATGATGCACAGTGTTCAAGCCTTCTTGAAGGCAAAATAATATTAGTCACTAAAAAAGTTCTCTTTCTGCAACAAATTAATTATCATCAATGGTGAACAGGTAGATGAAAAATCATATAGAGGATGTTTCTAACACTAAATTTGAGAGAAGCCATAATGGGAATGACTTTCTAGTTATCACTTTGTTTCTCCTGTATTCCCATGCTGCTTTAGATTTCAGTCAGTTTTCAAGGTTCGTGCATCATATAGTCATTAAAAAAGTTGGTTGCACTCCCACGCAAGTTATTACTTTTCAAACTTTTCATAGGAAGATTGATTTACAGGAAGTGTTTGTAATTACTTTCAGTTATAAAGAATATCTAGAGGCAAATTTATCTCTCTACCAACATAACATAACATAACATAACATAACATATCATAACGCATAACGTATAACGTATAATGTATAACGTATAGCATAGGCCTCTAGCTAGTGGTGTGCTCCAGGGGTCAGTGCTGGTTCTGGTCTTATTCAACATATTCATCAATGACCTGGACGAGGGGACAGAGTGTACCCTCAGCAAGTTTGCTGACAATACAAAACTGGGAGGAGTGGCCAATGCACCCAAAGGCTGTGCTGTCATTCAGCAGGATCTGGACAGGCTGGAGAGCTGGGTGGAGAGGAAACAAATGAAATTAACAAAGGCAAGTGTGGGGTCCTGCACCGAGGTAGGAACAGCCCCAAGCACCAGTACAGGTTAGGGGTTGACCTGCTGGGAAGAAACCAGCGCTATGGCGAAGTACCTGGGAGTCCTGGTGGACAAGTTATCCATAAGCCAACAATGTGCCTTTGCAGCCAAGAAGGCCAAAGGTATCCTGGGGTGCATTTGGAAGAATGTGGCCAGCAGGTCAGGGGATGTTATCCTCCCTTTCTACTGTGCCCTGGTGAGGCCACTTCTGGAATATTGTGTCCAGTTCTGGTCTCCCCAGTTCAAGAAAGACAAGGAACTACTGGAGAGAGTCCAGCGGAGGGCTACAAAGATGATGAGGGGACTGGAGCATCTCTCTTAGGAGGAAAGGCTGAGGGAGCTGGGCCTGTTTAGCCTGGAGAAATGAAGACTGAGAGGGGATCTCATCAATGCTTATAAATATCTAAAGGGTGGATGTCAAGAGGATGGGGCCAGGCTTTTTTCAGTGGTGCCCAGTGACAGGACAAGAGGCAATGGGCACAAACTGGAACACAGGAAGGTCTAAGATGAGGAAAAACTTCTTCACTGTGAGGGTGACAGAGCACTGGAACAGGCTGCCCAGAGAGGTTGTGGAGTCTCCTTCTCTGGAGATACTCAAAACCCACCTGGACGCAATCCTGTGCAACCTGCTCTAGGTGATCCTGCTCTAATAGGGGGTTTGGACTAGATGATCTCCAGAGGTCCCTTCCAACCCCTACCATTCTGTGATTCTGTGAACTATGTAATAAAAAAGAGGTTTTATTTCAATGAAGGAGTTTGGAAAGACAAATAATTTCTGCAGTTAAAAAAACTTAGGGGCATTTTTTTAGAGAATAGAGAGGAGATTAATAAGAATCCATTTCCTATTTCAAATCATTATATAGTTACCAGCATCTTAATAACAGTTGAGCACAGGAACAGCTTAAAATCTAAAATTAGCTGAATTGTCCTCAGAACAATGTGATGCTTTAAATAACAGGATAATAACAGTAGTAGAAATAATTAATGGTTTTAAAGACATAGTGGAGAGCAAAGCTGTTGGTCCAGATGATTCTTGAAAGAAACTTCAATGTCACTACCTCCAAACTATCTATACTTTTAAACAGGTTATTTAATATATAGCTATCTAAAATGAAATGATGTTAGTAAAATTATATGCAATAGGAAAGACCGCAGTACTGACAAACAGGTCAGCCAAATACCTTTCTTGTATGCAATTATTGTAAAGCTTCTAGTAAACCTCAAAAAATGTTCCTTTTTTAAATGTTTACATTCCTAAACAGAATGAAAACAAAATAAAACAAAAAATACTTGCAATATTCTCTGCAATGAAGTTGTGATAAAGTCAAAAGGAACTTCAGAAATATCTTTTACTTGCTTCATAAAATCAGGAAATTAACTGATAGATTGAATCTTTATCTATTGCTGCACCTGAAAAGATTTCTACTTCACTTCTGTGCAAGTAACCCTCAGGATATAACTTCCTCCCAGGAAATTGACCTGCTGTTGCTCCATATTCTGGGAAATGGAATCACAGTTGTTCCCCTTATCCAATCTGCCTTCTACACCACTTACATCTCACAACCAATGCAGAAAAGGGGCTAATTTGCTTATGTCTTTCTACTGGTTTGTTTTCACCTACTCATTTTGTCATCCATGATAGACTATTTTTTTAAGCAGAAAGACACCTCAGTGTCATCCCTTATTTCATTTTTTTCTTCTATGATTGTGACCAGAAACCCTCTAAATTTTTGCATGGTACTACAATACTTTTGGTTTTCCTGTTAAATTTTACTTGGAAGCATACAACACAGTGGAATGTCCTAAATGCCAGCAGTAATGATGCTTTAAATAGGTAGGTGTTGCAGTTTAACCTGACAGGCAGGTAAAACAGCCACACAGCCTTTCACTCACTCCCCTGCCCACAGTGGGATGGGGGAGCAAATAGGAAAAAAAAAACAAAAACAAAACAAAACATAAAACTTGTGGGTTGAGATAAAGACAGTTTAATAGAACAGAAAAGGAAGATAACAACAACAACAGCAACAACAATAATAACAATAATAGAAGAATATAAAAAACGCGTGATGAACAGTGCAATTTCTCATCACCCGAAGTGGATGCTCTGCAAAACCCCAAGCTGCCCTGCATCCTAGTCCAGCCCCCAGTTATATATGGAACATGGCATCATATAGTACAGAATATCCCTTTGGCCAGTCTGGGTCAGCTGTCCTGGCTCTGCCCCCTCCCAGCTTCTTGGGCACCCCTCGCCTTCTCGTTTCAGGGCAGTATGAGAAGCTGAAAAGTCCTTGACTGCTTGGCAGCAACTAAAAACATCAGTGTGTTATCAACATTATTCTCATCCTAAATACAAAATACAGCACTGTACCAGCTGCTTGGAAGAAAATTAACTATAACCCTGCTGAAACCAGGACAGTAGGCACACTTATTTCTTTAAGCAATATGGAGAAGCTTCTCAGCTGAATAAGTTTAAAGGATAAGGGCCTACATTTTCAATTCTAGATGCCTAAACTCAGGTATTTAGATTCATGTTTAAAAGTCTCTGCAAGTAGCCTTTGAGTGACTTCTTAGATCTCTAAATATAGTTTCTATACATATATATGTGCCAACACATTTAAGCATGTGTATATATATACACATACATATATGCACATATATATAAAAATACATATGTATTTGTGTTACATATATTTTATATAACAGAAGGGCATTTAAATTTTAATACCTTAAGAATTTATGTGCTTGAAAAACTTGTAATAATAATAATAATAACAACAACAATAATAATAATGACAACACTTATTTAATTTCCTCTTCATTACCTTTATTTTCCTGTGTTCCTTGCCTCCCCCACTCCCCACCCCCCACACTGGAAAGTATGTCATGTGCTATACTTTGATTATTCTACACAAACATGTTTTTTCACAATTATGTTTCTGTTGTATTTTTCAAATATTGAAGAAACCTTGAGTTGTTCTTCAATATGGTCTGTATATTAGAAAGAAAATAGCAAGTAAAATAAAATATCATTCCTAGGTATAATCTCATCCTTTAACTTTCAGATGACTCTTCAGATCAGGTATCTTCAGATATCTTCATCAATCATCACAGAGATTTTGAAGTTGTTCACAGAATCACAGAATGGTTGACATTGAAAGGGGCCTCAGGAGGTCTTTTGGTCCAGCTGCCTGCTCAAACAAGATCACCTAGCACAAGTTTTCCAGGACATGTTCAGATGGCTTTTAAATATCTCCCAGGTTCTTCCACAACCTCTCTGAGCAATTTTCTTCAGTGCTCAGTAATACAGTAAAAAAGTGTTCCCTTATATTAAGATGGAACCTTTCTTGTTTCAGTTTTTGCCCATTACCTCTTCTCCTGTCATTGGACACCAGTGGAAAAAGCCTGACTACTTCTAAACCATCTCTTCAGGTATTTAACTACATTGATAAGATCCTCCTCTGTGGTCTTGCAGCTCTCTTAGCCTTTCTTCATAGAAGAGATCTTCCAGTCCCTTAGTCATCTTAGTGGCCCTTCACTTGGCTCACTCCAAAATGTCCATGTCTCTCTTGTAGTGAGAAGCCCAGAACTGAAAACAGTACTCCAGGTGTGATCTCAGCAGTGCTGGATAGATGGGAGGGATCACCTTCCTTGACCTGCTGGCAACACTCCTCCTACTGCAGCTCAGGATATCATTAATCTCCTTTGTCATAAGGGTGCATTGCTGGCTCATGTTCAATCTGGTGTCCACCAGGACCCCCCAAGGCCTTTTCAGCAGAGCTACTTTCCAGATGGGTGGCCCCCAGCATATATTCTTGCATGTGGTTGTTCCTCTCCAGGTGCAGGACTTTGCACATTCTCTTGTTGAACTTCATGGAGTTCCTCTCAGCCCATTTGTCCAGCCTGTCAAAGTCCCTCTGGTGGCAGCATGACCCTCTGGTGAACCTTGTGGATTCCTTGTGCCCTTCTGTGTTGCCCCTCCAGTAGATGTAAGGGTGATTCAAGTAGCCCATGTGGTGAAAAGCCTGCAGATGTGTGGCTTCTTCTGGTTGTCTGAAAAAGGCCTCATCTGCTTGTCCCTCTTGAACAGGCAGTCTGTAGCAAATACCCACCGCAGCATCACTCACATTGATCTTCCCTTTAATCCTGACCCATCAGCTCTCCGATGCCTCATCACTCACCCCAAGGCAGAACTCTATGCAATCCTGCTGCTCTCTCACATAAAGGGCAACTTGCCCTCTCCACCTTCCTGGCCTGTCCTTCCTAAACAGCCTATAGCCATCTATAGCAGTGCTTCAGTTGTGTGTACTATCCCACCATGTCTCTATAAACCCAATGGGATCATAGCCCTGTAGCTGTACACAGACTTCTAGTTTCTCCTGTATGTTCCCTGTGTGGCATCCATGAGCACACAGGCACTTC
Source organism: Balearica regulorum gibbericeps (assembly GCF_011004875.1). NCBI lineage: Eukaryota > Metazoa > Chordata > Aves > Gruiformes > Gruidae > Balearica > Balearica regulorum. The sequence continues at coordinate 112,168,241 of NC_046184.1, read as the reverse complement.
AGGAATGCACCCAGTTGTACAAAAAGCTTTCCCCATAATAGTTGCTCATGGTCATGGTTCTGCTGTCATTTTCAAAAGCAGTAAGTCTATCACAATTATTATGTTATTGAACAAGGGACATATGTTGTTTATCTGATACACGGCATGGAAGGAGGACCACACCTACTGTTTGATTTAGTGTCATACTTGTTTTGTTCTGTATTGTTTTGCTTTTTCCTCACCTAATTTTTATTTCCCTTTCCTGTCAGTAGCAATATCTCTTGATGAAAAGTAGATGAGACTAACAGGCATTCTCCTTCTTGGCATTGTCAGGGTTTGTGTTCTGGTAAAGTGAAAAGGGAAATGATATATAAGGGCAGTCTTCTGTCTGCCAACAGAACACTAGACATAGACTTCCTCTAGTCCTCAGGACACTAGTGGAATCATCCTTCTTTCCCCCATTAGCATTGCCAAGGTCAGCTCGTCTTCCTGATTGTGTGATGCAAAAGTTATGAAAATGTGCAGCCTCTTCCTCTCTCCAATTCAAACTGGGTTTCATCTGGACCTCAAGCAGTGACTTCTGAGCTAGCATCCCCTGAGCTAGTGCTAGAATGATGTGTCTCTGTGGATGCTGAGTCCAGCAATGTGGTAGTTTGCTAGGGGACAAGTCAGAAATTTCTGTGCTGCAATCCATTGCATAGTGTAAAGAAAGAGTCAGCAAGTCTGGCAAAAGGAAGCATTGCTTGCAGAATATGTGCACTCATTTTATTATTGCCTTCAAACGCTTCTATCTGCAGTCGCATGAGCAGTCTCATTCACAAAAAGAAAGGGAGAAAAAATCAGCTTAGTGTAGTAATACTGTGCATGTGCATTTGCTTAAATATCATGAATGTCTGAGAAAAACTGAAATTATCTTAGGTTTTTACAGCATTATAGCTGCCCTATTTTTAACTTGAAAAGGTAATGCCCGGGTTTAATGACATTAAAAAAAAAAAAAAAATCCAAACCATAAAATCTAGTTTTTCTTCCTTTGTAAACTAAAGAAATGGAAATTATATTCATACAAGACAAAAAAAAAAAAAAAAAAGGTGTAATTAACTTCACCATCTCCCAACAAACATATTCTGATAATTGCAAGCAATTTCTCTGAGGGCTACAGAGCACTGAAATAGAAACTTTACACATTCAGGGTTTACCAGCCTAAAGTAAAAGGCTGAACAATCTGCTAGTTCATCTAATTAACACTGTTGATTCAGATTCAATTAGGATTTCCTAGGGGCAGAGGAAGTATTCCACAGGTTGCTTGAGTTCACAGTTCCTCACCTCTGATGCGTCTTCTTGATATAAGAGCAGGAAAATGCTCTCCAAAAATAGTTTGGATGGAAGTAAAGTCTGGTGTGGTGGGTTGACCTTGGCTGGATGCCACATGTCTACCAAGCTGCTCTACCACTGCCCTCTTCAGCAGGACAGGGAGGGGAGAAAAATAAGATGGAAAAAAACTCGTGAGTCCAGGTAAGGGCAGTTTAATAAAGCAAAAGAAAAAGGCTGTGCATGGAAGCAAAGGACAAACAAAAGATTCATTCTCTACTTACCATCAGCAGGCAATATTTGGCCACTTCCCAGAAAGCAGGGCTTCAGTACTTGCTCCAGAAGACAAACGTAAATAATGAATGCCCCCACTTCCTCCTCTCTCTTAGCCATTATTGCTGAGCAGACATCATGTGGTATGGAATATCCCTTTGGTCAGTTTGGGTCAGCTGTCCTGCCTGTGTCCCCTCCCAAGACCTTGCCCACTCCTAGCCTATGGGGAGAGGGGTAGAAACGTTGGAGAGAGACAGCCTTGGTGTGTGCCGGCGCTGCTCAGCAGTGGCCAAAACCCTGGTGTGTTACCAACACCTTGCTGGCTGCCAATGCACAGCACAGCACTGTGAGGGCTGCTGTGGGGAAAATTAACTCCATCTCAGCCGGACCCAATACATTTGGATAGAAGAAGGTTTGCTGAATATCCGTGCTGGTTTTGGCTGGGATAGAATTAATTGTCTTAGTAGCTAGCATGAGGCTATGTTTTGATTTGTGCTGGAAAAACAGTGTTGATAACACAGGGATGTTTTGGTTCCTGCTGAGCAGTGCTTACACAGAGCCAAGGCCTTTGCTGCTCCTCACACCACCCCACCAGCAAGTGGGCTGGGGGTGCACAAGGAGCTGGGAGGAAAGAAGTGGGGACATTTGGAGTAGTGGCATTTGTCCTCCCAAGTAACCATTAGGCATGATGGAGCCCTGCTTTCCTGGAGATGGCTGAACATCTGCCTGCCCATGGGAAGTGGTGAATGAATTCCTTGCTTTGCTTTGCTTGCACGTGCAGCTTTTGCTTTACCTATTAAACTGTCTTTATCTGAACACATGAGTTTTCTCATTTTTACCCTTACGATTCTCTCCTCCATCCCACTGGGGGGCAGTGAACAAGCAGCCGGGTGGTGCTCAGCTGTCAGCTGGGGTTAAACCATGACAATATCAAATGATATAAAACATTCAATCTGCAATGACTGAATTTCTCAAAAAAAACATGTTGATAAGGTGTCTTGACCACTGTTAGGACTGAATGGATAGGGGTGGGTTAGTGCACTGATAAAGTAGTGTAAAAAAATCCACCTCAAACCATCTTATATAAAATCTAAAATTTAAAGTAATGTACAATGTAACAGTTCACTTGGCTTTCTATGTGACACTTAGGGGTTTGGGTCTGCAGTAGTTGTTTCTTGGATAATAAATGAAGTTACAGTGTTTAAAAACCTAGGTATTTTTTTTATTACTCTACTGCTTCACTCAGATGGAGTGAACGTTTTGAGAGTTTCAGAGTTATGAACATGAAGGATAAGCTTCTTCTAAAATAATTTAGTTTGCATTTTTATGGTATCATTTAGATCTTAAGATAAAACTGACAGATAGGATTTCTAATTATGAATCTGCAAACGGTGTGATTCCTTTAGAATAAATCATAATGAAAACATTATACAAGTCCAGAGATGAAAATTAAAAACATATCTTCTGTTTCGCATGTAATTGTTCCCCAAAACCCTCACACTAAAATAAAATAAGTTAATCAAAACCATAAAAACAAGAAAATATGTCACAAATTGATATTAATCAGTTGACTATCACTGAGGAGCGGGAAAAAGAAACACTTTCGAGTCACCTATCTGCAGACATCTATATTCCTTTGACCTGCTCATTAGGCTAGAAAAAAATATATCAAATGTAAGGAGGGCTTTTAAAATCACTAGTTTTCCTCATGAGATTATAGATACATTGCTTTTCTGTTAGCGGTATTTTGTACCGCTCCTTTTCTTTATTGGCAGAGTTACACAACGGTACTGCAGAAATGGACAACGGGGTGATGTTTTCTCATTCCTGAAGTAGTGTTACAGATCAGAAATAACTACTAACTATAGAGCTGTTCCTTTTGAGTATGAATTTCTGTTTGTGAGATTCTAATTGCCTACCCTGCAGCAAATTAGCTGTGTTGCATTTTATACGGAAAAATCACCAATGTCTCTACAAAGGAATCAGAACATGGTAAGAATGCAGTCTCATTTTTGTCACATATATGAAAGACCAAATTAATTAAATTTTGTGAATTCTTCAAGTGGTTAGTCAGCTTTTCATCAAGGTATTATTAGCTGCAAATGTGGCTGGAAATCCGTGCAGCTCAAGAATAAGTGCCTGAACAAGCACCAAAGAAATCAGTTACAAAGGCATGTAGATTGAGAGGGGAGAGATGGGCAGATGTACTCACACAATAGAACTGTTTCAGGAATTGACAGTGTTTGTGAACTTTTAAGGAAAAGTGGGAAAAAGTGGTATAAAGATTCTTCAGATGGATTTTTGTTTTGTTTAATGAATTCATTTTTACGCTAAGAATAAATATCCTTCCCTCCGCTAATACTCTTCTTCCCTCCTGAGCAGCAAAGAAAAAATCAAAGAATATTCTTTTTCATTTGTATTTCAACACATATGGGTAATAAATAATGAACATAACCTTGCCATATGCTAAAATTCTGCACTTCCACAGGTATGTAAATGTTCTGCAACATTTTCACTTTTCTGCACTGCCATTTGCTGCTGTAGGTTTGCAGACTCCACTGAAGAGGTGATTTTTCAAAAGCAGAATTGGTAAGTGCCAGATCGCCCAATGATTATTTTTTTTTAATACTTTTGAATATGCCTACCTCACCTGATAAAATAATTTGCAGTTTTCATTTTATATGAGTAAAAGTGTATTTTAAATTTTTAGAGAAATATGTCATACAATGAAACCAAATTTGTCCCATGCCCCACCACTGGAACAGCCAACAATATATTGCTTGTGCCTATCTGGAAAAAGAGGAGCACATTAGGCTTAGGAGGACAGTGCACATTGCTAGTATTAATTGATTTATCTGGCATAGGTACATATTTAAAGGAAAACAATGGACAGGATTGGCATGGTTTTGCTTGTTTCAGTGACAATATATTAATGTGCAGGTGTGGAAAAGAAGTTATCTTTATCCTTCCACTATTTAACTCTTAAACTCAATAATTTATTTTAAACAAGCTGTCAGTAATGTGTAGAGGTCTCATTGACATTAAGCTTCAACAAGTTTTGAGTATAGAAGTAGCCCAGGAGATCGTGTACACTGTCACATATGTGGCCAACTGCAGCAAAGCTTGTGGCGGGAGTTCACTCTTTCTGTGACCAGAAAGAATCCACACCAGCATAGGTCTTTAACGTACCCCTGCTGCAGGGAACTCATCAGTCAGGGCTCACAAATCAACCCTGAGACACAAATCTATAGGAAACCAGGCTTCATTAGTTCTAGTGCTTGTGAAACTGCTTGGCTTGCAAAAGAACTCTAATAAAGCCTGCTTGTATCTTCAGTCTTTTAATGAAGTTTGGTTTTGGATATGTATATGTTCATAAACATGCAAAATTAAAGAATTTTAACTATTGACAGACAATATTCAATATGATGTTATTGTTAGAACTAACATAATTTTAACTGTTTATTATCATGATCTGGTTTATGACATTTTAACTTTAAAAGCTTCTCACTGCTTGAATCTTATCACAGCGCTGACTGGCTTTTTCTTGTGACAGAACCTTGGTCGTAGAAGTGTTCCCACAGCTTCTTCACTTTATATACTCATTAAAGTGTTAGTATTGAGTCTTCTCACATACATAAGGCTGAGTGCATCCTAAAGTCTTTGAAAGATAGAGGTCCTCATATTCCCAAATAAACATTGATAATGTGACATTGAGACAGGATAACATTCTCTGTTTCAAATGTTTCTTATTTGAGAAATTTACATGCAGTGCTTGTTTTAAACATAATGCTTGCCACATCTTTAAAAAAAAAAAAGAAGAAGAAAATACATTAACACAAGATTGGATAAGAAACTAGGTTACTTGCTGTTTGTCCAACACCAAGGTTTTCCCATGATGGTTTTATCTTCTCACATGCACACGTAAGTAAGTGCACATTGTAATCTCTACATTAGTAAAGTGATGAATCAGATTCCTTGATGGATCAATTTGTTGTCCTTGCCATTTGATCCATCTCAATTACTGATGAACAAGTTTCATTCTGTGTTTTAGAGAACAAATTAGTGAAATACAGCTGGAAGCATTAAAGAAACATTGCCGGGGGGGGGGGGGGGGGGGGGGGGGGGAATAAAAAATAATCCCAGCTGGTTCCTCCTCCCCCCCTTAAAAGCTGATCAAGAAGGGGGTGGAGTAAGTCCTTAAAAAATGAGCTGAAATGAGATAGAGGTTTGATAGAAGTACTGAGGCTGCTGAAGTTCCACTATAACAAGGTACCATTGATCTTGATTCTTCCAGCCTGAGCCTGCAAGTTGCAGGATCAAGACCATTTTCTAAACTTCTTTGAGCTGCCCGAAATTTGTAATGTTGTGCACAGTATACTCAAAATACTCAGGGACTGCTACACTTGTGCATTAAAGGCTCTATTTAAACATACTTGAGATACTCTATAAAAGCCCATCTATGCATACAGGATTGCTTGTAAAAAAAAAGTGATGAATCTAGGGGCAGAGTGTACATGAAACTGGAACCATCATGTTAAATGTGATATGCTTTTATTTTGTAAATATTTTTGAGAAATGATTTAAATATCCTTTTTTAGTTAATAAAACTACTAGTTACCTAGGCATTAAGGTCCTAGTTTGGGGCATTTCTGTGTTCTAATGTTGGACTCTAACACTACTGGCATTTCATGTACCACATTGTCCTCAGTTTCCAGGCATCTCCATTTATTCTTAATAGTTAAGAAGAAAAATATCCAACTTTTGGACTCACTGCTACTCTATGCAGTGAAAACAAAACAATCTCAATTTCACTAGTCCAATAAAAGGGGGAAAAAAAATAATCCCCAAACCAGCAATGGAAAGGACAGTAAAAAGTAAATTTGCAGTCAGATTGGCACATATCTTATGTGTCCCCAGCTAAAGATAAGTTGGGTTTAAAATTAAAGATGGGGCTTATTTGGGGTTTAATACCTTTAAATTAAGAAATTGTACCCTTACTGTAGTTCTAAAATGACACATTAAATCATCGAAAGTAAACATTGCTTTGCTCTGCCTGGCTAGAACAAGGATTAGAACGTTTTAGATATAAAATAAGTAACTGGAGCCTGATCAATATCTTCAGCATACTAAATGAAAGTATAAAAAAGCAAACCAGCCTACTTCCAAGCAACCTGTGGAAACAAATGTGTTTCACATGGGTGCATTAATAAGGATGGCCTTCTGGACCACCCTTTTGGTGTTTGTCAGGCACATGGCCAGACCTGCAGTGGGAAGGGAGCAGGCTGAACATACAAAACCCCAAGGACACGCAAGCCAGAGGAGGAAGAAACCCCCCCCCAAGGAACATCACATGCCTTCCAGTGAAGAACTCAGGAAGCTGATGACTTGTTGTAGACTTCCCTCATACTATTTTTCTAAAACAGAAGACCAAAACTGTGGAGATTATCACCCAAAGTGCATTAGAAGAGTAAGCATAACACCAGAGAAAAGGAGTAGGTGATAGGAAGGGATTTTTTTTTGTCTAACAGTTTTAGCCATGCTACTAATGAGGCTTTTCTGCATTAATTAGATAATTTGGACTATTAGACTGTTAAAACAATACCTGAACAAACATTGTGTTCTTGGCTCTGTATACATGGCATGTTCCCTTTTGCCAATTACAAGACTTTGAGTAACAGGACCAGAATTTTATACAGTGTTCAAGAAGCAAGTGTACCAAAGCTTTATATAGCAGGAAAATGACACCATCTGTCTTGTTCTCATTATCCTTCCTGATGATACCCAACATTTTGTTGGCTCTTTTGGCTGCCACTGAACACTGAACAGATATTATTTCAGAAAACTGACAGATCGCTTTCCAGAGCTGAGACTGCCAGTTCTGAGTTCAGCATCGCACAGACATGGTTTAGATTGTTTTTGTTACACATTACCTTACATTCATCTACACTGTAGATCATTTGCGAAGTTTTTGCTCGCACGTTCCATTCTGAGATCCTTCTGTCATTTGTCACATTGGTTTGGCATTTGACTACCTGGAAGAACTTAATCGTTTGCAGACATCGTGATTACATTGTGTACTGCCTTGTCCAGGTCTTTTCATAAAGATATTGAATAAAACCAGGTCCCAAACCAATCCACTGGTGATCCAATTTCGACTTGTCCCTATTATAATATTTGATCATTAAGGCTTTTCTTCCTATTCTTAAGGAATTTTCTCTTTGCAAAAAAAGGAGACACATCTTCTACAAAGCAAGCAACTTTTCTCCAATCCATGGTAGCTCAGTTTCCTGGTGATTTTTAGTCTAGAACTTTGTCAAGGGTTTTTGAAAATCCAAATGTATTGTATCCACCTGATGCTCCTTATCCATGTCTGTTGAAGTCTCCTGTGATGCCATCAGGCCAGTGAGACAGGATTTCCATTAGAAAACCCAGGCTGTCTGTTTCCCAACAGACTTTCTCCACAGCCTCAGTGATCCTATTCCTGCTTACTAATCCTTCCATCCTTCAAGAGATGGAAGTCAGATTCATCAGCTTGCAGTTCCCTGGATACTCCATAGGATCCTACTCTATGGAAATCCTATAGAGTATGCCGATATCCTATAGAGTTCCCCTTGTCTAGATGGGAATTACAAAGGCAGCCTAGCAGACCTCTGGCACCATGACTGTGTGCAACGCAGATACAGTTGGCTGGAAGTTCTCTAGTTCCACTTTTGATTTTTTTCCTGAGTGCATGGGTAAACGTCATCCACTCCTGCTGCTTTATTGAGATCTATCTTGCTTTTTGGGGTTAATAATAATTATGAAAAATACAAATAAAAAAACTTTTTTCTGAAACTATGATTTTACATTCTTAGTAGATTATTCAGAAATCCTGTGGATATTAAAATAAAAGTTAAAATGTTGACTGCTATGATATTGTTTATTCTGTTAAAAAAATCCAGGAAGCTATAGCAGCTTTGTCATATTTCTGTCCTACAGTATATAGTTAATGCACCAAGAATGTTTCATTACAGAAAATAAGTTCTGTAGATATTATTTCAATATTGTCTTCTAAATGATCTAAAAAAAATCACAAGTTGTGGTGTACGTAAAGAAAATTAACATTGAAACTTAGTCAATTTTCTAGGACATCATTTTCCATCTGATTATACTGATTTGGAAGCAGCAAAAACTATCCTGTGAATATACCACTTTTGTAAAATCTTATTTTTCAATATTTTAAAGGAAATAGCTAGAAATACCCTTCATATTATTTTCAAAACAACTTTCCTGTTTCGCAATGCTGTCTATAAAATGATTGGCAAAATAAAAGCCTAAAGAGACCCAAAATACTTTTCTCTGAAAATTCCATTCTTCAGAAATTTCTATAGGATTAAACTGAAATAATGATTTCTCACATGAGGAAATCCCAATTTCTACACAGCTACTAGCTAAATCAAATTATAGTGTTGTTCTGCCCTTTTATCACAGTTTCTTCCCTTTTTCTCTCTAAGCTTTATAAAAATATCCTGACAGTGATTTCTTTCAAGGGTCATCAGCTCTGGACGTTCTGTCATGGAACTTGAAACAATTTATTTCATGTGAAGATCATCATTACACTAGCCATTTTGTTTCCCATTTGTGTAAGGCAATCCTATTGGATAACATTCTGTAAGGCTTGCAAAAAGTCTTCAAACTCAAACATACAACAGAAAATGCTTTGGTGGCATCTACAGGAAACTGATTTGAATGATGCATCAGTCATCTGAGTAGTTGAACTGCAAACATAGATTAATATACAAGTGAACAGAACATGTTTTAGTGTACAAATAACAGTATAACTCTAGTGTCAGGAGCATGATTTTAATAGCACAAAGGTCAGGGGTTCAAACTGCAGAACAAATACATGATGCATCTGTGTGATTAGTAATGCAGAAAAACAAGACTCTTAGATCATACAGGGTAAGAGTCAGTGAACACCCAAGGAGTGCACACATGTGATGAAAGGTCACATCTTTTATCTCAGAGACAGAAGAATAAACTGCGACCATGACTGGAAGTGAGCTTTTATTGTCCTTGCAGAATATCATTTGGTAAGACTGAGAAGAGACAGAATGAACCAAATCCAATGTATGTAAGGAAAATTTAATGAGGTCACCCTCCAAAAGGTTTTGGGATTTTTTTCATGGAGAAAACTGCTAGTGGTATAAAAGATTCCTTTTTCTGCCCTGTTGCTCCAAAGAGAAACTTAAGTATCAAATGCAAAGTTGGAACTGCTAAATAAAGCTTTAAAGCCAGAGCTTTTTGAAGATTCTCAAGTTTAGATTCTTCAATTTACTAATTTCTCAGCTCCTAAAATAAAGCCAAGCATTTTTAGTGTTCTACCTATTTCATAGATGATCAAAGGGAATAAAGGTGGATAATGCATTAAAAAAGAGGAGAAAGTGGACATACGTGTTAAGGAGAAATGTTTAACGATAACTGCCCTACCTCTTGCCCCACTGAAAATGGCAATACCGCAAAAGGAGAACATAAGCTTAATGATGAAATATATTTCATGATGTCATCTTTGAACTTAGCTTCACATTAAAATAACAATTGGACCATCTTCCCCTTCTCTTGTCTGTAAGGAATACCTAACCAGGTAGATTACCAACACTTTACGCCCTTCTGGGAATTGAATGGGACGTTAAGAATATGGTAGGAGAAGGAGAAGTTATGTCAATCTCTGAACATTTTTTAACCTCTGTACTACTATAGAAGAGCAGTAGGAACAGGTCTTGGAAAGGCTTCCTCACTGAGGTTAATGGAGTTGAGTGGGAAAACAATAATAATAAAAAAATATCTTTTAATACATTGTGCCCCAAAGTTCAGTGTGGCTCTGCATTGTACAAGAAAGAGTGATAAGGTATTTGTCTGTCCTAAAAGCTATTTTGGTGCTCATTAGTACTTGTATATTACTGGTGAGAAAATACGACGAGTTTGGATGCTTTGGTAAGCCACTTGGTAGTGTCATAAGAAAAAAAAAATCAAGTTTTCCACTGTATCAGCAGTATCCAAAAAGGTAAAAATTAGCTGAAGTCCTCTGCTAGAACTAGAGGGAAAGATTTGTTGTTTATGAATGTTCTGTAGTTTGGTTGTGAGTTTGAGAGTTCTTTTTAAAGAAAAGGTATTTTTTCTATTTGTATTCTGCACCCTAAGGAGTTTTAAATTGGCCCAGCAATGAGACTGGAAATCTTGATGTTCAAAGATTTGTGTATATAGCAGGAATGGGAAGATGAAGCGGAGAAATTTAAATTCTCTATTCTGAAATGTCTGACTCGGCTGAAGAATGTGTAAGAGAGAAGTCATCAGAAGAACCAGTTTGCATATCTTTATTTTAAGTCTTCTTTTAAAAGCCTATACAGAAATCAGTGTTTTACTGGTTGGCTACACATCTTCAGCCTTGAAAAATGTTTTAGATGATAACTTTGTAAAAGCATCTCACCAAAAGAATTGCTATATCCTTCTGCATCTTCTCTGGCTTTCCCTTTTCTCGCTCCCTAGAAACACAGAAGTGATTTTCCTGTGTCATAAGTTGTGCTCTGATATTTTTGATCCCTAAATTGAGCAAATCAAATCAAGCTGTTAATTGCTTATTCAGTTTCATCTATAATTTATCTAGAAATGCTTATGAATTTTTCTGATTGCATATGTGTGATCTCAATGGGAATACCAGCGAGTGAGACTTTTTCAGCTTCAGCTCCTACCTAAGTATTCTTTCTGATATGAGCTTAACTAGAAACTATTAAAAGTATGCCATTTCCAATTTATTGTGAATGTCCAAACATCTATTTGAATGGACAGGTTTTATTTTCACTCTTGTTCCTGTGTGTATTTTTTAGGTCTCAAATCGTTGCAAGACCCTTGATATTACAGTATATGCACATTCATGTATTACAAATACCTGCTTCATAAAATGGAGATAAGAATTATAAACCAACATATTATTGTCTTTTACTAACATCATCTAAACATCACTAATCATATCAAGATTTACTGAGGCATTTAAGATCTTTCAGCAGCAACAAACAGATGTAATTTGGGAAAATGTCCTACCAGAAAATAGATTTCTTTCTTTCATAATAAGAAATTTTTTTTCCTGATTCTTTCCCTTACAAAAAAGAAACAGCTTGCCTCAGAACAATTTATGCCCTAAACACAGAAGTGTTGAGACTCAAAGATTTTCCAGTAAGATGCACCTAATCAATTTCAGCAGGATAAGCACAATGTGGACCACTTGGAAAAGGGAACACTTTGGAAGCTAATTGCTGCTGACTTTATCTTGTAAATCGTTCTCAAGAAAATTTCTTACAGGGATTAAAGAGTTTTAAAAGCTGAACAACATTGACTGGTTGCTTTATTGGCCTTTTAAACCCCTGAGACATTTTCTTGCATTCTGCTAGGGTGAAAAAAAAATAAAATAGTGTGCAGAGGTAGGAAAGCAAAAACAAGGCAAGGAAATATGCATAATAATGTGAAACAAAAATACAATCACAAATAATCTTTAAGTAATTGAAATGGAGCAGGATTGCCCTATTTGTCTGCCAAATTTGTTTCCTCCTTTTCCCAGCGAGATTTGCTTTTTTCCCTCTTGCTATAATTTACTTAGCATAAGTACCCATTGAAGCCATAAATACCTTTGTGTCTGTTGTGCTGTGCTGGTTTAGGTTGGGATAGAGTTAATTTTCTTCACAGTAGCTGGTTTGGGACTGTGTTTTGGATTTGTGCTGGAAACAGTGTTGATAACACAGGGATGTTTTGGTTCCTGCTGAGCAGTGCTTACACAGAGCCAAGGCCTTTGCTGCTCCTCACACCACCCCACCAGTGAGTAGGCTGGGGGTGCACAAGGAGCTGGGAGGGGACACAGCTGGGACAGCTGTCCCCAACTGACCACAGGGATGTTCCATACCATATGACATCATGCTCAGCATATAAGGAGCTTGGGGGAAGAAGAAGGAAGAGGGTGCTGTTCAGAGTGATGGTGTTTGTCTTCCCCAGTAACCATTACGTGTGATGGAGCCCTGCTTTCCTGGGGATGGCTGAACCCCTGCCTGCCCATGGGAAGTGGGGAATGAATTCCTTGTTCTGCTTTGATTGCGTGGCTTTTGCTTTACTTATTAAACTGTCTTTATCTCAACCCATGAGTTTTCTCTCTTTTATCCTTCTGATTCTCTCCCTGATTCAACCATGGGGGGAAGTGAGTGAGCGGCGGTGTGGTGCTTAGTTGCTGGCTGGGGTTAAACCACACCATGTGCATTGCACATAGATTTTAGAAGCGACATTGAAAAGACTTTGGGTCCATCATCAGTTATGCTTTGAATTCCTGTTTTCATTGCTCTATAATTGAGACAGGATTTTGATGTTGGGCTTCTGATGGAATAGGTAGACAAAAATAATGTAGGTATTTCTGACTGAGTGCAAATAGCAGTTTGCACTCATTGAAAAGTGTCCCTTTTGAATATCACGTGTTCAGGCATGAGGGTGAGATGATATGACTCTGCAGAGAAGACTGCAAGTTTCTGTACACAAATGTTCTACTCCGACTAGTGCTAAACAAGTCTGAAGCATGAAAACTAGCAGCAACATAGGACATCGCATAAAATGCCAGTGTGTCCAGTCACATTTCATTTCCTTTTAGGTGGCAATGAGGCCAGACTCTTTTTTCACTTTCCAGAGGAGGAAAAGCAATGTGTGGATTCTGCTCTTCCGAGCATCAGCAATAGTATTTTTCTCCATTTAGGATGACATGATAGCACCAGGAGTTCTCTCTTCACCTCTAACCATACACTACCCAGAGATATGAAAATGTTGCATTTTTATGTTACTGAATTTTTATATCAGATAATCAAGTGTAACAAAATATGGCCACTTAGAAATATGATTCTATATATTAAATGTATAAAATCAATGCTACTGAAAATCTGATGACAGGTTTCTGTATTTAATTTTATAATTAATATTTATCAGATGTTATCTCAAGTAATGCAGTGGTGCTTTTGCTTTGTAATGAGGGACATATTATAGTAGTTCCTCTGACATTCCTCACAGAGCAACTTGCTAATTATTTTTTTTACTTTTTAAGATTAACAACTAGGATCTCAAAAGAGAAGATAATTTTCAAATATCCTGATAGTGAAACCAATTCACAGAAAGGAGCAACATTCAGCGAACATGATCATATGATTCTGAAAACAAATGTCTTGGGTTTGACCTTCTTAATAACAAGATTTTGAGTCCCAATATGAAGTGTTAGCTTCAATTTCTAGACAGTTTTAAACCATTGCAACACTTCTGTTTTTTTCCATAGAATCTTGTACATCATAAATTATATGAGCTTTTTCTGCTTTATCCACTTTTTGTCAGTACATTCAGACTGTTGTAAGAGATTAGAAATACAGTTTTCCCTTACAGCAAGAGTACTGAGCAGGCTCTAAATACCCTACTGTTCCAAGTTAATTTTTTTCCATTCTTTTTTACTTTATTTTGGTCTAGTTAGAGAAGATATGCTAAGTAACTTGCTGGGCACACATGGGGCACCTAGCTGTCTAAATTTTCCAAAATGATCCCAAAAGCCCTTAAAAAGACATAGGATTTGGTACCTTCTCATCTTCTGGAATAGAAACTGTTTTCAAAGAGTTATTGTATGTTGTTATTACATCAACCACTTCATATTTAAGCCCTCGAAATTGTTTAGAATGTCATGTTCAGTTGCATTATCATAACTCTATTTTTTATTACTTCAGTTTTGGATGCACCTCACTTCTATTAACCGAGCCCTACTTTTATTGACCTGATGTATCACATAAAGGAACAGAGTGACTGCTAAGAGCAGGGGACTGATACACAAGCGCCTCAGCAGGGAGATGATAAAAAGATGATACTTTCTCAGGAGAAACGGGGACTGTGCAATGTTTTCAGCAACCTGGAAAGTAACTGAGCTGATTGTTTGAAACTAAGCCTGAAAGAAAAAATCTATTTGTGAGTACACAGAGGATAGGGATCTATTTCTTCATAATGTCTTTTATATTGTAAAAATCAGCAATAATAATAATAATAATAATAAAGTTATTTGAAATGTTTGGTTCAATATTGATTGTCCAATAAAACTGACTTTACAGTTCAATGGCATTTTGGGACCTCGTTAGACCCATCTCAAATCTCTGGCTAATGTATGCAATACCAAATGAACCCTGAAAAGTTGCATGGAGCTTGATTCATATTGGAAAATTAACATGTTTCTACATCATCATGACGAAAAAAATACAGCTTAGGCAAGTCTCTGTGGCTACACAGAAGTCTTACCAAACACGATTCTTCCTTTTGTTCCCTTGGAACTACATGACTGAAACACCTAGGTGCAGAGAGCTCCTGCCTGGCTGCAGAGCGCACTGCTTGGCAGCCGCTGCTGCGAGGGGTGAGGGGACGCGCAGCTGCAGCTTCAGCAGGATGTCCCACAGACGTGAGTCGTCAGAGTCACCCCGGGGCGCGTGTCCTCCTGGAGAAGGTCATGGTTTGGTATTACTTACAGAACTTCAGGTCAAAATGTACATATGCCCCAAAGTAAATAAATCTTTAGTTTAGGGGACCTAGTAAAGACATTACTTGCACTTGTGTTTATAGGGAAAAAAAAGTGTCTTTCGTTAATAATATGCAAGGGCAGATATAACCAGGGGAGAAAGGGGACCAGGCTCAGGAAAGCAGATGGAAGCATAGCTGGATATGCATCAGTTTGTATGTATGCAAGTTTATGTATGTAGAAACCAGCCTTGGAAGGTCTGCATGCAGAGAGGAGATTTTACCGTTGTTTTCTTGTTTAAATTAAGCTTCCTTTTCAACTATTATTTAATATACACAAATTACTTATCTAGTAACTGGGAAAGGTGGGATGATGAAGAACTGACTTGATTTCATGAAGTTCTCAGAAATGTCTCATATGTTTTTTATCTGGTTTCCAGTACAATTTGAGGTCTGGATTATCGAAAGTATATTTTACTTATTTCTTGGATATAACTTCTGCTTGGTCCTTCACTGAATCTAGAAATATCAAAGATCATGGTGGCAAAAATATTAACAATTTTTTGAAGTTATTTCTTTTGCTCCTCTCTAAAATATATCCAGGATAACTACCCATTTTGTACAATAACTAACTACTATAAAATTTTGAGTGCTGTGTAGGAGCAGAAAATTGTATCACCTTAATACAACAACTTAAGAAGAAAGTATACTTGCATCTGATGTTAGCAACCTCTAGTTACTTTTTTTTTATGTTGTTAAAAGAAATTATAAAATGAAACATTAGAATTTATAAATGTGAAACATTTATAAATTACTTATAATTTGTAAATAAACACTTTCACATATTTTTCAATTATATTTTTATATACAAAATATTGGCTTGTTCAGGTTTCAGCTGTTTGAGTTAAATTAGATAATTTGAAAAAAGCTGTCTATCTTTTTAAAAAACAATACCATACAAATTCTTATTGTAAAGTATGAGATTATTTAAAATTATGAGGACAGGAGCCTGTCGTGGTTTTACCCCAGCCGGCAGCTGAGCACCACACAGCCAATCGCTCACTCCCCCCATCGGGATGGGGGAGAGAATTGGAAAAGTTGAAGTGAGAAAACTTGTGGGTGAGATGAAGACAGTTTAATAGGTAAAGCAAAAACTGCACGCGCAAGGAATTCATTCCCCGGTGACTTGGGAAGACAAACGCCATCAGTCTGAATGCCACCCCCCCCACACACACTTCCTCTTCCCCCCAAGCTCCTTATAAACAGAGCATGACGTCATATGGTATGGGATATCCCTTTGGTCAGTTTGGGTCACCTGTCCTGGCCGTGTCCCCTCCCAACCCCTTGTGCACCCCCAGCCCACTCACTGGTGGGGCGGTGTGAGGAGCAGCAAAGGCCTTGGCTCTGTGTAAGCACTGCTCAGCAACAACAGGTCCATAGAACAAAAACATCTCTGTGCTATCAACACTGCTTCCAGCACAAATCCAAAACATAGCCCCATGCTAGCTACTATGAAGAAAATTAACCCTCTCAGCTGAAACCAGGACAGAGCCTTATTCACGTCTTTTTGTTGTTAACTCTTACTGAGGAGTACTGCTTGGCCATTAAGAAACTCAGGATATATTAATTTACAACTTAAACTGACAGCAACTAAAATTTCATGAATTAATGAAACCTGAAAATTAGTATTTTCTAACTAAATGTTAAAGAAAGTGATGTCCATGTCAACTACAAATAATTTGTATTTAAATTAGCAAGCTATTTGCAACTTTAATTTCTTTTTAACTTACTTTAGCAATAAGTTCTCCTGAGAGACATTGAACAGTAATTACTACATATGTTCTTATCCTGTCATAACAGTCTGAAATGAAAGTGCTTGATGAATTTCTTCAATGTCTTTATTTTCTGATAAAGGGCTATGTTCTTATAGTTTATTCACATTGATTATTATCTGCTACTGAAAATCTTAATTTCAAATGGAACAACTTATTGAATAAATTACTAAGCAACCTCAGCAGAAGGATATTACAATGTTGTTGACAGTAAAAAGTGTTAAAAAGATATTTTACCATTTTTTGCCGAACTCCAGTTTTGTTTTAAATGTTTTCAGCATGACTTCTGGTATAGGTATGCAAAATATTCTTAGAATCATACGATCATAGAAGCATTTAGCTTGGAAAAGACCCTTAAGATCATCGAGTCCAACCATAAACTTAACACTGCCAACTCCACCACTAAACCGTGTCCCTAAGTGCCACATCTAGAAGTCTTTTAAATACCTCCAAGGATGGTGACTCAACTATCTTAACCTAATGGACTTCATTTATTTGGGATGAAAATTATTCATAACATAAAATTATCTTCATAGCTAAATACAGTTCTTGATGTAGGGAGAGAAGCCATATTTTTCCAGTAATAAAGACCATTCATTGTTTTCATGTGACTCTGTTTTCCAGTTCTTACAGTTAGTCAAATCATAAGACTTTAGCTGATTTTTTCAGGTCTTTAATTTCATTTCCTTCTTGATGTTTGCCCTAGCTTGAATTTTTTTAAAGATTAATTTTAAAAAACAGAAGAAACAAAAACTCTTTCCAAGAATCAGATGAGAGGAACATATGCTATTTTGCTGCTATTAAAAACTCTTACATCTATTTCATTGAGAATTTTTAACCTCTGTGTTTTGAAGCAGGGACTTGCAATTTAATTGGAAGGTGGACAGGTGCTTTTTACTAGCTTTGCTCTGCCAAATTAAGTCTTTTGGAGGGTATTGGTGTCAATGGCTGGACATAGCATCTATAGTGGAAGTTAGGATGGATAGTAACAGACAGACTGAAAGAGGCTAAAGAGCCATGAGGATTGGAGAGGAAAATATTAATACCAGGAAAAAAGATCTTGTAGGAGTGGATCTTGGGAGCAATAACCAGGAAGGAGGTGATGAGGTGGAAGCAGAGTGGGAGAAGATCAGCCTAAAAAGAGATACAAATTAGTTGCTTCCAGTTAGAAAAAAACCCTAAAAACATGAAACCCTGAAACCAAACAAAAACCACCCAAACAGAAATGAACTCCATAATTGCCATATGCCTGCTGACAGCAAACATCTGCAGAACAGTCAAGATATGTCTTATCCTGCAGATTTTTGTCAGCTCAGAAACATGCTAACTTTCATGAGTAATACCTTTAAGTCTAGTTGGACAGGTGGCTTGTACTGTGAAGCTAAAACCTGACGCTAGTTGTTAGGTCCTATGAGTTACTTCTTATTTCTTAAGTTACATTAAAAAAAAATACAACCAAAGACTATCAACTTAAGATTTCATTCATGCATTTTTCTCATTTCTGAGTGTTTGTCTTAGCACAGTTATCATAGAATCATAGAATATCTCAAATTGGAAGGGACCCATAGGGATCATCGAGTCCAACTCCCTGCTCCTCGCAGCACTACCTAAAACTAAACCATGTGACTAAGAGTGTCCTCCAGACACTCCTTGAGCTCTGGCAGGCTTTGTGCTGTGACCAGTTCCCTGGGGAGCCTGTTCCAGTGACCGACCACCCTCTCAGTGAAGAACCTTTTCCCAATGTCCAATCTGAACTTCCCCTGATGCAGCTGCATTCCATTTCCTTGTGTCCTATTGCAGGTGATCAGCACCTGCCTCTTTGCTGCCCCCCTTGAGGAAGGTGTAGACCGTAATGAGGTCACCTCTCAGCCTTCTCTTCTCCAAGCCAAGTCACCTCAGCCACTCCTAAGTTTTGCCCTCAAGATCTTTCACTATATTTGTCACCCACTTCTGGACACAATATTCCTTGGTTTTTTTCACATGCATTTCTACTATAAAGCTACAGTTCATGTTTTAAAAAAAAGCACCAGGAATCTTGAAAGAAGTGTATTTTCAGAAAAACTAAAGGTAAAGGTGGAAAGAAGACGAAAGATAAGAATTTCTAAAGTGTTAAACTGAGGGAAGAATACCAAGGGAATGAGGAGGATAAAAAAGGGAAGAATAGACACAAGCTTGGGTATGCAAGTTTTAAAAGGCAAGTGCAATAACTGGACCCATCTTCAGTGCCTTTTAAACCATATTTTAATCAGACAGGTGTAGAGTTGGAAAAAAGTTTCAGAGCAGTTAAATTGGGTACCAGTGCCCAACCTAGCCACAGCAGAATAGAAGGCAGTGTGGGCTGCAGACTTGGCTGAGATGACAAATTTCTTTTTGTCTTTTTGTGATGGGCCACATCAACAACACTGTATGCCTACTTTGTGATCAGATGCACTTCTGATTAGCGTACGCATATTTTCTGGGAAAAAGTAAGAGCGGTGTAATGTGACTATTTCATGGTGCTTAGAGCTGAAAGAAGACAGTACTGTCATGTCTAATAATACAATGCAGAGAAATGGAGTATTCAATCTTTAGATGGAATGTTAACCTAGCTTTTATATTTCTTAAGTCAAGAATAGCTGTCAAATTCATGCTTGATTGGAACATGTTGCCTTGAATGAATGAATGAAGTCTTGTATGAAATGTTTGATGCTATATTACCTAAGTGGTGAAACAAAATATTCAGAAAGGTTTGTTCCCCTGACACCTAGATCACTATGGTAATTTGCAAGTGATGCTCAGATTAAACATTTGAGAAATACTGTTCTGGACTGGAGTACAGTTAGGCACAGACGTGGTTTGTTGTATCCTCAGACTGATTATCTTTTTTTCAGTTTTGTTTCCTCAAACTGAACTCAAGAACAGCACACTGGTTTGAAATGAGACTCCATCTAGCCCAATGTTCTGTCTCCAGCTGTGGCCATCAGCAGACACTTAGAAAAGTCTCAAAGCAGATCAAGGATCTGCATCCACAGGTTGTACCTCTGATACGTTTTGGCAAGTTCCTCAAGGATGCCGCTACCTGTTCTGTGAAAAATCATCCTTGTACTTGTTTATAAACTCCTATTAGCTTCTTTTGATGGTCCTTTTTTCTTCTATTAGAAGAAGGAGTGAACAGTGGATTATTTTAGCTCTTCCCAATTTTGTAGAATTTGGTTATATCATAGAATCACAGACTGGTTTGGGTTGGAAAGGACCTTAAAGACCATCTAGTTCCAACCCCGCTGCCATGGGCAGGGACACCCTCCACTAGACCACGTTGCCCAAAGCCTCATCCAACCTGGTCTTAAACACTTCCAGGGATGGGGCATCCACAGCTTCTCTGGGCAACCTGTTCCAGTGCCTCACCACCCTCACAGTGAAGAATTTCTTCCTAATATCAATCTAAACCTTTTCTTCCCAAGCTGAGGAGCTTTGGTACTCAAATTTTTCTCACATGGAATGAATTTCATGCTTCAGTTTTTCTCTGAACATATTACAGTTTTCATATATCTCTTTTGAAATGAGTTGCTGTATTTCATACCATTATTTTATATCTTATTTTATATATTCATCTTCAAACCTCATCTCTGAAGAAAAATTCAAAGTGTTTGCAGAGCATTACTGAATCTGAAAGTCTTGTAAGCAGATATCATGAAATTTAAGAGCTCTCTGTTTATACAAATATCCCTTTAAGAAAACAAGGATCAATGTGCAATGTGCAAAGGTAGCTGTTCAGGACAATACCCAGGGAGTACCAAAGCAGTTTATTCCTAATATTGATGGAATATTGAGGTGCAGACCTCAGAGACTGTCAGAAGAGCATGGGTTCAGTAAATGTAATTGGAAAATTCCTGTTTATTTTAATGTGTCCAAGATACATCCTTGTTTTTCAAGACGGAAAAAAAGTCTTTGATGTTTTGTTCTCCTGGTGCATTTGCAAAGATTTAAATTATTCCAGACGCTATCAAATTTTGGTCTAGATAAAGAAATAAAGAATAATGTCAGTTTTTGCACTTAGCTTCAAATTGCCTAGCTGATATGAAGAAAGGCTGCAATTTCAGCTGTAAACAAAGACAAAGGAAGGAAAAAAATAGCTTTTTAAACCCAATTGTTACAACATTAATATATTTCTTTTTTTTCTTCCTCTCTATTTTGCTAATCTTCAGTTTAATATGTTTCATTAATATATTTCCAGTTTAGATCATACTTATCTGTATGAAGTAAGGAATGTATTTATTAAAAAAAAATTCCTATATTCTTCTGGCATTCAGAATATAACAGAACTTTTATTATTAAAAATTAATTTCCTGTTTACACCAAAACATAGCTTTGGATAATCATATTGTATCTTCTTATCAGATTCTAATTATATTCTTTTGTCCACTTTGATTTCTTGAAATCTTCTTCACAATTTAGAAAAATAAGTATATGTAACTTCACTTTCAAGTTATTACACCTTTTTTTTTTTTTTTTTCTGACACTAAAAATAGTTTTTATGATTGTGTCTCCAAGATGGACAAATGTATGCATTTGACTACCAGCACAATATTTCAGTCTCAAGGATGACTTAATCTTTACCAAAGCATGCCCTTTATGTACTTTCTTCCATGAAAAGCATGAATTAATGAATAGATGTTTATTCTGCATGCAGTTGACCTTACAGTGAATATTTTAACTTTCAGAAAGCTTTCTCTACACAAATGACAGACTTAAACAATTATTCTCAGTTGTGCATACTCAATACTAAAAGACAAATTATTTTATTTAGTTGAAAGCTCTTCTTCTCCTTTGCCTTTTGCGGTAAAAAGAAGGAAGTTTTTCAAATAGCATCCATCTAAACTTCATATGACAAATTGAAGAACATTTGTAATTTGATTCTTTAACAATCAAAGCAAAAGAAGCAATTTTTACTTGGGAACTTGAAACTGTCTTCATGTAGAAGACTGAGACTGTTTAACTTCAGAGCAAAATAGTCTTACTGGAGCTGTAGTTCACTTTACTTTGTTTTCCTGAATGGAGAAAAAGAATATTCCTTTTATCTGCCTTTGAATAGAGCTATCTTTTTAGAACTCTGTTCCATTTTCAAAGAAGACTTATTGGTAGCCAGCTCTGAGACACAACTCAAAAAAATCATGTGTTTGTTGTTCTCTCTCACTTAGGACATTATATTACAATGAAAATCACTTGCAGTAATCCAATGTAAGGTATCTCAAGGAAAAAATCGTATTTCTTCAAAGTGATTTTTACAAAAAAATCCTGAAAATGAGAACAATGGGGAAGGTGTATTATCACTCATATAGAACAAAACAAAGACTTTGTTATTTATCAGCTGCCTAAAATATCCTGTTAGAAATCACATATTTTGAACTTTAGGTATGCTCTTAATGGCTTTGCTGATTTCAAACTTTAGTGGAGATAATTAACTGCATTATTGAAGATACAGTAGTTAATGTAATGGCAGGAGCAAAATCAAAGTTAGTGGAAAATATACAAGTGTTTACTATTAGGTGCAAAGATACCCCAGCTTATAGGAATTTAAGCAGCAGACCTAGATTGTCATATAGTTTATTATATTCCATTTTGTTTGGAAACCTAAAATATTTTTTATATTTAATATAATAACAGATTTTTAATTTTTCCTGTAATTCATTCTCCAATAATCAGCCATGAATTGATCATCCCCTTATTGAACTACTTCTATACTGGACAGTTGTAGCTTTTGTGCTCCAGTGGAAACATGATGAGATGAGAAGAAAAAAGTATAATCATCGTAATTAAAAAAGAGGTCTTCAATCCCCATGTAAAGAAATAACTATTTCTGAAAATATGAAAAAACATAAATGTATCACACAGAATACTAGTTTAGGGTTTTCTGAAAGTGTAGTCCCATTACTGAGAGCATTCCCAGATTTCTTTGTGTACTTGGAAAATAAATAGGTTCATTTCTAGGATTAGTCAATTGATAGAAAGAATAGAAAATCCTTTATAAAAATTAGGTCTATGTCACAGCGCAGCCTCTTGTAACTCCTCGCATAAGAGTGTATGGAATTTCAGGAAGTGCGATTCTGCTAATTAGGTTCAAACCCATTCTATACCATTTGAATATTCATCACTTTTCTGCACACTAGGTGTTTCATTTTGTATGATAAATTAGACATATTTTCATAATACCACAACATTTTACTTCTAGCTCCTTGTGCTTGCTGTGGAATTAAATGTAGAAGATTAGACTAGGCATAAACATGCCTTGTCTAAACTTGGCAAAGTATTAGCAAGAGTGCTATTTTTGACCTTGGTGACTTTTTCAGAGGCACTTTTGTTATTGACCAATCAGTTGCTAGTGATACACTGATGAATGACCTAAAGAAAGTGAATGAGTGCATTAATTATTCTTCATGGAAAAAACAGGTGAATCAGGAAACAATGTGTGAATTCTGCTGTACAGGAAAGGTGCCATTAGTCTTGGCACACACACAATCTACTTCTTGTTAGTGAGGTTATATATGTGATTCCATATCTATAGTATAGCTGTAGGCTAATTTTGGCTTACCCCCTTTGCCCTTACCCAAGTTTTTAATAAAAGCCAGGATTTCCAGTGGCTAAGAAAATGCAGAGCTGCAATACTCCTACAGCAGCGTGGCTGTCATTCCATTGTCTATTAGGCGTAAGGGTAACGTATCAATCCTGCAGTTATGTTTTACAGAAACCATTAACTATTTAAAAAATGAGTGTGTAGAATTTAATTCATATCTGAAGTGTAGTTAAAAACTCATTGCATTGGTTTCAGCTGAATTTAGGCTGAATAGGGCTGTGAATACTTTCTTGTGTAACTCTGCCAGTATGAAGGATAAATTCAGTGTCAGCAAGACACAGAACACAGGATTTCCAACATGATTCGTCTGTTCGCTGACTTGTACCCGTGTATTGTGGGTATCTGCCCATCATGATCCTTCCCTCTCCTCAGGCAAACCTTTCAGGTTAAATGCTTATACTTACAGGATAGTTCCAGCTAAGTAGCCCAGGAGGGCTGAGGACAGAGGTGTTCCCTAAATCCTGTTGCTTGCTAACAGCTAGGTACTATAAATAGGGAGAAAAGTCTCTTTGATATGCAGAAGTCTGAACCCTTCAGGGCTCAGAAACTTGATCTTTGTTCTGAAAAACTGCAGAACAATCAGACTTTATTTTAAGACACAGCAAAGTCCTATCCTACTCAATAACACACTGTGTGTAACCCTCTCCAGCAGTATGGTAAATCTCAGTAAATCTCTCTTGTCTCATGGGAGAGCTCCATAGTCACTGGAGTAAAGACTAGACAGCTGTAGGCACACTCAGTTTCTATTACCGACACTGTTTCACATGGCAGCAAATACCCAGGGATTCACTGGGATGAGAATTCACTGGGATTCACAGGCAGAGAACAACTCTCTCAGACATGAGTTAGGGCAATCACAGGAGGAAGAGTCACTGTAGTTTCTGGTACATGTCCAAAAAACTATTGCGTGTTTTATCTGGGGAATGTTTCATATGAAGATTATTATAAAATATGCAAATAGCTCTTAAAGGAGCAAGATTTTTTTTTAACATTTTTTTTTCTTTTCAGGCTAAAGCTGTAAAAAATTGATCCATTTTATTTTTAAGAATTCCAGCTAAAACATATACATGATACTTTGAAGACCAATATGAAGGATATTTTCCTTAGTTAAACTTCTATGTAATTCTTAAACAATGGCATATAAAACTTTTAGCAGCTGTGAACAAGAAGGTATCATCCAGCTTCCTGTGTGGAACCAGACAACTTTACCAGAGTAAAGTGGATCCCAGCCATTCCCTTTGAGGATAATGAGTAGAGACTTGTGTTAATAAACTGAAAAACTGGAAATGCCAAATAGATGAAATAAATGTATGAGGAATAGCTTCCTATAAGCACATATAGTACATGGCTGACTGACCAAATATTTTGTCAAGATCTCTCTCCTTGTGAAAATCCAAACTGGAAGATATTTCAAGAAAAATGACAGTTCTGGAAACCTGGATGTGGGGCTTTCATCAATTGCTCAAGTAAATAAAACCAGGTCTGCCAGGACTGTCTCACTAGATGCCAGAGCTGCAAAGAACCAGTCAGGCCATCAGCCTACTGATACCAAGGGAAAATATTGGGTGGCTATTCAGATTTCCAATATAAGAACAATTGTCATCTGATTCAGTAGGTGTCATTCTACCTAGCAGCAGACCAAAATCTCGTATAACATTTGTAAAGCCAAGAGACAAGTGGATGTATATTCCATATAATCTGAAAAATAGCCAGTGCTAGATTTCAAGATGAAACCTGCTGGGTTTTTTTGATTGAACAGTAAGATTTATTATACTTTCTGTGACAGCTGCAAAAGAAACTCTTTTGAGATGCCACACTCACTGTTTTCCCATGAACAATGTGTACATCAACACACAGGGGGCTTTACAGATGCACAAAATGTAACTGTGTTGCTTAAAAGATACTACCTCCAGTGCAGAGGAAAAGAAAGCATTTAGAAACTAAGGTCATACTGTCTTTGGGTTGACAATATAGAAATAGGCAAGGATTATAAACGCTCAGCTGTTTCTCCTCAGATGTCTGTGTCTAGGAAACATGTGCTGCTACAAAAATCATTTAACTCAAAGAAAAAAAGGAGAAATGTTTGTAGCATCAGAACACAAAGTAGTACCAGTAAAAATGAAATTAAAAAGTACTGGAAGAATGGTATTTCATAGACTTATAGAATCATAGAATGGTTTGGGTTGGAAGCGACCTTAAAGACCATCTAGTTCCAAACCACCTGCCGTGGGCAGGGACACCCTCCACTAGACCAGGTTGCCCAAAGCCCCATCCAACCTGGCCTTTAGGTACCTTGGTACCTTTAGGTACTGAAAGGCTGCAATTAGGTCTCCCCAGAGCCTTCTCTTCTCCAGGCTGAACAAGCCCAACTCTCTCAGCCTGTCCTCGTAGGAGAGGTGCTCCAGCCTGCTGGTCGTCTTTCTAGCCCTCCTCTGGACTCACTCCAACAGCCCCATGTCTCTCCTGTACTGGGGCCCCCAGAGCTGGACGCAGTACTCCAGGTGGGGTCTCACAAGAGCAGAGTAGAGGGGCAGGATCACCTCCCTCGACCTGCTGGTCACGCC
Organism: Balearica regulorum gibbericeps; assembly: GCF_011004875.1. Classification (NCBI taxonomy): domain Eukaryota; kingdom Metazoa; phylum Chordata; class Aves; order Gruiformes; family Gruidae; genus Balearica; species Balearica regulorum. Next base: position 112,142,139 of record NC_046184.1, on the reverse strand, counting down.
TCTTTTGATGCAGCCTAGGACACGGTTGGCTTTCTGGGCTGCAAGCGCACACTGCTGGCTCATGGTGAGTTTTTCATCCACCAACACCCCCAAGTCCTTCTCCTCAGGGCTGCTTTCTATCCGTTCCCTGCCTATCCTGTAGTTGTGCTTGGGATTGCGTCAACTTGTGTGCAGGACCTTGCACTTGGCCTTGTTGAACTTCATGCAGTTTGCACGGCCCCACCTCTCAAGTCTGTCAAAGTCCCTCTGGATTTGTCTAGAAGAAATGAAATACAGTGTTTACACAGTGACTCCTCAAAATGCAGAGTAACAAATTGTATGGACAAGTCTACTTTCCAAATGCTAAGGAATCAAGTATTTTTAGCTGGAATAAAAACTTGTCAAGCAAAGAGTTTTCCTGTAAATATTTACTTTCCTTACTAGCAGAAAATTAGAGAAGCTCCCACTTCTGCAAGGGAGTTAATACCGAGGAAGTAGGTTGCTGTTCCATTTTTTGCATGTGAAAAACAGCCTAAGCAATTCCGAGTCAATCACAGAGGTACATTTTATAGGCGTCTGTTCTGACTTCTGCAGCATAGGGACCATGGCTATGCTATCTGTGCCATCTGTACCTCAGTGTGGGTCTGAAACTTTTATATATTCAAATGAAGCACCTGCTCTAGCTCACCTATTTGCTTTAATTGTGTCCATGCTTCACTTGAGCAGCATGCCCTGCTGACCCTTTTTCCCCACCATTGCACATTGTTTCATTCCTAACTTGTGAGCACTCCTGCTTCACCCAGAATGGTTGACCTCAAGCAGGGTCTGCTTTTGAATTTAAGTAATGAGGGTGAGATCACTGCCTTGAGTTACGAGCAAGAGGCACTCCATCCCTCTTATCAGGTGTTTGCAGAAATCGTACATGCTCAAGCAAGTTACTCTCCCCTCTCTACCACACCCAGACTATGAGTTTTCTTCTGGGTTGGCCAACATGAAATAGGTACATGTTATGAGTTCAGTGTGCTCACATGAGCTCATAGCACTGAGAACTGAAGAGTCAGGATTCAGGTTTAAACCTGAGCCTCCAAATTGATGCTGGGCATGTCATTTATGTGCTCCTTTGCACTGGAGTGAGTTTTCTCTTGAAGTAAAGTTTGCTCTATTTATGGACATTTTAATTAAGATATAGGTAGAACAGCACCATAAGCTGAATAAATTACCTTACCTCAGGTAAATATTTAGGAAATACCATCAAAGAGATAGCAGGTGCTGAACTTTAATATTTTATTTTTTGGTGAAAGAATTGGCAATTTTTGTGTGAGAAATATAATAAGGAAAATTTTGACTTTTTTCCTTACCATAAAAGGCAATAGTTGCTGTTGAAGATAGAGTGGTCTTGATATGTCTCAGACAACAGAGCCCTCTGAATCTCTTGAATGGGGTATGGCTATTAGCCACAATTGTCCTTGCTACTGAAAACAGCTCACCCTATTTAAGAGAAGGTCCTTTCCATTCTGTAGTAAGACTCTGAATTAATAGGGTAATTATGGATTTGGAGGTGTATTTTGTTTTGGAGCTGTGGAGGAGAAACTACAATCAGCTGATTTTTAAAACTTTACTGGATATGCAGCAAACTATAATTTAAACAGGCACTAATCTTAGACATACATACTTTAAAATTTGTCCTGTGACTGTAGTTTTATAATCAATTTCTGTGCCATCTAAATACAAGGCATGAAAAAAAATGATAAAAATAAGAGTCTCTCTCATAACTGCTGGTACAGCTCAGGTATTCATCACCTCGCTTTAAAGGATGTATTTTTCAAAAGAACTCTTTCCTTGCTTGTATGATTTTCTTTCTTCACTGCTCAAAGAGTTAAAGATAAAAAAGAGGAGACAGAGAAGGAAAGAGACATACAGTAGTCTGATATTACTAAGGCTCTGTCTGCTTTTTTCTTAGCCCCAATACTGGGACACAGAAAGCCCAGGACCTCAGATCTATTTATAAGGACAGAGAGGACTTAGACAAAGCCTCCCCTACATGTGGTTGCTTTAAATCGCTTTTGAAAGTTTACTGCAGCTATAAGGTTAACTGTATGGCAGGAGACTTTCTGGTACAATAATTGATTTCTTAATTGTCTTGAAGTACTAAGAAAATGTGATGTTTTGTGTATATCTCTTACCAGAATTGGAAAAGGTATACATGAGTTCTTTGACTGAAATACTAGGCTGTCCGTTGTTGCAGTTAACCCTTTTGTTCATTTATTTAGCCAAAAGGGACATTGGCTTAAAAGATAGTCTTTAATCTCTTCATGCTCAGACGCTCTTGGATTGGAACTTCAAAAAATCGTTAATCACTGCCTAGTTACGGTTTTGGTTGGGTTTGGTTTGGTTTTAATTAAGGGACCTGATATATCCTCCTTGGGGCAGCCTTGGAAGCCATTTCTCACTTCTGTTTACAGACAATAACTTTCTTCCCCAACAGGTGTCATAAATTCAAATACATTGCATTTGAGACATTGAGATAACATTATAATAAGTGCCATGCAACTATTTTAGGTAAGATGCTACTCCTATTATAGTTATTAAATATTTATTGAAAATTTTATAGCAGCTGCATCATGATTTTCAGTCACCACTGCAGTCTTCGGTGTTGGAAGTTGTAGTATTGCAATGTATTAGTACAAAAGATATCTTCAAAGCTAATATAAAGGATATGACATGTATTCACAAATATCTTGTTTAATCTAAATCTTCAGCTTTCAGATAGAAAATTTCAGCTGCAATTTCCCTGTCATAATTTATATTTTGTCTTCTTTTCTTATATATTTTAATTTCCCACTGCAAGAAAATAAATAGGAATAACAACAAAACCTACACAACAGGAACCTCTGCGTAATTGTACCTGAATCTGAGGTTCAAGACATGAGTTTGTTATTGGGTATATTTGAACTGATGAATTTTTTGGCAGTTTTCTGTCTATTGTATGTGGAAGGTATGTGAAGTATTCTTCAGGAAAAGATTATATAGTTCTAATATTGTCCTTATTGGGATTTTTGTGTTATTTCTGAAGTTTTACTCATGGCAGCAAATGAAACCTGAACCCCACTTCTTTTCATAGAATAAAGCATATTATCTTCCACTATTTTTTTTGGGGGGGGAGGGGGGGGCAGACAGGGTAGAAGGGAGGAGGAGAGGGAGGGAATAATGTATAGGAGTTTAAGAAGTTTATAATTTATGTGGGGGGAAAAAAAAACCAAAAACCCGAAAACAACCAACCAACCCCCAAAAAACCCCAACCCAGTTACTTCCAAACTTTATTTATCGAAAAAATACTTGAGAATGCTCTCTTGCAACCACTTAAGGAATCACTTTATAAAAAAGATTTCATGAGAGTCCTTTAGGAACATCTCTAGAAAGGGTTTCAGTTATTCAGAACATTATTTTTACATGTGTTTCAACCCAAATCTTCTCAAATTCAGTATTAATTTCTTTCTTATAAGCTAGGTGCCAGCTAGTCACTGCATGGCTTAAAGGGGAAAGGGTATGGCAGTTTTGGTACTTTTGGTACTTCTCTAGCCCTTTTGCTCAGATAATTTTAAATTCAAAACCCTTTTATGGACCAGTATCTGGATAGAGGATCCATCTTGTCAGCAAAAATAAAGTATTCCATACTCTTCAAATAATTTATACCAAATTATTCAATATTTTTAATTAAAATTTATTGAATACTGAATATTAATATTGAACTGCTCCTAAGTACATCCATAGAGTCACAAAGCTAGCAAAAAATCTCATAATAAATTTAACTAATAAAGAAACTTCAATGAAAGAGAAACCTTTTCTGAGGCGTTCTTTGAGTAGAAAAACAAGCCAGATTAATTCAATAAGGTATTTTTTGAATTATTCAATTCACTTGGAAAGCCAAGGTTTCTAAAAATGATTTGCTTTTTAGGTGATTCATTCTGAAAACGTTTATCCCAGAAAAGTCATGTTCATTTTAATTTTACATCATCTGTCCAGAAACTTACTTAATGGAATATTAGTTTCATTTGCAAATCTTATCTGTCTCTCTAGGTTATCAATCTATCTTTCATTCCTGTACACTAATGAGAAAAAGAAAAGGCAGGTAATTAATAGATTTTGGGCATTATCCAAGGAGAAATATTTCCAAGCCAATACAATTGCGTTAATATAGGCTCATACAGTTCTTCTTCAAAACCAAATGCAACAAACAACCTCCCTCCCTCAACTACAAGGTATCAAGTAAAACCCCTTGTCATCCTAGGAAAAAGGAATGCTTTCTCTTTTGTAGTGTGCAGCAAAAGACCTGATATTAAAGCAAATTCTGTTACAATTCAAAGATCAGGATTTTCTTTTTCTCCTGTGAGTGCCTCACAATCAATAGGGCAGGTTCTTTTCAGCCATCCCAGGTTCTGAGCTTGGCATTCTGGTGCAGGACAGGACACTCCCTGCACCTGAGCAGCTAAAGCACAGTTCAACGGTTTGTTTATTTGGTGAGAATCTCAGCTACAGCACTTATTGCCAGGTCTGTGATCTTGACAAAACTGAACAAGAAGATAACATTTGTTGGAGCAGTGGGTGCCAAAGGGAAATCAAATAAAAGTTAATAAGTGATGCACACTGCTGAAAAATATGATTACAGTTTGAAGATCTGATGTTATTCCTGCTGCTGCAATCAAATCTCAACCTAAAGGCAGTAAAAGCTACAGAGGGCAACTATTTGGGAATGCAACTTCAGTACTTGTTAGATGGATACATGCAAGTCAATTAGTGCCATCTATTTGCAAGACAACCAAAGCATTACTGTACATAAAAATTGTATTGCACTGGACGTACATCCATAAGAAACATTATGTTGCCTCAGCAAGACTGAATCAACAACGTATTGTAGCGTAACAGTATAAAATGCATGTATGCATCATGTATGCATTTATAGAGGAAAGATCTTACATACTATAAATTTTTTATCTAGTTTTTGTTTTTCAGAGTTTTTTGGGTTTCTGTTTCTGTCTACAACTGCTTCTTCATGAAATTAAACATGCATGCAAGTGTTTAAACAGGTGACATAAGATGAGAGTTTGGTAAATAATGTTCATTTACATTCTTTCCTTCTGACACTCACATTACTTATAAATAGACTCTAGTTTATCATTGGAGAGATTATGAGAGATTAAGTTTTACTTGTTGCTTTAATAATTCACTAGATGTGCCAGTCTTGCCATGTCACTAACTGAACAAAGCTTTGAGATCTTCAGTATTAGCAAAAAATATCTTGGGAAATGGTAAGACATTGTAAGAAATTTGGTGCCTCTGGCACAATGTACACATTCTGTTCTCTGTTTTTCAAAAGCCCATTGGTAGTAAACTCAGCATACATTGGGAACTAACAGCAGCAGTGGCCTTGACAGAAAACCAGTATCTTTAAATAGATTATATTGTTTTAGGAATGTCTGGTAATATTGTTTTGTCATTTAAATAAAATATTTTCTCTACTTTCATACTGTCCTAACATGTCATGGAATTGCATAGCAACGGTTAAAATGCATTGACGTATTTTGTGCTAAGTGAGAATATGTTATTGATAAGTTTAATGACTCAGAGAAGTGGCTTCTATTTGTTTGCAAGTTTTCCATCAATAGGTAGTTAAAAGACATGTCTAAAAAACAATTGTCTTTATACTTTCAAGGAGTAAATGGTCCCTTTATGCATATAGCAGTATGCTTGCTTACAGTAATAAAGGTATTATAAGGGAAAAGTATTGTCTTTAATAATGTCTCATGAAGAATTCTCACTTGCAATTGATACAAAGTTATTATTATGTTGTTATTGACAGATTATTTTATATCTATTGTGAGGTACTTCAATTTGCAGTGCTTAATAGAAAGATAAATGACTTAGCAGAGCCATAAATTAAGTTCTCTCTTCCAGAGAATGTGAAACACCAGCAGCTGATGCACAGTACCATAGCAATACTAGGAATCATGCCTGTGTTAGCATCCAAAAACACAGGTCTCACATTCATTTGCAGGAGCCATTTCTGAGTGACATTGAAAAATGTGTCAAATCCAATATTTGGAGTTTATTTGTATGTTTACCTTTTTATGAGATTCCTCATAGAGATTTCCTCAACCTCTAAAGCATGAACAATGATTCTTCAACAAAATATCAAGAAAAGGACTACTATCTTATGTTTTGAATAAAGCTATTGAAATAAAATATGCTCATCTGTTTCATGTGTCAGTGATACAGCAGTCTGATCTTTCAAGTTGGATGTTTGAAATAAGCAAAATTATTTTGTCACTCTCAGCATTTTCATAACCAAAGTATATTTTGCGGTGCAGTCTTGATGTTTGGTCTTCCTTTATGACCGCCACTAATTCCGTTTTGCAAAACAAATGTTGACTCTCTCTTTCTGTTTTTTGCTGTGGAATAATTATTATATTTTTGTAGTTCATTTGACCAAGTGCTCATTTGAAAATTTGATTTTTTAATTAGAATTTGACTGCATTTTTTCACTCACAATCATTAAGTATATTAAAGCAAATATAAATTTGGCCATTTCACTAGAAATCACAGAAAAAAACTTATTCTTCTGTGTAAGCTGCTGGAAAGTGACAGGCTCTTTAATATCCTAGACTTGATTTAAATTCCTTTTTTTTTCCTGAAGTCATTTTGTATAGTTTTAAAAATATAGGAAAGGGAAAAAAGTTTAGTATTTTCAAAGATCAACAATGCAATGAGTTTATTTACCTGTCAAAAATATGCACATTCTTACACTGAAATACACTGCACTTTGGACAAGTTAGAATCCCCAATGTTAACTGTGGTAACTAACTGATGAGTATCTAAGAAAACTTCCTAAGGTTTCAAAAGAATGCACTGCAATCACAGACACATTTTGTTATACCATCCATATTGTAGCTATTGATTTTCCTAGCATGTCACTTTGACCATATTAACTTTGGTGTTTCCTACTTCAAGTTTACCAAACATATCATGTTTGTTTTCATTGTCAAAGCACTTCACAGATTATTCTTTCTGTCCACCAACACCCCCAAGTCCTTCTCCTGAGGGCTACTCTCAATCCATTCTCCACCTGACGTGTAGTTGTGCTTGGGATTGCTGAACTTCATGCAGTTCTCACGGGCCCACCTCTCAAGCCTGTCAAAGTCCCTCTGGATGGCATCCCTTCCCTCCAGCGTGTTGTCAGCAAACTTGCTGAGGGTGCACTCAATCCCACTGTCCATGTTGCCAACAAAGATGTTAAACAGTGCCGGTCCAAGTACTGACCCCTGAGGAACACCACTTGTGACTGTTCTCCACTTGGACATTGATCCATTGACCACAACTCTTTGAGTGTGACCATCCAGCCAATTCCTTATCCACCGAGTGGTCCATCTGTCAAATCCATGTCTCTCCAATTTAGAGAAAAGGATGTCATGCGAGAGACTGTCAAAAGCACAAGTCCAGGTAGATGACGTCAGTTGCTCCTCCTTTATCCACCAATGCTGTAACCCTGTCGTAGGCAGCCACCAAGTTTGTCAGGCACGATTTGCCCTTAGTGAAGACATGTTGGCTGTCACCAATCACCTCCTTATTTTCCATGTGCCTGAACATAGTCTCCAGAAGGGTCTGCTCCACAATCTTGCTGGGCACAGAAGTGAGACTGACTGGCCTGTAGTTCCCTGGGTCTTCCTTTTTTACCCTTTTTAAAAATGGGGGTTATGTTTCCCCTTTTCCAGTTAATGGGAACTTCACCGGACTGCCACAACTTCTCAAATAGGATGGACAGTGGATTAACAACTTCATCCCTCAGGACCCGCAGATGCATCTCATCAGGTCCCATGGACTTGTGCACCCTCAGGTTCCTCAGATGATCTTGAACCTGATCTTCTCCTACAGTGGGAGATTCTCCTTTCTCCCAGTCCCTGTCTGTGCCTTCTGTGACCTGGGCAGTGTGGCTAGAGCACTTGCTGGTGAAGACTGAGGCAAAAAATTCACTGAGTACCTAAGCCTTCTCTATATGCTGGGTAACCGACATTCCTCTTCCCTGGTAACTTTATTTTAAAGCCCTCTCCAGCAGCTTGGCAAGCCTATGACCAAAGGTGCTCTTCCTCTTCTCTGACACGTGAACCCCACATAGCCCCCAGTAAACCAGATTTCCCAAAGCAATTCTCATGGTCTAAGTAGCTGAACCCCTGGCTGTGGCACCAGTCCTGTAAACGTTTGTTAACTCGTCAGGTTCGACTGTGCCTTTTGTACCCTTGTGATTTAAGATGAGTTGACCATTTACTCAAAACTATGAGATTGGGGATAGCCAATTTTACACTAATAAAATCTTGCCAATTAACTGTATTTTCTCCAGTCAATTCAAGTTTGCACAATTCCCTTTTGAAGTTGCTTTGTGGTTGCTTTTTTGAAATCTGTGTTGCTACAGCAGCCAGTTTAGGATGGGAATATATGAGCTAACACAAGCTTTCATCTTTAAAGATACCTATTTCCAAACACAATTCTTGTGTTGTTTGTTGCTCTGGAAGTCTACAATAAAGCACTAGTTGTATTTTCTGCCTTGCCACCACAGCATTGCGGGGACAGGGCAGGAAATCACAGATATCTTTGGTAAACATACATGATGTTTAGCTGGGCTTGACTGAACTAATTTGTTGGGTCCCTTGTGGCACCCTAATTGCCTGAGGAAGGAAGAAGACTGGCTTCTTTTTCAGACATTTCACTGAGCACTTGTAGACGAACTGTTGGGAAAGTATTTAATTTCTCCTATATGGTTCTGAACTTGCAATGACAAATTCAGCTGGAGTCTTGCCACTCATTTAGCAGGAATCTCCATCTACTTTCAGCATGCACACACACATGCAGAGGCCACACACACTCTGGTCCCCAGCAGGTGATATGGTTTGTCATATGCCACTGCTTGCTTTCTTCACACGAGCAGTGAAACTGCAGTGCAGAGCGTGCTACATCATTACTTTGCAGAGATTTTAGTGTTACTGGTAGAAAAAACCTTTCTCTACTGTAAAATGGGTCACAGTGGTCTATACCTTTCTTGCTTTGAGGCACCTTGTACAAGGTTATCTGTTAAGGTGATCCCAAATCTTATTCAGGGCAACAGGAATTTTTCTCCCTTGGGGAGCTCAGTTGTGCTTAGCTGGATTCTTTTTATTCCTTCTGAGTTCTCAAAGAATCATTCTACAGTTCCTCTGTACCTAGGAACACTTTCATTTTACATACACGTACATATACAAAAACTTTAGAATGTAAATTCCATATTGTATAAGGATGTGTCAGTAAATTGAAATTCATACCTACTTAATTATTCAAATAAGTCAATAATAACTACGATAGTTCAAATATCTCCAACCTTACAGAAAATATACAGGAATTACTTTTGTAGGCTTGAATTAGATTTTAATTTTGTTGAGTGCTTTATTCTGGTCTTTGAATTGAATGTTTAATGGTACCATGGTAGAGTAAATAGAAATTTTTATGCATCAAATAATTTCATTGAACCTCTACTCATATGGCCCAGCCTGGGTTAATGTAGTTTTGTAGTCTCTTACTATTGCTACTATTACAAAATTGAAGGGCAGCATTTTGCTTGATTGCTGGAAAGATTTTTCCAACATTGACATTGTTTCTGGAACATGTCTTAGACCTAACCTCCATTCAAGATAAAGCAGATACATTCAATGAAATCATATTTGCAGGAAAAAAATAAATTGTCTGCAATGGGACAGACATTATCAAATAATTTTGGAAAAAAGAATAATTAGCTTCTCCATCGCTGATGATCTTAAATGGAGCTGGCTTAATCTTTTAGGTATGAGATATATGAAGCATTATCCTCACTTCTCAACTGAAGTTCATCTCCTACTATCTCTTTCTCTATATGTGAAAGGTGGCAATGCTCTGTCATTGTTAAAATTAAAAATCTTTCCAATTTTAAGATACTCACAAATACCATTCCATATCACCTCTTCAGCACAGACTATATCTAGTTTCCAGAAAAGCGAATGCACTGTGGATGGGGTGTGTGGGCAGAGTAATGGTCAACTAACAAAATGTGATTTAGTCTTGATTCTTAGTTTTCCTGTCATAATCAGACATCAACTAAATGCTGAACGAGAAATATGAAATTGAACAGTTTATAAACCAGATGCTGTGTAATATGAGTATTGCCAGCTTCATCTGTCATCTCTCAGAAGCTGAAGAGTTGAAATTTGTTGTGCAGCCCCAGCTCTGATGAGCAAAATCAACATCAGCTGTGGGAAGAGATTTACTGGCTTGGCTCAAGAGACACACCTGGCATGCAGGGTGGGAACAGTGGAGATGCTCTGTTCCAACTGTCCTGGGCAATGATCTCAGACAGCCAAAAACAACCTTCCTGGAGCCCAGGGAAAAGCTGTGATGGGGAAGAGGAGTCCCATGGAACATCCTCCTGTCTTTCTTTACTGGAGGAGTTCTGGCAGTAACTTTTATATTTTTGCTATAAGTTCTGTGGTAAGGTATATGGAGCATGTCACTGCTCTGAGTGATTTAATGCATTTGAAAGTGCCTCACCATTTGCTAAATAATCAGTAATTCAGATAACTTGGTTGGAAGTTAAAGTATGTGTGATAATGTTCTAGCCTGAAGTATATACTAGTTCTTATTTTCTTTTTTCTCATAGTAGTTTTTCCTCCCTCATACAGTGATAAGCAATGATAAAATCCAATTATTAAGTTTGGAGCACTATTGTAAGAAAAGATAAGAGTAGCTTGTTTCTAAATGTTTTTGTCCTTTTACCAGTAAATTGAATTTTGACAGTGAAAAATTGACATTTTATAAAATTGAGGTTTAGTCAGATCTGATATGCTCACTGAATGAGATGGAAAAAAAATGCATTTAATGCATTAACTATTAGATAGTTTATTTTCATTTAGTATTTATCAACAAATGTTCATTTAATTGTGAGTAAGAGGTGGGGGACTAGGTTTTTGGGGGGTATTAAAGAAGTGTACTAAGTTTGTGTTCTAAAGTTATATTGAAAATTACATTTAATGTTTTGAATGTAAAGGAAATCCAAACATATGTATGGATTGAAGCATATATTATGTATAACACAATATGATTAAAATTATGTATGTTGCATTAGTGCTAAAAGCCTGCATATGCAGTTGTTAATTGTATAGTTCACCAGCCTTTTAAAATGAAGGCAAATACCAGAACCTCGTTATGTAGTCTTTAATGCTAAACATTTTAATGGGATATTTAAAATTCATTATTCCATCTGGGGCTCAAATGTGTTGTATAGTCACAGTCCACACAATACAACAAGCAAAACAAAATGTGGATTAAACTAGTGGTGGATAAATCTCAAAAGCTTTGGCAATTCAGTCTAAACAACAACAAAATGAACAACAACAAAAAAGAGCAGGGGGTGGGAGGGGAGTCTGAATAGCTTCCAGGATCCAGCTTGATTATTCAAACCTTCTGAGTCTGAAAATCTGGGCAGCAAATACCGTGAGAACTGCCTGTAGTGTTTTGGTGTCTTGTGTCCAGTCTTAGCTGGATGATGGCAGAACCAAGACATGAAGTGCTTACAACATAAATAAGAATAAACTGGAGGGAAAAAAAATCTGGCATTTTCCTATTTACTGAGGCAGGATAGTTTCCAGGTGAGGTCCAGTAGAGGGAGGAAGGAAAGATGTACCTTTTATTTTACCAGAATCAGCCAATTAGTTCACATGAAGATAAATTTGGATTTTAATGTCTGCTTGTACATTGCCATTTTTAGCATAATACATACTTATACCTATGGAAAAACCAACAACACAGCAGTGGTATTGTTTTATATGTCTCTTATAGTCTGAATGCAGAAGAATGTCCAACAGCAGAGAAGCAATAATGGATTTTGCAATAGCTGAAATTTCAGCAAGTCAGTTCATAAATTTGTCATGTCCTGATAATTTTATTTCATGCAGTTTATAGACTATATAACACATATGCTTCAAAGCTAGGACATCTGTTGCAAATTTACAAATGCAAGGTAGTTTGCCAAACTACCCAACAGAGACAGGAGCACACCTGCTCAAACAAGTTGGAAGCATTACAAATGTACAAACTTGACCTAGGCTTTATGAAACAGCAACACTGATTCCATAATGCTAAAAAAATAGACGAAGTGTCAGCTATGTAATCTGCAATTTATTGATTGATGAACACATCTGCTGATTTAATATTCATAACCAATGCCAAGTAAATTGTGCTTCTTTACAGAAGCCATTTCCAAAAATAGAAAGTTTATAAAAAGTCCCTCATGTTTTGGTTTTCAAACAAAAATTCTAGTGCTACATGGCACATTCCAATGAATTTGTTGAACAGGATGGTATTGTAGGAGAGAACAATAGCGAGACAAGCTTAATGAACTAGAAAATATCAGCTGAAGCCAACAGGATTCGGTGCTAGCTGAATTCCCACTGGATCAGGCTCTGTGTGAAGGGACAGCCACCGTGGGGAATAGGATCTCATGTGTAATCTAGTCTCTCATAATGGGACATCTATTATCTGCTCTAATGAAAGATATATCTGTACAGTGTTTTGCAAGCAGACGTGAATTTGCCCTACCAGTTTGCTAACCCGCCTGGAAGCTGTGTGTGTCAGACAATGAACCTTAGCTAATGTGCATTGTTTCTCATCGCAGCTCATTAGCTCAGGTCTGACATTATCTAGTGTATTTACTTTCCTTCTGATTTGGAAGTGGCTGGCTTCCAACTGGCTTCAAACATGGGCAGTTGCCATCGTGTTCAACTGTGTCTGAGCTTGAAATGCAATGTAGACATTCCTTCTTTCAGAAAAAAGAGATGGATGGTGTTACTGTGAAAAATGAAGTTTGCCTTACTAGCAGACCATTCAAACAGGAAAATACACAAGAAATGTTATTTGGGTGATGAACACCACACATGGTAGGTATTTTGAAAGAAGAAAAGCTTTATGAGGATACATTCTTAAGGAGGAAAAATCAGAACTTCTAGCTATTCTTTCAGATTTGGGTGTGAGATGACAGGCATAAAAAGACTCACAACTACACTTTGAAGTTTTTCCTATCGATGAACTAGGCCATGAGAATATGGCAATCTATCTGGTGTACCATGCTGCTAAGGCAGCTAAAATCTCTGAGGAAGAATCCACAAGATGAGGCATTGGTGCAGCTTAGCTGGCACAATATTACGAAAAGGTAGTACACTGTTTTTATTTAGAACGAAGTAAAATCATAATATTCAGTGAAAATAATAAGTAAGTTAGTGGCACTGATAAGGCTTTGCAAAGCAGCAGAATAAATATAGCTCATCATTGCTGCTACCGGATGTTTTTTCTATGTATGTATGTATGTGAGAATTTCAAATGAAAGTAAACTCTTCTCTTCCCAGAAAATTGTATCTTGTCTCCTTCTGCATAGAGCTAATGTCCAGTCATGCCACTCTGAGTTCACAGCCACATACACGCACGCCTCCCACCCTCCAGTCTACAATCTGCAGCTGGCCCAAATCACATACAGCATATCTTTTTCATTTCCCTTTTTACTTCAAAATCATTGCAGTCTCACTCTAGAACAGAATGAGCAGATGGAATGATGCAGTACAGAAAAGCAGTAGTAAACTCAGACAAAATAATCCAAGAAAGTGATAAAAATTTGAAAAGTATCATAACTCAGAGTTACTCCTCAGGAGAACACAGGTTTATGGAAGCTAGGAAACTATAAAGTATGGTCAATTTAAAGGGAAGAAAAAAAAATATTCGTAATTAAGGTACTTCAGAAACCTTTTAAGAATTTCTTTGTTTTTCTATTCTTGGTGCCCCTTTCATGAAAAATAAAATGTTTCAATCAGTTATCATAAGATAACCTTTATTACTCCTCATTTTACATTACCCAGTAGCCTCCAATCAGCCACTGGGTGTAGGATGTACATATAAGAAAGGAGGGGGAATGAGGGGTATGCAGGAAGGCAAATGAACAAAAGCCGGGGGTGGGGAGAGGTATATTGTTGTATACATTCCTATGGTAATGGCAAGAAAGAAGGAACTTGAGCTTTTTGTTTCCTTTTTTTATTAGAAGAAAATATCATGTTAACAAGAAGAAAATATTGGAAGAAGAAATCTTTCTTCCATCTGTGTCATGTGAATGTGGATTGGAATCCTCAGGGTGTGTAAATTTCTGTAGAAGAGGATAAAAATAGAGATTATTTTTCTTGTAACTTACCAAGTAGTAAGAAAGCAAGGTAGACGGCAGGTTCATCTATTTCCAAGGACAGCTAGCAGTAAAAGGAATATTCCTGACATTCATATTGTTGGTCATAAATGCAGTTCTAGTTTATTGTAAAATGTCTTCTAATATACCAGAGTCTAGCTATATATAATCTTTTGTGCTTTTACATTCCCTCTAGGAAGCAACTTTTGGGAATGAATGAATACTTTGGGTTTTGTCATTTCTGAAAGTTCACAGTGATTTGAGGACTCTATCTGTATTATAGCTCTATGTCAGGTTTATTTTGCTTTCTTCAGTCTAATCAGGGTATTATGATTGAAATATGAAAAACTGAAGAATATTGTCTTTACTGAACCAATGTTGCTGCTTCATTATCATTGGGATTTCCTGATTTTAAGCAGCTACTCTTTTGTGACTCTATCAGTGTATTAGCACCATTCTTTTGTTTCCTGTTTTTCTCTTGCAGTTCTACCAATTTGATTTCTAAGGCTTTCAATTTTTCCGGAAGCACTCACAAAGCCCATTAAAGACAAGATTTCAATAAGCTCCTTTAATATACAAGTCAGTTTTGAAATATTGTTACTAGTTCTCTCTGCTCTAAAATCTTTATGTTTTCCTTTCTGGCTTTTAAAGTTTTGTCCTCCTTTTCTCAGATCCTTGAAGGAAACGTGTTTTTTAAAGGGTTGAGTTCTTTCCCTAAAGAAAAAATTATACAAATGGTTGTCTGGGAGTTCTATTCATAAATTTTGTCTTTTTTGCAAATTACAACCTGTTTTCTTCTCATTTCTCTGATTCATCAGTTTTCACTGTAATCAATTGTAAATACTGTTGCTGCACTTATGTGATGCTGCTGCTCATCTGGGTTTTGATTTTCTGTAGTGATGGCTCCATAGAACCTTAGATCTGTTCAGTGCATGAATCTTATTTATTGCACTTAGTTTCAGCTAAGGACTAAATGAGAGACTTCTAAAATTTCATGCTCCTGGATGTCTGACGTGTGACACAAGCTCAAAACAGATGACCCATTTCTTATTGCTAGTTGTTTAAATTATATGTGTACGCTTCTTTTATATTTTAAGTTATCATGTCTTTTGAGATGTAGAATGTACTCTGACAGTAAAATATTAAATCAGTAATCAACTAATTCAAAGAAGTGTCTTACCCATGAGACAGCAATAAAGGTGGTGGGTTGTTTTTTTTTTTTTTTGTATTGGCTAGACAACTATAACAGTTTTATGCACCGTATTTCACACAAACATGTTTCTTTACACTTTGGCACTCTTAAGTAGTACAGCTACAAAAGTTAATATAACATAAAGCCCACCTCCTCTCTCCTGTCATGTGGTGACACTGGTATTGCATCTCTTGGCAGCACTGCAGAAACATCCCAAGCAGTCCTGAAGAAAAGGGGGAGTATTAAAGCATCTCCTCAACTGAGACATTGGTCCAAGCCACCCCCACATGTGAGGCCCTTGTGGGGAGATGGAAGGAGATGCTCCTACATCCCATTATGTGGTGGATCCAAGTCTGGAGTGGATGGGCATTCAATGAGATGGTTGAAAGAAAGGGTCATAGTATGAATGAAAATATCTAGTAAAATGACATCATGAATTCGAGAGTAAATATGACACAAGAGTGAATGGAAAATATATAACATCATGAAAATAGCTTGAATTAGCATAATCTGTTTTCTAGATTGTTCCAGAACCCTGACTATAGTGGTAAAGGATGAGCTGCAGCTCTTATTTTGTCTATTGTGCTGACACTGTTGCATTTGTAGACATTTTTGAGATAGCTGCTGGTGCAATGGCTGGGAGTCGTCCCATTTCTCATCCCTTGACTCCACACTGCTGGTTCAGGCAGCCAGAAGTTATCTTCATTAATGCTGTAAATACGTTCTGCTCTTCTCAGCAGAGTTAGTACTAGACTGAAATATGAACTAGAGAGAACAAAGTACAATCAGGCTTCATCGCCATGTCAAGCTAATCAAGTTTTGTCTTCCTCTGGTAACTTTGATGTGATCTAGACAAATTTTTTGTTGAGGCAGAGTTTTGTCACTGCTATGCAGTGATATGCCCATATACTAATAAGAACAGAATAGAAAAAAACAGTCAAACAAATGCTATGAGCCCTGTGCTTACCTCCACTGCAGATAGGCAATGCCCACTGAATATTATCAAAAAACATAGTTCCCCACATTACTGCTTTCTGGGTGTATTTCTGAAGAACAGAACACCTACTGCTCCACGGCATGCAGGGCATGGAACACATTTTATATCACTCAGGGCTTCTCAGCGTCTTCAGATTTCTCATTAGTGCTCATCTTATACAGAACTAAACCCGTGAAGTACAGAATGATAATGACATAATTTATTTTTTACATACTTTTAGTTGTTTCTAAATTTATTTTTTGAACATTTAAACAAGTCTTCTTAAAGGTATAAGATGCACTAAGCCTGAAATTTCAGCAGTGTCTAGATTTAATATCTAAATAGTTTAAGCATAGTATGGTATGAAGTGTACCTGATATTTTTGCTCTCTAGAGACACTGAGTTTACTTTGTTTAGCCTTTAGTTTGAGAAAGAACGATTGTTTGGCACTTCATCTATAATGTCAAAAATTTTCTGTTATTATCTCAGTCATCTTCTCCATGTTAAGAGCTAATGATTTCTAAGAGGTATTTGTCCAGTCTCTTCTTTAAAAAGTGTGGTGGATTTGATCCTCCCTCCTATCCCCTGTCTTTTTGCCCAGGCTCAACCTCACTCCTTCATGCCTCACTCCTCTACCTCCTCACTGTGCCCGGAGCTGTGTAGGGTGATGGGGAATGGGGATTGTGGTCAGTCCATGTCAGTTCCACTCTGCTGCTCCTTCTTCACTGCTCCTGCAGAGGTCCTTCAGGATAAACCTGCTCCATTGTGGGTCCTTCCCAGGGGCAGCAGTTCCTCAAGAACTCCTCCAGCATGGGCTCCTCTCCAAAAGCTGCAGCTTCCTTCAAGGAATAACTACGTACTCTGGTGTGGTGTCCTCCATGCAGCGTTGATATCTGCTGCAGCTTGGGCTCTTTCACGGGCTGCAGGAAAATACCTTCTCCAGCGTAGTGTCTCCAGGGGTGGCAGGGGAATCTCTGCTCAGAGACCTGGAACACCTTCTCCTCCTCTCACCTTGGTGCTTGCAGGGGTGTTTCTCACCCTTTTTCCCCTCACTCCTGGGCAGTGTTTTGCCCTTTCTTACACACACATTCCCGGGGGGCACCGCCATCTAATAAATTAATAAACATTAATAAATGAATGCTTACTTAAGCATTCATTTATTAATAGCTAATGCAGAGGGGTTTTATAAGCTCTACTGTTTACAATTTAAAGGGTCAAAAAAATTCTTTCAAAGTTTCATTAGCTGGCTTGTGTTGAAAACAATTCAAGTGATCTGAACATGGGAGCATTACTAGTCATTTTTTTTATTGATCACTAGCCTTTTTCCCTTTACTGTCTGTACAATTTTTCTGTAATTATTTCAGTAAAGCTAGATGTTCAGATGGCTTCACAAGATGATAATTTCTTTTACTTGCCATTGAGAACTTCGAAAACTGGATAATGGGTGTTACCACTGCTGCATATGAGAACAGATGTATTGTTACTGATGTATGAACAATATTTTTGACAGTCACAGAAATTAGGTAAACATAAACTTCCCTCCAGGACTAATATTTTTAATACCACCACCTTAACACTATTCAAGCATCCCATAAAGAAATGTCATTAAAGACTTTTAACCAAGATGCTAAGGTACCAGTTCAGTCTAATGAATGACTTCTGTTTTTCAAAAGTCATCACGACATATCTGCTAGCTCACATTCACAAACTGCCATGTTTGCTAACATTGCTATTCAGAATAAGTTTTACCTCCTGGAACGTGAACACCTCCAGCATCTCCCTCTGGAGGAATTATTTTCTCCCAAAGAAAAAGAAACTTATGTAAGATTTGTGTTTTTTCTGTATATGTGTATGTTGTATCTGACTATTTCACTACTTTGTTTTAAGCTGACTGACATTTTTATAAGCAATTTTAAGAGCTATATATTTGCAGTAATTTTTTTTTGTGACTTATGTGTACATGAAAAATAGCTTTTATATATATATAAAACCTTTTATGTCCCCAGCTATCTATTGCTATCACTGGACAATGCTTGTTGATCTTCTCAAAGCACTCTCCAAATACAACTGTCTTGGAATAGTGGTCAGCTATAGTAAGTGTATTACAATATATACTGGCTACTGAATTGTCAATCCCAAACATGCATGAGTCAGGATATCAGATTATGAATTTCTTGTAATTCCAAGATTCTTTTAAAATTACTACTTTGTAGACATAATGATTGAGTAAGTAAAAGGCCAGACTTTTCATCAAAGTCTAAGTATAGGATTGGAAAAAAAACAACAGCAGCTTGGTACACTGACAATACATTGATTTTTGGTTTCATTATGGAAGAATTTACTACTATTCAGTAAATGCTAATCAAGTATCATTCAGATTTTTTCTGATATGTATGTTAATCTAAATATTTTATTGTACAATCATTCTAGTGTTGTTATTTAAGTAGCCTCAACACATTTCAAACTATTATATTTGTGATGTCTCCCTTCTATGCCTTGCAGCTGTCTGTTGCTTGCTTTGGGGGGTTTGTTTATTTTTTCAGGATAACTTGTTCTTGAAAATCTCAGCCGTCGTTCCAAGAACTGATTCAAGACTATTCTAGTTCAGTGTTCTCTTTCCTATTTATAGATTTTTTTAATTTTTTTTCCTGTGTTCTCAATTATTCTCATTTTCTCCCTGTGACTTTGAGTCGCCTCGTGTACCTTATGAATCTGAATGCTTGGAACTTACCCAGAAAGACTCTGACAAAGTTGTTTTGCCTTCAGAATCCCACCTTCCACATGATCCTGACAATAAAGGTTTTCTTCATTATTTTTGGTATAGCTTTTACAGTTTACAACACTGGATTTAAGGAATGGTCTGAGCTACTCCCTACAGTGTTCCCGGAAGGATGACAGAATGAAGCAGAGGCTGATTCTCTTCTCAAGGAGTGAAGTGTTCATTTTAACTTCAACACATTTTCACTGGGAGCTGTCTAGAGCTCTGTCCAGCAGCCACTAAAAAATTAATATTCTATTTGTCCACAATGGAAAGGAATTATTTTGTCAGATGAAACACAACAACTCCCAAACATTCATTTAGAGACATTTGTATCTATTTCTTATGAACGTTTCTGTAATCTTGAAAAATATCATTCTCTGGATATTGTTTTATGCCTTTTTGCACATCTGTCACATTAAGCTTGATAGATTCCTTTAAAGGAGAGTGCATTTTCTTACTGAATTAGATTGTTCCATCCACATGCTTAATTTAAATGATGGACATAGTAGATGGTAAAATATATTCCAGTTTTTAGTCATAATAACTTGATAGCTAGCAGATGCCTCACATGTGAAACCATTAGGGACATGTCTCAACAGGGACATGTCTGTGTATTTGTAAATTCACGTGCCAAGTTACTTCAACCATTATGTTGATTTGGGACATTCTGGAGGGATTTCACTCCATTAAAGAAAAGAAGCAAACTCACCTGGCAGTTCAGGACAGATGATTCAGATACCATATGCTTCACGCTATTTTAAAGAGAAATCACATCCATTTCCTTCAGACAACCACACTGAGATTTGACAAGCTAACAATCACTTCCAAGGATGTATAAATAGAAATATGCATGGTGAATTTCACTTATAGTAAATGCTGTATATCAAAATTTAGCTTAGAGTCAGGCATGAGAAACTTCTTAACTGCTTCACTGCAGTGCAGCACCAGATATTAGAAATGAAATGAGAGAATACAGTAATGTAATTTTTCAATTCTTTGACTACAAATGAACACTCATTTGGTAAAAATTCATAAAAAACTCTGACCTCATTTATGTTTAGTTTGAGGAGATGAAGAAATAGTTAAGGTTTCAGAAAGACAAGTTAGGTAGTACGTAAACTCAAGTTTTACCCTAGGCTTTGAAATATTACTGAAATTCCATAACTCTATCCATTTAAGTGTTTTAATTTACAAATTACAATTCTTCTGCATTAGCAAGTGCTTTTAAAATATGTTAATCTAATTTGTATCTGAAGCTTATTCTGTGAGACCCTGGAGACTGTTCTGGTCTTGCTATGCATTAAGGAAGTCTCATTACAGTTCTACAGTTGAAATTTACATGATACAAGGAAGTCTTCCTCAATACAATGTAACTAGCTGTCATGTCTGTCCTCCAGCATCCTTGAAATACAGAAGCTACAATGAAACGTTTCATTAGAAGGTTTAGCCAAAGTAGGTTGCAATCTGGCCATCACCCTTTGGCAAGTGGTCTTGGAAAATCATACCCAAAGAAATGTTGGTTGAAAGGGTTTTCTAGAGGCCATTTAGTTCAACATCTTGCCAACACTAGATTGGGTCGGCCACAGCTTTATCTAGCCAAGCGTGGAAAACCCCAAAGATGGAGATCCCTCAGTCTGTTGATGTAACCTGTTTCACTGCAGCACCACCCTCCTTCGCCTAATCCCTTCTGCACCTCTCCCGTTTCAATTTGTGGACATTTCCCCTTGTTATATGGGGTGTTACTTTCAAGAAGCATTTGGTTCCATCATCTGTGTGACCTCCTTCAGGTGGCTGTGGGCCACCCTTAAATCAGTCTGTAACCTCCTCTTTGCTGCACTATACAAATCCTGCTCTCCCAGCCTCTACGCACCAGGCAAGTGCTCTAGGCCTCCTAATATCTTGTTCAATGCTTTACACAGTGTTAAGAACTTCAATTACTCTTTTAACACCAGGTTTTAGTATGCCTATAATAGGTTAGTCCCACAGAAAGGTTATCTGATTTATGTTAGTGTATTTATGCCACAGCGTTCCATAAAAGCCACAGGGCACAAAGACTCAGGCTGCAGCCCAGGAGGATGTTCTCATCTATTGCATGAAAATTGTTGACTTACTGATACATAAGGTTGCATCTGTATTTAAAATACTGTAATGAGTATTCAAAATGTTTATTGTTTGTGAATTAAAATGGAAAAATTATGCAAGAGGTAAGATGATGAAAGTTCAAAAAGGGATATTATTTCAAAGAATGATTTATAATCCATGTCTTTTATATTTTAGAAAACTAATAGTTTGGACTGATGATATTATTTGAATCAAATAAATGGTTCTGAATATTTTAAGAATACTGTGCTAAAGAAAGCAAAAAAAATAATTCTATGAACACTTCAGTAGGAGCATAGATTACAACTGTTTTCATAGTTTTAGGATGGAGTCATGATTTTAAGGTATTAACTGTTTTTAAGGATTATCATAGTTAAATTAGTAAAAAACAAATAAAAAAATAAGCCATCTCAGAAGTAGTTACAGTTCTTAGGAGTCAAGTATAAGTGATATGATTTTCAGATAATGGGATCAAATTTTTAACAAATATTAGCTCTGTAAACTAAAGCTAGCTAAGTTATTTCAAATAAATGTTTTCTGAGCAATTTCATCCACTCTCCTCTTTCTGATCAAACTGATTCCTATGAATGTAACTACTGTTCATAATGGCTTGGACAAACTTACTTTCAAATACAGATTGTTTATTCATTATTACTTCATTTCTTTTGTGTTTGATGTGTTGAAATCATGTGGTCCTGTTTATGCTGGGCAATTGGCTGAAACGTTTAAAATGAGAACAAGTATTTATGAATAGCAAATATCTCCATTTGCATATCAATGTGGTTATCTGTACAGAATAGAGCCATTCTCCACATGCTTGAGACAAAAAACACTGTACCCATCAGTGTCTTGAGTATACCTGCCAACCATACCAGGCATATAAATGACTCAGTAAGTACAGAAAACTGCATTACGTTTAATTAACAACTGGTCTAGAAGCAGGATAAGTGCATAAAACTTCTCCTCCCTGCAGTTTCTTTTTGCCATCATTTCCATGTTTGAGATTCAGCAGTTCAAAGAGGAGCAGAAACAGCCTGCTAAGATCGGATCAGAAATGGACATTTCTGAGCCTTTTTGCAGTTCCCCCATCTCCCCTGCCTACTCAGGTAAGATGTCTCTTCTTGAGGCTTGCAGATAGGGGTGGTGGCTGTGGCTACCTGTGGCAGTGGAAGCCCTGGGATCAGGGCAGTGCTGCAGAGAAGCAAGAATAAAAAACTGCCTGTGAACTGACTGTTACGTTAAGTTCAGTAGAACTGAACAAGAAATAACAGCTTCCAGCACAGCTTTCATGTACAGAAATAGAATGAATATTCACAGGTGTGAAATATTTTTTTTTTTTTTTTGTTATACCTTGCAAGTACTGCATTTAAGGACTAGGTAAAAGGATGAGCTGCAGCTGGTCCATGCTTGGGAGTTCTTTTGCCTGCCATGGTATTGGATAGCAATGGATATGATGTCTCACTGGAGGCAGAAAGTCTTGCTCATTTGTGAGCTGCAGGCTTCCTCAGGAAGAAATTCTCACGAGAATTATCCTAGTCTGTCTAAAATGAGGCAAGGACAATCTTGCCAGAAAAATCTTACCTCCTATTTTTGTAGTATATCCCTTTTTAATGTCATATGTGCAAACATTTACAGGTGTGGTGGGCTGACCCTGGCTGAAGACCAGGTGCCCACCAAAGCTGCTCTATCACTCCCCTCCTCAGGTGGGCAGGGGAGAGAAAATACAAAAAACCCCCATCTCTCATGGGTTGAGATAGGGACAGGGAGAGATCACTCACCAGTTACAGTCACAGGCAAAACAGACTCGACTCAGGAAAATTAATTTAATTTATTACCAATCAAATCAGAGTAGGATAATGAGAAATAAACCCAAACCTTAAAACACCTCCCCCCACCTCTCCCTTCTTCCTAGGCTTAACTTTGCTCCCAATTTTTCTACCTCCTCCCCGCCCTCAGCAGCACAGGGGGATGGGGAATGGGGGTTGTGGTCAGTTCATCACACATTGTCTCTGCTGCTCCTTCCTCCTCAGGGGGAGGACTCCTCACACTCTGTCCCTCCTCCACTGTGGGGTTCCTCCCATGGGAGACAGTCCTCCATGAACTTCTCCAACGTGAGTCCTTCCCACAGGCTACAGTCATTCATGAACGGCTCCAGCATGGGCTCCTCCCTCCACAGGGCCACAGGTCCTGCCAGGAGCTTGCTCCAGTGTGGGCTTCCCACAGGGTCACAGCCTCCTTCAGGTGCCTCCACCTGCTCTGGTTTGGGGTCCTCCACAGGCTGCAGGTGGATATCTGCTCCACCATCAACCTCCATGGGCTCCAGGGGGACAGCCTGCCTCACCATGGTCTTCTCCAGGGGCTGCAGGGGTATCTCGGCTCTGGCGCCTGGAGCACCTCCTCCCCGTCCTTCTGCACTGATCTTGGTGTCTGCAGAGTTGTTCCTCTCACATCTTCTCACTCCTCTCTCTGGCTGCAGTTGCTGTTGTGAAGGGTTTGGGTTTTTTTCCCTTTTTTAACTCTGTTACCCCAGAGGCACTACCATCATCACTGATGGGCTCGGCCTTGGCCAGCGGCAGGTCCATCTTGGAGCCGGCTGGCATTGGCTCTGTCAGACACAGGAGAAGCTTCTGGCAGCTTCTTACAGAAGCCACCCCTGTAGCCCTCCCACTACCAAAACCTTGCCATGCAAACCAAATACAAGAGGCACAGCAGCTATGATGAAAGAAAAAAATACATGGTATTTGTGGAATTACTGTCATGGTAGATAACAAGGAATCTGTTTTGTCAATGAACCTGCCACACTGTATTTCAAAGAACTTAAGTTTACACGTGCTCATTTCTCATACAATTATTTACAGGATGTGTCTTTTCAAAAAACCCTTTCTATCCATAGGTATATGTTGGCAGGTACCAGATAATGTAATTAAGGTATATAAAGGAGATATGAATATTGAAAGCTTATTTCTTTACAAAGATTGTACAATTTCAAAAGATGTGGCCTTAAAAAGTTACAGATTAATACCAATGGGAAAATAAACTTAGCTGAAATGACACTTGCACTCTCACCTAAAAAAAACAATTTCATATTTAATAGGCTAAAATAGGAGACATAACTTTAAAAACATGGTGTGAATAAAAGTATGCTAAGAGTGACTTTAAGTGCTTTTCAATTTACTCTACAAATTGCCATGGTAAAGTTCATAAGAGCTGTTCTATTTCTAGTAACCTTTACTCTTAGTAAACCAGCCTAGAAGTAAGAAAGCCTTCATACTGTTAATATGGATGTTTAGGATCTTGAAAAGCTAAATCCATAATTACTAAGCTTAGGAATCATCCAGTAGGTTGGCCTTCAGTAGCATGGCTTTTTTATCATTGCTTTGAATAACATCATATATTTTGTATTAAAAGAAATTTAGCTCTGTAATATTACTACTGTACAAAAAGGAATAAACAGTATACATGTGTGCATGTAGGGCAACCTGGTCTAGTGGAGGGTGTCCCTGCCCACAGCAGGGGAGTTGGAACTAGATGATCTTTAAGGTCGCTTCCAACCCAAACCATTCTATGTGTACATGCACACCGTGACATGTACGTAGCATATACACTGGTTATCAGACCTGTTTTCATTTCAAAATGCAACACTCAAGGAACTGTAAGACAAAACCAGTATGAATTCTAACAGTCTCACTAGCTGGAGAGTGGACAAATACTTTAGAAAACGGAGAAAGAAGCTGTGTAAAAATAGATTGGTTTTCTGGAGGACATTTCTTCTGAAGGAAGTTGAACTATGCATCCATTACCTTTATCCTATCTTCAAGGACCTTAATAGTTTGAAGTCATGAGCTGGTTCTCCGGTTGGGTGTAGTTTATTTTTCTTTTTACCCTTTCAAAAATGAAAGTCAATCCCAGTTCTAGAACTTACTTTTTCCCATTTAACACTTTTTCCATTTATAGGAAATCATCTTTTGATCTGATTATTTCTAGGCTGTTGGGGCTCTATTGCCCACCTAGTTTTTGAAGTTCTAGCTTGGGAACTTTTGAGATCTTCAGATCTCAGTGTCTCAGTTTTGAATTATGTAATGCCGCTTTTCTGGAAGATGCTCTGTCTTGCCTACTCTTCGTTGATTTTCAGTAGCTGCCTAGATATTTCCCATGTTAAAAGGATGAATTCCTACCAGTGAAACTTTCATTGCTGTTACATTGAAGGAGTTTGCTCCTTTGGCCCAGCCAGATCTCACTGGCACTGCAGAAAGCTGAGCCCTCTGTTGCACTGCTCAATTTCTTCTCTCATTTCTTAAGCCCAAGTGTTATGGGGAGAGATAGCTGAAGACCAGCCTTACTGCTTCAGTTTTTAAAGAAAGAGAATACTGATGAAAACAGTTCAAATGCACTGTGCATGAATTAGTTTAAACCTGTGGGTGAGGGGTAGAGAAGCACCATAGATGTTTTAAAATAAAATATTTCATTACAGGAATAAGCTACGAATGCATGCAGAGTCATTCACCGTGGCTTAGCAGACAAGTGGATTTTGATTAACCTGTAGACATATGGATATTTTGGTTTGGTTCCATCAGCTTGAGCTAAGTAAATGTACAGAAATATATACACCGTTCAGCTGCTCTGGAAACACTCTTATTTTGAAGAAAGTGTGGTTCTTTTCTGTTTAGTTTCTGTAAATTGTTGTTAATTATAAGTAAAGATATTTCTGAAGAAGCTATATTCTGTAACCAGGAAAGAAAAAATAAACTCAATTTTATACCAGAATGGGTGGATTCATCTGCACTTTTACAGTATTTGTACAGTAAAATGGAAGCTTTCCAGACAAGCCTAGAATGTTGAGGGGAAAAAAAAAAACAACAACAAAACACCAAACAAAAAACCAACCAAACAGAAAAGTATCTAAAATACGTAATCCTCCCTGTGGGGAAAAAGCAATAGAAGAAGATGATAGGGATGCTGGGAGTCACTGCAAATGGTAGCAAAGAACCTGTCTGTACTATAAAAGAAAAAAGAACCATAAAACTCCTCTGAACTGTGACAAAATCATGACTAGAATATAAGTTACAATATGCTACAAATACTGTAACAGGTAGCTACTGCATACAATAATTGTTAGTGTATTTTTTCTACTAAAAGCACAGATGAACTAGTACAATGATATCCAGCTACATAATGTTATAAATATCAACAACAGTATATGAAGAGTGTGAGAGTAATAAAAAGTATTGTTTTGTAAGTAAATAAAATAAACCCACAGAGAGGGTTGCAAGAAATTAGGTTCAATTTAGAAAGTTACAAAAGGCAGGTAAATCAAATTTGCTTACTGTACAGGGCCAAATGTTGATATGTTACAGTCACCTGAATGGAATGTGGTTAACATCAAAACGACACAGAATAGCTTTAAAAATATGCATTTGGAAGGATTTCCTTCTCTCTTCAGAGACACCACATTGGGGAGACAAAAGCTGCACTATATTTAATTGAATGCTTTTAGAAAGGGCAAGGGGAGAGGAACAAGTTTTCTAAACTGTGAGCAACACAATTCTTCCTGTAACCTATATCCTATTAATTTTTTAAAAAAATATATATTTTAGTTTTCAGGGATGCACAGAATACTAGAAAATATATTCTGTCCAAATGAGTATAGCAGAAGATCATTCAGGAATGACCCGCTCCTGTCCCATTATGCTATCTGAAATGCTTATCGAAGTAGAGCTAGTCTGCTTTAATTTATACAATTAATAAATTAGAAAAATCTGTAGTTCTTTGAGAGAGTTAAGGTAATTTGTTTTCTGTACTTTATATTACATGCACTGTATGTTTCTATTTATCACCTATTCTAAAACTTATCATGGCATAAAAATAGCAAAGAAAAAGACTTTTAATTTTCTCCTGATATGTTGTAAATCTGGTTCTGTGCAATAGGTTTTATATTTCTGATTTTAGAAGTATACCACTGGATTTAATTTCACTCTCTTTTATTCAAATCTTTCTTGTCATTCAGCTGTTGCCCCTCCTACTTTTGAAATGTGTTGCTTCCTGTCCAGGTGTCTGGTAAACAAGGAATTTGTCTTCCATCAATATATAATCAGATCTTGAAAAACCTAACTTCTAGGCATGTAGAATGAGATTCTGAACTGATGTCTTCAGTGCTTAAAAATGAATTTAAAAATCTTCAAGCTCTGAGACGGGGAGGCAAACACTTTCTGCAGCAAACATGATCTGGGAGGCACATAAAAATTTAATAGACGTGTACATGAGCAGTCTGAATCTTTCACAGAAATAAGAGCCAGCTTCAGAAAACAGTGGGGATTATGTCACAAGTGCTACTTGTCAAAAACTGGCATGCTTTTGTGTCACTTTGAGAAAACAGAGAAACAACCAAGGTTCAGTACTACATACAGTGGCTTCCATGGATTGGATCAGTTGCCAACCTCAGAAAGCAGAGCATCAAACAGGGTGATCATCTATCAGTTTCCATACTTTTATAAGAGTGCAAATAAGCCCAGTGGTTCTGGAGAGAATTTATCTGTAAGTATGGAAAAGTTTAAGTAAAATACAAAGTGATACAGAGTACATCATTAAATTTTACTTGCAAATTTATTGTCTTATGCATTCATAAGAGGTATTGAATATGTACATGCAAAATTTTGGGCTTGTCTCAAAGATCTATTTATTACAGTTCCTCTGTTTTAAAACTTGTACTGTACAGTAGAAATAGTGAACCCTTCAACAGATTTTCTAATTTTGTTAAGTAACAGAAAAGGCCTACTAGGAATAGCAGAGGAGATGGAGAGATTACGTTATGAGAGGTGGCTGTCGTACCTCTGTAGCGTATGAGCAGAGCTGGCCAGCAGG
Organism: Balearica regulorum gibbericeps; assembly: GCF_011004875.1. Taxonomy (NCBI): domain Eukaryota; kingdom Metazoa; phylum Chordata; class Aves; order Gruiformes; family Gruidae; genus Balearica; species Balearica regulorum. The sequence continues at coordinate 112,114,007 of NC_046184.1, read as the reverse complement.
CACAGCCAAGGCACGCCGTGGCTTCCCAAGGCACTGCCGCTGTGGCTATGCAGCCCTGACAACGTTTCGGAAAGTTCCCCCGGGAGCCCATGCCAGACTTAAAATGCTTGCAAATGCAGTATGAACCTTTGCTGTATAGACTTTCATGAGCACTTTTGCATGTTAAGCCTAGTAACATGAAGATGTAGAAGAAATAACTCATATATCAGACTGAGGGATTAGCACAAGGAGAGAAATGGGTTATATCTCATAAAAGACAAAAGGCATAAAAACAAATGAGTAAACATTGGCTATTGATACATTGAGGGTTGGGATCTGTGAGAGAATTTCTGCAACAGCTTCACAGTTAGAGTCCTCTTTTCTCTCTCTCACACAGCCACTGTGGGGAGACAGTCACATACAATAAGCACTCCCTCCTTTCTCCTGCACCAGATGCCTCAGCAGGTACAGTCTAGGTGTGCTGATTCAATGGTACCAGGTACTCCTGGGCTGCCAGGTGCATTACTGTCTTCAACTTGATTAGTCTGGAAAAGGGACTTTTACAAATCTGTGAAATGAACAAGGAAGAGTTTAAGCTTCATTGAGCTAGGAAAACCTTACTGACTTGGGGAAAACTGCTTACCCATATTTTGATCAATGTATTTCTGACATGATTTTGCTAGTCAATGTGGTAAAGCAGTCAGAACATTGAGTTTCAAAAGCCAAGGATGTTCCTTGTATCATCTGTTTCAAAACACATCTGTTCTCATATATATCAAGGAAGAAAAGCTCGTGTTCAGAAGTCTGATTTCTGCACAAAAAAAAGTCACTGTAACTCTCCAGATCAGCTTCAGATATTTCAAGACTTTAAGCCTCACCACTATCCACTTAGGACCTCCTTCGATCAGTCATTGTCCTTAACTCCCAGTAGACAAAGCTATCCATTTTGCTCATCCTGGTGCTGTCTACCATAGCATTTCTGCAATTCTTTTATTTCTCTCCCATAGAAAACCATTGCTTTTGTCCTGCCCTGTCAAAGAGCTTGATTCATTTACCAGTTCTGAAAACAGCTTAGGCCCAACTCTTCATGCTGTCATTTCATGACTGATGGTGTCAGCAAACGCAGGCTGTTGATATCCCTGCCATACGTCTCTGCCTTGAGGCACTGGGGCATTGTAACTTCACCAGGGATTTTGAAGAAGTGGAGGTGAAAAGGGGCAGAGGATTGGGACAAATACATAGCTACTTTAAACTGGAGCTTTCAAGTGAACCACTTAAGAAAGTTATTACATGAAGTGATGATCAGGATATCAGGAGGCAGAGCTACACAGTCCAGTCTTTGCAGACTTCTCTTTTTGTAGGGAAAAAAAAACCCAACAAGAACGAACAACAATAACAAAAAAAATCCCCAAACAAAACCAGAACTGCAAACCTTCTTACAAAATGTGATTGGTTTTCCCCTCCTACAGGCTTTTTCATGTCTATATGAAATTATGAGGAATATACTTAACTGTAATATAAATTTCATAGCTAGCCCTTCATTTTTGCTGTTTTCCAATTTGGAATGCACATTAAAGCTAACAGCTTCAGTTCTCTCTCTCTGAGCAGTTTTGTATCTAACAAACTTGAACCTCAAAGTAAAGGAAGATCTATCAAGTTTATTGTTTTTTCTTTGCTCCGGCTTGTGCCCATGTTAAATATAAAATGAGAATTGCCCATGCTAAATATAAAATGAGAATTAAGATCATTTAGTTCAAGGAAAAAATGCCAAGAAACTCATAACAGGCTATTTGCGTGGTCTAAGAAAATAGATTAGTTGAAGTACTTTCTTCTCTTCTACTTCCCAGTATATTCAAAGACTAATTTGTCAGCAGTAAAGATCAATATACCCTAGTAAATGAATTTACTAATCCTTCTTATGATACTGATGTGGATATCTGTGTTATATATGGTGGTATCTTTTAAAAAGTATCTGTTTATCTTTTATTGAAGTGAGAAGAGGTTTAGCTCTCTTTATCCTAGCTGATAGGTATATTCTGAATTATAACAAAGGGCTTTAAGTTGTTCTCAGTTATGATCTACAGTAATACCATAAATCTTCCCTGTATTGATTAGTCTCACAGAGCTGGATTTAGCTTCAGTGGAAAAGTGAGCTGTGAAAGGAGTTAGGAGCAGTCTTCAAGATAATGCTGTAATTACTGTGTGTATAATCAGATGCTGCATACTTTTCAAATGTACTACAAAGAACCACATTAAAAAAGGGGACTGTATGGAAAAGAGAGGCTATTTACTGTCTTAAGTACAGAATGAAAATGAATGTAATCATTGCTACAAATAATACTATATACCTGCAGCAGAGAAGCCAAATACACAAGTATGAATCTTCTTCAGTATATAGATCTTCAATGTAAAGTAAGTTATTTGCCTGTTTTGTCTCATATACTTTTTTTTTTTTTTTTTTTTTTTACTTCACATTCTTTCTGTGCAAATTAGGTTATACCTGTACAGCAACCTAGTCAAAATTTCCAGAAATCTATGTCTGGAGAACAATAACCTCTGCGATCTCACTTAAGAATATTGATCTAAATATATCGTGCTGTGAGATAGATTGCTTTCTTTGCCTTACAAGTTTTACATGTACTGCTGTTTATAATTAACCTAAGCCTGTCTGGTCTTTTAATTCTAAGGCTAAGAGTGAACTGAAATGTAGAATTTACCAGGTACAAAAACATATTAAACTTCTTTGCAACCAGTTTGGTCCATATAGACAGTCAGATTCAGCTACTTGCAGAAGTATATTAGGGTGCCTAGAACTTCTGAGATCATCATTTGTAGGTGAAGGGGTGATGCTATTTCTTTTACTTTCAAAGAGTGACTAAGAAAAAACAAGTGAAGATGGCTAGGGAGAGAACAGAGATAAACAGGATAAAGCCCTGGAGGGAAGAGCAGCCAGGGATCAGGTTAGGAAAGCTAAAGCCGTGGTAGAATTAAATCTGGCCAGAGATGTCAAGGGCAACAAGTTTCTGTAGGTATGTCAGTGATAAAAAGAAGACTAGGGAAATGTGAGCCCTCTCCAGAAGGAAACAGGATATGGAGAAGGCTGACATAATGAATTTTTGCCTCACTCCTCACTGGCAAGTGTTCAAGCCACACCGCAAAAAGAAGGCAAAGGCAGGACTGGGAGAATGAAGACCTACCTACTGTAGGAGAAGATCAGGTTCAAGACCATCTAAGGAACCTGAAGGTGCACAAGTCCATGGGATGCATCTCTGGGTCCTGAGGGAACTGGCAGATAAAGTTGCTAAGCCACTATTAATCATATTTAAGAGGTCGTGGCAGTCCAGTGAAGCTCCCACTGACTGGAAAAGGGAAGACATAACCCCCATTTTTAAAAAGGGAAAAAAAAGAAGACCCAAGGAACTATAAGCCAGTCAGTGTCACTTCTGTGCCCGGCAAGATCATGGAGCAGATCCTCCTGGAAACTACGCTTAGGCACATGGAAAATAAGGAGGTGATTGGTGACAGCCAATATGGCTTCACTAAGGGCAAATCATGCCTGATGAATTTGGTGGCCCTCTTATGACAAAGTTACAGTGTTGATGGATAAAAGAAGACCAACTGATGTCATCTGCCTGGATTTGTGAAAAACATCTGACACTGTCCTGCACAACATCCTTTTCTCTAAATTGGAGAGACATGGATTTGACAGATGGACCACTCGGTGGATAAGGAATTGGCTGGATGGTCGCACTCAAAGAGTTGTGCTCAACGGCTCAATGTCCAAGTGGAAAACGGTGATGAGTGGTGTTCCTCAGGAGTCAATATTGGGACCGGCACTGTTTAACATCTTTGTCGGCAACATGGACAGTGGGATTGAGTGCACCCTCAGCAAGTTTGCTGATGACACCAAGCTGTGTGGTGTGGTCGACATGCTGGAGAGAAGGGATGCCATCCAGAGGGACCTTGACAGGCTTGAGACACCTGGTCTAGTGGAGGGTGTCCCTGCTGATTGCAGGGAGGTTGGAACTAGGTGATCTTTAAAGTCCCTTCCAACCGAAAACATTCTATGAATCTATGGTTCTATGACTCTGAGTATAAATGTGATTTTATTGCTCTCCAATACTATATGCAGAGTCAACTCTTGAAGACGGTCTTGTAATTATTGAGATCTATAGCTTAAACTAAACCATTTTCATCTACTTCAGTTGTGCAGATTTGGTCCGCAGTAGAAATCTAAGCACTATGTCAGCAATGACATATGATGCAAATGGAAGAGAGAAGTTACATGAGAAAATGCAACACTGCTAATATGTGCTAATAATAATGATTCCAATTCAGTTTTTAGGTCTTGTCATAATGGGTAGTCTTCAAAAACTGAAAGTGAGTTTCTCCTCTGCAACAGTTACTATTAGACAAGAGCAAAACAGAGGAAAAAAAAATAGGAAAAAAATCCTGATTGTTTCTTCCTTCAGAGGGAGGAACTGGGGCATATGAACTGTCTGCTAAAGTGACTCAGACTGTGAAAGACTAGAAAAAATGAAACAGTCTCCTGAGGGAGACTTAACTAATATGCCAAATGTTGTAATATTTTATAAACTGAGTCATTAAAATCATGCCAGCCTTAAGGATGAATTTCTATAATAAAATGTGGTATCCTTCAACAAAGCAACTAAACCCCTTGCTGCTATTCTGTTGAACAGAAGAAATTTTGAGTAAAAGAGACTGTTCTAATGAACTATAAGAGACATTGTAGTCATAATGCATGCATTTGTTAGGAGATGATTACCAGGCTCTGTCAGTGTGTAGCTAAAAGGAGTAAATTTTTAACTAACTAGATTTTAGCTCTTATAAAAATATTCAAAACTGAATTGTGATGGATCTTAAATATTTATTGGCTAAATTTATTTCTCTCTCTTGAGATAACAGTGCCTGAGTTTTACCTTTTTTATTAATTTATACATGACAATCTTTGAAAGACTTGAGTTTTCTCACTGATTTGTACTCTCTCATGGAAAGAAGAGGGAGAAAATCAGCCAGATTATAACTTATGAATTAGCCAATTCATCCCTGGCATTCTTAGAAATGAGGTCTGAAATTAATCCCTTTACAATTGGGTTTACTGATATTTAGTCCCAGAAAACATATTCCTATCAAGACTACTGTTTGCCTAGAGATATCATTGCCATATCTTCATTCTTCCATCGATAATCATCTGTGCCCTGTACCACACTCCTACCCACACTATAACCTATTTTGAGGCCCTTGAATAAATTAGTTTTCTGCTCTATCATTACCTTTTAAAACAAATCAGTTTAAAGGTTTCCTGGTTGTGACATGGGCTTCCCAGTTAATACATTCCTAAGTCCTCATTAGATTAATTCTACGCATGTCCCAAAAGGGGATTTCAGGTGTTCACCTATGCATAGCTTTTAGCCTGGCTTTTCCTTTGCCTGAAACCAAGTCTTTATTCAAACCAAGAATTTTTGCACTATCCTGTTTAAATCTTTACCTTCTCATGAAATAAATTAATTCTGATTTCTCCTCCTGCCTTTGAATTAGTGAATTGACAGCTCCTCTCAATTTTCACCAAGTCTTTGACACAGAGATACACATTTAAAGACAGTAAACTGAGTTCCTCAATGGCACATAGCAAAGAATTATCAAAATGGAAATTTACTTGTATGTCTACTTGCATATATTAGTTTTTTTCTCTACAAGTATACCACAATGTCTTGTGCACAGGACTAAATTTCTTTTCTTGAGAGTTTTTATGCCAACACATTACTTACTTACTCTACTTCATGGGAACTGGTTAAAAAGAGAGATCCTCTCCTGTCATAAACCCAATCTAGGTAGTTGAAAGATGCTTTTTTTTCTATTCCCATTGGTTTTAATTTTGGACTTATTGAATGTTTTGTCCAAAAAAAAATGGGGGGGGAAAAGGTGCTGGACTAATAAGTTATCACATCAAATGCAAATTTGGTCAATATTTGATACAAGTATGTATTTCAGGTTACAATGGAAAGCAAAATTTTTTTTCTCTTTTCTTGGTGGCTAACTATGACCCTCCTTCATAAGCATGCCTACTAGCCCAAGGATTAAGAGCTGCTGCAGAGTTTACTATTTGCTTGGTTTGGTTATGGGTGACAGCCAAAGGTGTACAAAAGATTCTGAATATGGTATTCAAGAACTGTGCAAGTTTCATTCAAATGGAAACTTTAAACTAGGCATTTTTTATTCTTATTTTAGCTAGCAATACCTTTTCTAAAGTGAAAGTTTTTAAGAGGCCACCATGGTTATGATGACACTGTCACTAACACTGTCACTGCTGGCGTATTGGGAGTTGTTTTGGGAATATGTTTAAAAGGGAAACAGAGACTGTGTCACGCCTTAATCTGAATGGAGAAGAGTTAGGTTTTTCTGGCACATTTATGAATCCGCGCTTTCACTTTGTGTATTACATTGCAATTTTTCTGTATACTGGTGTGAAAGAAAAAAAAAAGGTAAAGTATGCTGTTGAGCTACACTTCTAAAGCACTGGATGAGCACTAATGGCATGCCTACATTACACAATCCACCGCCACATCAAAACCCTAGACTGCTTGTGAATATGCTGGCGTAGCAACACAGCACAACACACTACCAATGCTGGTGGCAGAGTATCCATACCAGCATGGCACACAACATGCTTCTTAATATGTACTAATAGTCTCTGTCTGACAGAAGGATCTGTGCTGGCATGGATTTTTTCTCCCAGGACTAGTTTAGCTTCCCTGGAGCTAGCTCCATGGTGCTCTGTGGGAGACACATCATAAAAAACCTTCCCACCACTCTTAGAAGGCAGTTGCAACAATCACAACTGATGGCACACCATACTTCTGAATCTTTTACTTTTTCATCTTTTACATTCTTTACAAGGCCCTGAATTATAATTAAAATAGCATATACCAAACTGTACTTCAGAAGGTAATATTTCTATATTCTTGATACATGTCCATTCAAGTGATTGGCTTTTTTCCTTACAAAACCCTCCTCATTTAAAAAAAAAAAAAAAAAGTTTACACTGTATTTTGTGATAATCCTGTTTTCATAGTCATGTCTAACAATGCTTACAAAAGGATAGGCAAGAAAAGGCATGTCAACTTAAATATTCTTGGATAGTTCAGGTGCAAGAGATATGCTGGGCAGCCTAGCCTTTTCAAGACTGAAATATGTATGGTTATATGCTTAACTAAGACTTCATCTTAGAAACCTTAATGCTGGAAACTGAAGCCATGTATGAAATGCTGTGCAACAATACTAGCTTTGGAGTATTACCTCTACAGAGGCTTCACTGCTCATTCCCATCCCTTCATTTTGCTCTTTCTTCATATGTTCTGTCACACACTGCCAACAGCATGTGAGAAATGATCTGAAGAAAATTAAACAGCTACAAGAAAGGCATTTTTTTGTTCCTTTTTTTCTTTTTAAGCTGTCATTTTTCTCTAATCAGATTCTTAGCCCAGCTACACAAATATCTGTGTTGGCACAGTGGTGATGTGCGGTTCATAGATGGCAATGAACACTTGAGAAGAATGGAAGTGCTTTAAATCAGTCTTGCTCCTGGACAGTTTGTGTGCTAAAATTACAGCCTAGGAGAAATCTGCAGACTGAAATTTCTGGATTATGTGGCTGAATCTATTTTGGGCTCTCTGTTTTCTGTACCCAACATGAGCATAATACTTCCCATACAATCACAGAGATGTTCTGTGTTATACAGAACTGTGATGTATGCAGCTTCAGTGATTATGGTGGACCACATCATAGCTACCTGTGATGTGCTGACTAAACAGAAAACCCCAACAAACTAACACAAAAACAACCCCATATAGTAAAATAGTATTGATCATTCAGTCATTACTGATTTGCACTCTGCCCTGAAGACCATTGAGGTTGATAAGAATCTTAGACAATATGTATTATGGGACATTCTTAAGGAGGGAATGTTTGCTTGTTGGGAGGTGGTTTATGCTGAAAAACAAGGGGATGAACTCTGATGGATGTCTCTGAAAAAAAGCAAAAATCAGAAGAAGGAATTTTGACTATTAAGTATGAAAGCTGACACCAGATAAACTGGTTGAAAAGAAGAAACTCAAATGTTACCTGCAACTCAAACTTTCTAAGGTCAGGATAGGGCAAAACAAGCCCAAAAGATTTATTTTTTTACTTCAGTGAGTTTGAAGGTCTCTCCTACCTCTTAAAAACCTCCATCCTACAGATATAGGGAAAAGGTCAAAAGAATTTAGACACTGTGGCACTTTCAATTTGCTTAGCATTCAGGTCAGTTTTTCCTCAGCATCAAAGACAAGGAGACATGGAAGCTGATGGAAGTGGAAAAATACTTTCTGGCCTTAGGCATTTGTTTATTAATCATATGGTGGTGCTCAGTGAAGCGATTCACTTTTACTGGGTTGCTTAGCTGTGTAGACCAAAGAAAAATGGAAAAAAAAAAAAACAAACAGTTTAACAGTTTGGGTTATAATTATCCCAGTGGCTCCATGTGACATACTCATACACAGATCCTCAAATGATATAAATTGTAATAATTCCAATGAAGTCAAAGGAGTAATGTCCAATTACATCATCAGAGTATCATAAATTTATTATTATTAATCATAAATTTGGATGAATTCATAAATAGGTGCTATTAAGGGTATCAGTACATGGTATCGACTGTAAAGTTGCTAGATTTGGTTTAAGCACAGATGGTAATTTAGGGAACTTTAAAGGAAAATCAAATCAATTAGTTTTGAAAAAAATGTGAAAATCTCACCTTTTTTGTTTTCAGCAGTAGGATATATGTAGAGACTGCTACATTGGTGCCTTATTTATGCTTTGAAAAACTTCTGTAATAAAGTATTTGCTCACATTGTCTCAAGTATATTTTCAGTTGTCAGAAAATATTTTTACCTTGTTCATCCCCTCCATGGAAAATTTCAAATAATTTGAAAGAAAAAAAAAAGTAAATTTCAATCCTTTTTTGAAGGAGAGTTGGAATTTTCAGTGAAAATCAGCATTTCCCATTAAAGCTTTTTTGTTAGTCAAAAAGTCAACCACATGGTACTAAATATTTTCAGTTAAAAGTTTGCCACGACTTGACCACAATAAGATACTGTCCTGCTTCAGCCCCAGCTCGCTCACCCCTCCCCGGCGGGATGGGGAGGAGAACGGGAAGACAAAGGCAAAGCCTCCTGGGTTGGGGTGAGGGGCAGGGACACAACAACAGTGCTGATAACAGAAAGCAATTTACCAATCCGACGACCAACCAGACGCTCAGCCCACACTCAGCCCATCCCAAAGCCGCACCAAACCCGCCCCTCCCCGACTGGCCCCCTTTGATGGTGAGCATGATGTCACACGGTAGGGAATAGCCCCCGGCCAGCTTGGCTCACCTGTCCTGGCTCCGGCTGAAATTAACTCTATCCTTGCCAGAACCAGGGCAGATATATAAACTGATACATGAATGGCAATTTCTCATTCAACATAAAAATATTCATTTTAGTTTTGGGGAAGTACCTTTATCTTCCTCTTTTTCAGTCACAGAATACCTCCTTTCAACAGCTTTAGTTCTCTTTTATTTCTCTTGGTTTTGTGATTAAAACAATGTCATCTGGAGAACACAGAGTTTTACATCTCTTGCCTTTTCTAAGGTGTAAGATCTTCTTTATTTCATCCATTTTACTTAACTGGATTGCTGAAGTTCATATTTTCATAAGTGGCATTCCACAATATTTTTTTTTCTTAAGCTTTGGTATTGGTGAGTTTAATTTATTTTTTTTAATAGGTGTTTATTTTCCTTTTTGGCCATTAGATAGTTGTACTGTCAACATCGGCTTCATCGTGAGTGCAACTGATTACATTTCATGGATAAAAAATGAAAGGTCATTATTCAGTAAATGTTCACTATTCATGGGATGTGCTGAATAGATCTTATAACGATCATAAGGGAGTTTGGTAACATCTCAGTATAGTGATGCTTCTTTTATAGTTAAAGGAAACTGAATATTCGACAAAATATGAGAACTTAAGCTTCTATGTGGAACGGAAGGTCATTCTGTTCCTATAGAAAAATAGATAATTGAATAAGTGATTTTGCTTGAATTAAATGTTTTGACTTATGATAATACTGCATTATCAGAAGTTAGCAATTATGACAAAAAATCTCTCCCTTGTCTTCCTATTAAAAAACCAACCAACCAACCAAAAACTCCCCAAAACAACAACACTCCACAATGTGGAGTTTCTTCTTTCTTGTCTTGTTTGTTTGTTTGTTTTGTTAAGTCATTATATTTCACACATGTGTTTTGTTGACAGCAGTATGTTTTTATCCAACAGTGTCTGAAAGCTACTGTACGGCTACTTTGTTATTTAAGATAATAGTCTGCATATGGTTGGTACTGGATCCTTTCAATTTTTCATACTTCTGAGTGCAGGGCATGGTCTCAAATCCATTAAAATAATTTGTGGAAGTTAATTATAGAGATATAGATATGTTTTTTATTACCAAGAAATGTAAGGGAACATGTACCGAAATTCAGAGAATGCTACGTTTTAATGTGATGAGACCAATTATACTAAAAGTAGAAACTAAAAGAGCAAGGAGGGGGTGTCAAAACAGAGACTTCCATAAGAAGCTCCAGATATTGAAGATGACCCTGTTACGAATAAGTTGCTTTCTCTCTATAGCTGTATAAGAGTAAAAGGCTGATATTTGCATTTTCAGAGCAAAACAAAAGAAATCTGAAGGGAAAAAAATCTGATTATATTTGAAATTCACAGGTGCAACATTCTACATGTGGCAAAATTCCAAAAGCTAACTCTAGTATTCACTATCACACCAAATCCAAACATGTTTATTAATTCCATACTGTCTGAATGCCAGATAAATGCTTGAATTTGTTGAGATTCTCAGAATAAAGACTGCAATTTCTACTAATATCAATAAAACCCACACATTGACTATAAATCATGTAATATAATTAAAATATTCAGATATTATGAGTGGAGGGTTTTTTAATGACTACTAATAGTGGTTTATTTAGTACACTGAATTTGAGTTATGGTTATTAATAAAATCCAATTTTTATCACAATTTTATTTTAGTTGATCGTTTATATTTTCTTCAAAACTAGATTCTTTTTTAAATTAGATTGCACAAAAATATTATGTACCTTTCACATCACACTAAAAAGATTTTTGCATTGATAGCTGATATTCTGCTGTCTGGAGACTTAGTTCAGGAATATGACAATTTATTACTTTTTTGAAGCTAATATACCAATGAAAAAAAAAATGTGACAATCAAGGCAGAAAATACTGATTATTGTAGAAATTCTATATCTGAAAACCAGTTACTACAATATTGGTATTTAATGGCTTTAGAAGCATAGTTTTTGGTTCACAGAGGAAGCTTTGAATGATTTCTTGAGCATTATTAATATTATTGTCTTGTGAAAACAAAATGGTCATTTAAGTACAATACTTTCCCTCAAGGAGTACTTACAAAATGTTTTGTTACCTCAGATAAAGATCTTTATACTATGTTCTATGACAAAAGGAAAAAACCAAACATATTCTGCCTTGTATTGCCAAACTAATGCAGGCATCTGTTTTAGAACTGCAGAAAACACACACTTCAACAGAAGATTCATGACTGAATTTATATGAACAATTGAAAGAAAACACTAGGACACCGAAAGGTTTTATTGTAACAGATACAAAGGATTTAAAAACTAAGTTTCAGATATAGTTTCCCAACTAACATATTCTAAAAAATGTTGATACTTATTAAACAATACATTAATTGCACATGTTTGTACTTGCAGTGGGGAAGCACATTTTATGAGACTATACTTCTGTACAAAATGTTTGGAAAGAAAGATACTTTTCCTCTAATGAGTGAAATTTGTACCTGCTTAACATTTTCTTTACACTGTGTTTACCTTTCTGCATTGTTGCTATATTAACTGTAAGACATGTTTAAGTCAATTGTGTGTTTCCATGCTCCTAGCTTCAAAATCTGACTTAGGAGTGTTGGAACTTATAAACTAATTTCTCCTATTTTTTTTTAACTGTAAAGTTACAAACAAGTAAATCAGTTACTTGTATTATTTAAAGAGGGCACTGCCATGTTCTGATTTTGAGAAGTGTTTATGTAGTAGGAAATGAAGTCTACTAATTCTGTTTTCCCTGCTCCTGTAATTCAGACACTGTAGCACTGGCAGGCAGAGCACAGGAAATTATGCACAATGGATTAGAATGTTTTCATGGTCTGAAAACATACATATGTAAGAAAGACCATATGACAACAAAGCCTAAAAATGAGATGGTCTGAGAGTTCCTTATGAAATCACATGTTCAAATTAGAATTAATGAACAAAACTTAATTAGAACTTCAAATTATTTTATTTCAGTAAACTTCCAAAATTTTATTTTCTATAGCAATGGATTGCTAGATCTTAATGCACAAGGATCATTCCTTCTCGGAGGGAAAGTGTCTGTCTTTGGACATACTCCTTACAGAAGCATGATCAGATGTATGTCTTCCTTACTGCAGCTTCAGGTGACAATTAAGCACAATTAAAAAAAAAAATAATTCTCAAGGAATATTAGGATTGCAAAGTGAAACAATTGAATATTAGTAAAAAAAAAAAAAAAAAAAAAAAAAAACCAACAAAAAAACCCCAACAACTGAGAATTCACCCCTCTGTGCATATCCATAATGACACATGCTCCAATTGCATTCTCGCACCCTTCATTTTCCACCGGACTCCCAAGCTACAGTAGACCATATTCATTACAGCTCACTTCATTCTGGTCCATTGAGATGAGAAACAAGGACAACCCCTGCAGACATGAGTAAGCTGGTGTCCAGCCGGTGCAGATCGGGATATGTACTGAGTTCTCACTAGCCATCTCCAATATTAGTGTACTTAGAGCCTAAGGTAATTTACACTGCAAGTGTATAAATATGGACTGATTCTTTTGTGTGAAGGGCAGACAGAACAAGCTTGTAAGGGCCCTGCTGAGCACCAGCAATCATTTGCGTTCTGTGGCTTTGTGAAGATGGCAAATATGCAGTTGTATAGTAAACTCTGATAAATATCTACCGATATAATGAAACTTGAATCTCTTTCTGAAAACATGTATTAATGTAAATCTAGACATGTATGAATGTACATTTAGACATCTTTTAGCAGAAATGAAAAAGGCAAGCCTCTTGGAGCACTCAACACCACTACTCGCAAAATTCAAATAACATTGACAAAGTACGGAGTGTCTCACAGTTTCAAATCATGTGTGTAAGATCTATTTATTGATTAGTATGAACAAAGCAATGCAATATTTCTAATCTTGTTTTGAAAAGAATGAATATATTGTCTGAAAATTAAAAAAAATATCAATCTTAGACATCTGAAATGGAAAACATCAGCTGAAGTGCTTTATGTTTTGTATAGCTGTAATCATCTGAAAGCAAGAGCTTGTAATGGAAAGTGTCAAATAATCTTAACTGCCTTTAAAGCACTGTTATTTAACTACCTACAAAACTCTATTATTTTGGGAGAACACATAGCTCCTTTTAGAAATGGCATTGAACACTGAAAAAGTAAGAATGAACACTTAAATAAGTGAATAAAATTATATTTTAATCTCCTTTATTGTATATTGCATATAGATAGGTATACGTGGCTCCTTGTAGCGTTCATAGAATCACAGAATCACAGAATAGTTTGGGTTGAAAGGGACCTCAAAGATCATCTAGTTCCAACCCCCCTGCCATGGGCAGGGACACCCTCCACTAGACCACGTTGCCCAAAGCCCCATCCAACCTGGCCTTGAACACTTCCAGGGATGGGGCATCCACAGCTTCTCTGAGCAATCTGCTCCAGTGCCTCACCACCCTCACAGTAAAGAATTTCTTCCCAATATCTAATCTAAATCTATCCTCTTTTAGTTTAAATCAATCCCCGTATGACAAATATGCAGAATATACAAAGCTGACTTTGTCCACCTCCACAGTTTATCAGCCACTTACCATCTAATTTTAGGCAGGACTGAGAAAACTCTACTGTCCCTCAAATGTTTGTACAGTATGAAAAGAAGGTAACTAAAAAGACAGAAATAAGAATGAAAAATCTACTATCCAGAGAGAAAAGATGGAAAACAGAATAATTTTTGAAGGATTGTATTACATGCCTTGTGACGTACCACCAGAGAAGAGTGGTTTACATGGAAGTCTACTACCAAAGAAGAGAAGAGAAACTCAAAAGTAGAGCTACTGGTCAAGAATCGACACTCTTGGCAAGTTGCCTTTGAATCTGAAAATGTGGGTAGTAACAAATTTTGAGTGGGAGCTTACCAGACTCTCCTAAGAGACAAATCCAGTTACTCAGTACACTAATAAGGTAGAGGGAAGTCATCAGAGAGGGAGTCTTGTTGAAATGTTCTTTAATACAAAAAGTCTCATCAGCATGGGATGGTCTGCATTGCACAACCTATTTATTAGACAGGACTTGATAATATCACAGTCTATGGGGGTTTTATGTTAACTGTCTATTATTTCTAGAATAAGGCCAAACTTTAATTTTGTTGAGTTGTTGTAAGTTGTATGAAATTTCCTAATCATACTGTTTTTTAACTAGGTCAATTACACATTGTATTGATGAGGCATCATATTAGTTAACAGTAATTATTTCAAATACATACTAATAATTGTTTTTCCATAGCTAAACATATTTTTATAGCCATGAATATGCACAGGTGTTACTTTCTGCTGACAATTTCAATACTAATGGGTCCTGTATATTAACAACTGATTTACTCCTAAGTGCTGAAATAGAGCACTGAATGCATTTAGCACAAATACTTAGAAACTAATATATTGAAAGCCAAGTATTCAAGAGTTTAATATGCATTTTTGCAGTTTTTTATCATATGTATCTCTATAGACACATACACATACATTTGGGTGGAGATGAATCTAATGAAGTTCAACAAAGTGTAGGGTCTTGCACCTAGGGAGGAATAACCCCAAGCACCAGTACAGGTTATGGGTTGACTTGCTGGGAAACAGCACTGCAGAGAAGGACCTGGGAGTCCTGGTGGACAACAAATTATCCATGAGCCAACAATGTGTCCTCATGGCCGAGGCGGCCAATGGTATCCTGGGGTGCATTTGGAAGAATGTGGCCAGCAGGTCAGGGGATGTTATCCTCCCTTTCTACTGTGCCCTGGTGAGGCCACTTCTGGAATATTGTGTCCAGTTCTGGTCTCCCCAGTTCAAGAAAGACAAGGAACTACTGGAGAGAGTCCAGCGGAGGGCTACAAAGATGATGAGGGGACTGGAGCATCTCTCTTAGGAGGAAAGGCTGAGGGAGCTGGGCCTGTTTAGCCTGGAGAAATGAAGACTGAGAGGGGATCTCATCAATGCTGATAAATATCTAAAGGGTGGATGTCAAGAGGATGGGGCCAGGCTTTTTTCAGTGGTGCCCAGTGACAGGACAAGAGGCAATGGGCACAAACTGGAACACAGGAAGGTCTAAGATGAGGAAAAACTTCTTCACTGTGAGGGTGACAGAGCACTGGAACAGGCTGCCCAGAGAGGTTGTGGAGTCTCCTTCTCTGGACATATTCAAAACCCACCTGGACACCATCCTGTGCAACCTGTTCTAGGTGATCCTGCTCTAATAGGGGGTTTGGACTAGATGATCTCCAGAGGTCCCTTCCAACCCATACCATTCTGTGATTTAAAACTCAGGCAACATAGCATTTTTTATTACGAATGAGGAGGAAATTCTCTTATAATGCTTAAGTAGAATTAAAAGTAAACTTTGTAAGTTGTACCATAACCTCAGGAAACTAAGTATAGCACATTTTTTCTGCACTGAAAAGCTGAACTTTAGGAAAAATTCTATGACTTGTACGAATTAGTAGGTTTTCCTTTCTTATTCAGAATACCTATTAAAGTCAATAGGAATAAAAAAAAAAGGTGAAAAGATTAGACAAAATGGTGATTGAAATACAATACAGCTGAAGGTATTACTTGGCATAAAGTAGCTTGTACTTCTTCAAGCTCTTTTGTAACATCTTAGGCTTGTCAAATTACTACCAAATAATTTCACATTTAACTTACACGAGTGGATATACTAACAAAGGCTCTGTAATCAGTTGTTGCAATGCTAGGTTATGCTCATAAATCCTGAATAGCATAAATTTGCCAAACAGAGCAATGAGTTCTTTTGATTTTTTTCTGATTATACCAGTAGTGCAAATCTGCTATGTTCCTGGTACGTTGTTGTTTCTCTGGTTTGGAGTTTTCCTTTGAAAGGTATATCAACATACTGGAAACTAAAATACTTCATTACAGTACCTTTGCTTTGGTACAGTGTTGGAAGATACATACTGAGTACTGCAACTCTGCAGGGTGTCCAGTGTCTTGCTTCAATGGTGCCACTCTCCACACAGTTCACGTTGAACACAGGCTGCGAAGGGGTGAGAGCTACCCCAAAGCACCATCCAGATGCATGAGTCCACAAGTGACTAGATCTACCCAAGTCATGAGTGGTATTAGCTAGAAAAAGAAGAAGCAACAGGCAAACACTATGTAACCACTGTTAGCTTCACGCTCCTGCAGCACATTTGGGGTGGGTGAGCACACAGTGACAGGGTTACAACTGCTAGTTGGCTTTAGAGGTAGAAAAAGTCATGATACCCCAGAGCTTCTAGGCTGTACATGTGGCACAGTGATGCCATGCAGTCTGTACCAGCTTGGAAGACCTCAGCAGGCCAGACTGGGAGATGAGCAGATCAAAGAAGCTGTTGACTTTACAGTTTCAAGGTCATCAGGCCTATGAGCTGGAGTAGCTTGTTTGGTACATTTTTCTTGAAAAGCAAAATGGACGTAGATCCTGAGTGCTATTTTCACTGCTTGTGTTTCTGAAAAGCACAGAATAGTTGTTTGGTATCCTGTTGCTTAGTGTGTTAAATATTTGCTTTTATTCTGACCATTCTGCTTCAAATTTTATGTTGCATTATAGCAGAATTTTTCACCATTTGGAAATAACTAAGTTTGTGCAGGTCTAAGCAGTTTACACATGAAAATTGTCCCACCAATATTGTCATTAACTGGTGAGTCAGAATCACCCATCTCTTAGTTTAATGTTCTCTTTAAATTAAATCCAGTTTAGTTATACACCACTTCTCAAGTTTCCTGCCTTTGTTGACAAACCCAGGTAGTTCAGTTTCAAGTTATGGAGCTGAGACCTAGGTTCAGGGCCTCTGGCATCACTGCCTCACTCTCCACGTAAGTAATAGCCTCAAACTATCGCTTTCCATTACTTCCAGTGTCCAGCCAGAAAGCACAGACCATTTTGTGTACTGAGAAGGAACCATTTGAGGTACTCACGAGCTGTCCTCACCTCATCTGAAATCAGGAAAAGCTTGACCCTGATAGCAGCACTACACTGACTACCAAGATCTTGACAGCACAGAATCCTTAATGTCTTCCATAGATAGTTTTGTTCAGCTGGTTGACATACACAGGAGCACTTCATAGTGCCGTGTAATACCTATTGATGATCATCATGTAATAACAATTGATGATCATCTTCACAGGCAATTGATGATCTTGATGCCTACTGCTAGCACATAGGACTGTCTTGTCTGAGAAATGACTGGAGAATATCCTGATTCATGACTTCTCTAACATGTCTGTGACACCTGACAAAATTACTACGTTCTGCCACAGCAAGGTTAGAAATAAAAAAATGCAATGTTTTGTGTGTTCTTTTTTTTTTTTTTGTGATATGTTGCACCTTTTATCTTGATATAAAAAAAGCAATTAGGTTTATAATGTTTCAGTATTTGCAATATTTTTTTTTATAGTTATGAATTATATTAGGTGTGCCCCAGCATAAAATAAACCTTAAAACCCATTTATGGTAATTCTGTATGTATCATCCCTTAAACATAAACTGTCTGGGTATTGCTACAGCTTGCACATCAAACTCATCTATACTCTGGAATGGAGATTGGAAAATTTGCATTCAGGTAACATACTTGCTTACTTCAGTTATATTACTTAATTTCTCCTAATGTAATGACCCTTTCATTTAAAATTCCCTGTTGATGAACTTTACTTTAATGTAAGTAACCCCTGACTGGAGAATTTGTTATGTGGAATCATTAAGGACAATTAGCCCTTCCTTTGAGGTTCAAACGATGTTTGATTTTCATTCCTTTTCCAAAGACTTTTATACATGAAAAAGAATATATATAATTATACCTACATGTATGTATTTATATGCACAGTATCTATAATATGCTATATATACATGTAAATACAATATAAACTGTGTGACTAGATATTAATTGCTCATAAGCTTTGGTCTAATGCTTTCCTTTTTCAACCTCATCTCCTTCAACACAAATACACCCAGAACATAGTATGGGAGACAGTGTCAGTATTTTGAGAATGAAGTTACTTATACACACGTAATATAGGATCATAGAATCATAGAATCATTTAGATTGGAAAAGACCTTTAATATCATTGAGTCCAGCCATAAACCCAGCACTGCCAAGTCCACCACTAAACCACGTCCCTAAATGCCACATCTATGTGTCTTTTAAACACCTCCAGGGATGGTGACTCAACCACTTCCCTGGGCAGCCTGTTCCAGTGCTTGACAACCCTTTCAGTGAAGAAATTTCTCCTAATTTCCAATCTAAACCTCCCATGGCGCAAATTGAGGTCATTTCCTCTTGTCCTGTGTTACTTGGGAGAAGAGACCGACACCCACCTGGCTACAACCTCCTTTCAGGTAGTTGTAGAGAGCGATCAGGTCTCCCCTCAGCCTCCTTTTCTCCAGGCTAAACCACCTCAGTTCCCTCAGCTGCTCTTCATAAGACTTGTGCTCTAGAACCTTCACCAACTTCGTTACTCTTCTTGGGATACACTAGCATATATTTGCTTATACTTTATATACATACAAATAAATGTGATTATATATAAACTGGTATATGCTACTGATATATTTGGCCAGTGACACTTTTGAGGGCTAGAAGAGAACACTATGGTTATATGATCTGATGTCTTTAATTAAACTCTGTTTGATATTATGTATATCAAAATTAGAAGTTCTATGTGAGCTTTGGCATTTTGAAAGGCAGGTGTCCAAAAGTAATTCAAATGATGAAAAAAAAGTACCCTATCCTTAGCTAAGTCATTCTATTTGTTAATTTCTATCCTTTTTAAATAACTGTATCCTATTTCTAAACAGATTTTTTTAGCAATAAATTCCAAATATTTATTCTCAGTATAGTCATGGTTTTTCCTAACTAAAATACAGTGCCTCTCTTCTGGCCACTGAATTGACAAGAGGACCAGTTTGTGAGGAGAGTGGGAAAGAAGCACTTAAATGTATTAAGAAATTGTAGATGTTCATATTATTTGTATTTAACTAGGAAAATTAACAGACTTCCTTTAGGAGGTATGGGAGAAAGAACTGGACTTTTTTTGAGGTGGAGTTAGATACTATTTCTGAAGAAGATACTATTTCTGAAGAAGAAATCACATGGCATGAGGACATGAGAAAGAGCTCACTGAATTATGAAATCCCTATGAGTCGTATTTCTTACGAAAGATTAGTCTGTGTAATATTCATTAAAGTAGTCAAAAAATTGTTCCAGGTAGAAGAGGATTGTAGGTTTCTGAACAAATGCAAATCGTGTCCCATTTACAGATGTGCATCTAGGCTAATTATTAGAAACTTCACCAAAGTTTTGCTCACTTCAGTGGCAAATCTTCTTAGTTCAGAAGAAATGCAAGCCTGGCTTGTTTCGAGGCAGAACTGCTCTGGAAAGCATGACAAAGCCATGGAGACCTATCAAAATGCACACCAATATCTACTACAAATATTTATGAAACAAACCATCAAGATGCATTTGCTAAGCAATTATTGACTTATTCACTCAGAATTTAGGATAAAGTGCCTTATAAATTGAAAGGAAAATGCTTTTACTTCTGCTGATCTCCTCCAGTGGAAGCCACTGAGCTTTGCCTTTGACTTTCCATAGCAGCAAAACCCATCTCTCTAAGCATCTCTGATGCCTAATGTTGCAAAGAAGTAAATTAATAAATGAGCATTTATAAAAGCCCTCAGTTACTAAGTGCATTCACTGAAATGCTGAGTTCTCTTTGACTGACAGGTATGTACCCAGAAAAAATGACCGCCTTATTAAACTTTAGAATATTTAATTAATTACTCTTACTTGCAAATGTTTCAAAATGAAGTACAAAATGCACTATACTATTAAAACAAGCATAAAAGCAACCATGTTGGGTTTAATGAGTTTAAAAGGCATTCTGTGAGGATGCAGGCAATCGTTCATAATACCAAATCTAGAGAAAATCAACTTAATGGATTTAATGACCTGTGAATACATTGCAAAGAAGAAAAAGCTTGTAAGATTTGTCATAGCTAATTTTGTTTTTAAAACATGTTTTATTTTCAGATTCTGTAGTAAAGATGTTACCACTTATAGAGGGGTTTTTCCAAGGAAGATTTCAGCATTTTGTGGCTCTAATACCCTGGGGACAGAGGACTTTTAAACTTTTATATTTGAGTGCGTGCCATCGTCTTGCTTAGGCTTTAGGGCTAATGCAGCTCCCAGTTCTTAATGGAACAGGAACAAAATGAGCATTGGAGCCCCTGCTGAGCAAGTCAGCAAAAGTTAAAGGTATCTGAAATTTTAAGTAGCTATGAAAAGTGATTGCAAGTTAAAAGCCTGCTGTTTTCTCTTAAAACACTGCAATAATGTGTAAATTAAGCTGTATAAGAAAGAGATATCTCTTAAGAAGCAGCTTGGGTTCTCTGTACATGGAAATGAATTGCCAAGCCATATTGGATAATGTTATATGGGGGAGAGAGAAAGGGAGAGAGAGACCAAAGGAGATGTCAATTATTTTATAGCGTTTACTCATTAAAGGATGGTTTTGGCTATCATTCCTTATCTGATGGAAATGTACATATCACCATTAAATAGTACACATAAGAGTAAAATCATTGTCATACAGAGCTGCTATCTATGCTTTTCTACAAGAAGAATACAGAGGATTGCAGGCATCTGAGTCTTAAACTGGTCAGTTCCATTAATTGTTTTGAAAGACCTGAGGGAAGCCCAATATAAACTGAATAAGGGATTTGGCTTTACTACTTGCTTATAAGGATAGTCTGGAGGATTGGGATTTTCCAGCCCTCTGACAACTGACAAATAAAACAACTATCTAAAACTCTCCAAAAAACCCCTGTAATCTAGTAATATTTTTTTTATTTATATAGAAATAACTTTTTTCAGTCACAGGTTATATTGATGCTGGGTCTCCATGTCACTATGTTACTGTAGTCTATGAAGAGTTGATCCAAGATGTTTCAAGATTCTGTATAGATATGTAAATTGGAGGAGAAACAATTCTTCAGCAAAGATATTGATTTAACTGGTTTCCTTTCACTTTGACGTGGTTCATTGCTATTATCCTACTTCTGTATGATGTTGACACTTGTGACTCATTTTTTACAGCAGGAGAGCAAGGGCATAAGTCCAAGTAGCCTTGCTGAGTTCTATTAAAAAAATAAAATAAAATAAAATAAAATAGGAATTTTGAGTTCTGTTCTGATTTAATCATCATATGTATATTTACTATAGCAACTGCATCTGTTTTAAGTCAATCTACTACTCTTAGATTTATACCTGAATTTTGCATTTCACCTCAAGCACTAAGATATTACGTTATATTGCTCACTAAAGCATCCATGAAGTCAAAGTATTAGAGCTCCTAACACTACGTTTTACAGGTTACTATGGTTTGGCTCTGTTTGAGTGCACACTGAGTTCTGACGGCAATGCCATATTGCCAATCAGATATGTGGGATCTATACAGACGAAGTAAAACTGACTTATGTGGAAATATACAGAAATATGCTTGGTAAGGTTTTAGTTGATTATGTTTAAAATGGAGGACAGATTTTGATAGGGTATATGATAGAATTTATTTCCAAGGCTGTCTCTTAATTTTTTTTTAAGAGAAAAAACTACTGTCTTTAGGCACATAACTGGGAAATAAGGCTGCAGAAAACTTGTGGGTAAAATCATAATACATTGAATCTGATAGATGAACTCTCAATAACTTCCATATTACCATAATTTTAACCTGTAAGTTAACAAAAGGGAAGAAGGTATTAGGAATGTCTTTTCAAGCTTCCTTTGAATTCAAAATTTAAAATGTTGCAAATGCTACTTTTGTAATAGGTTAATACCTGTTGTAAATATATCAAAGTGACTCTCATGTGAACAAATATTTTAAAGGAACTGCTCTCATTTTGCTATCCAAGCCTTCTGATAACTTTCTTTTATGGAGAAATTTTGGGTTTTGCTTAGTAATTCTGTTCAATTAAGTTCAGAATTACTGCAAGATTCTACACAAGCAGGTAACAGTTGTGAATTATGTAGAAGAGACCTATGTTGGTCAGAAGTATCATTCTGTTCTTTTCCCATCAGAATAATTAAAAAAACCCACCTCAATAATGTTCAGAGGAAAACTGTGAAACAAAAAAGGGATAAATATGAGACCTGATACCCAGATGGAGAAAGTACTTTACGTGGTATTACACTTTTTAAAACCTGACATTTCACTTGTAATTCCTAACTGCCTGGTTCATGTGTAGATAAATGAATATTACTAAATCTAGATAAGTGTTTGGAAGAGGGAACAGAAGGAAAGAATATGGTAAAATACAGAGGAAGTAAAGTAAAAGTACCTTTCATCTCTCCCTAACAAAAAGCACCAAAACCTAGGACTGAATAAAATGAAGAAATAAGAATTAAAATGTAATTAAAATGGCAGATAAGAAATTAGAAATAGGAAATGAATGAATTATCATTGGAAAGAGTGATTAAAAAAAGCCAAGTGTTGCTTTAATAGTTTCATTGCAGAATGTGTACATATTTGTTCGTTTTTGTTTAATTCTCATTAGGGGCTTGCTCTCAAGAATGTCATTTATCATCATTTTATTTTCTCCTTGTCATCATTTTTTCTTCCTTTTTTCCTATCTTGAATCTTTTACAGAATTGCTATAATATTCCCCATTTTGGGAAACTATGCATAAAGCAACTAAGTCAGCTGCATGGGAACCTTTTCAAGAGGCTGATGCAAAGCTTTTAGATTACTCAGGTGGGTTTTTAATCAGATGTTCAAATTTAAAATCAATGATAGGAATTAGAATTTGGAAAGCATGACTAAGTCCTATCCTAGAGCCCCACTTGCTTTTTGTATCATTAATTGCAACAGAAAACAAATTTCATAAGAGGACATACATCAAAAGCTCTCAACATGATGCATATTCAGTGCTGTTAAAGCAGTAAGTCGTATAAATAAAGACTTAAACTAGGTAGAAGTATAAGGATTATTAAGGATACTACATAATTGAATCTGATAAGGTTCAGTTATCCAAATACGTTGACCTTAGTCTTCTTTTGGACATTCATAACTATTGTGTTTATTATCTATTTTTATTAAGTTTTAATTAAAATTAAAAAAGGAAGTTATCAAAGAAATGACCAATAGTCTTTTGGTGGTGTTTTTTGCTGTGATTTTTCTTCTTATACAACAACAGAATCGGTATGATGGCAGTGCAATACCTCATAGTTTTTCTTTAATCAAGCTGATCATGCTCAAATGCAATTTTGTTCATGAATAATTTTTCACATTTCATTGAACAGCTAGTGATATTGATGAAAACAAATGCAACTTGATCCGTCTCTCAAACAAACTTGGAGAAAAGTACCAATATTTTCACAACTGCCCATTGCCTTTAAAGACTTTCCTTCTTTGACAGTCTGTCTTGTACACTTTAATGGCTGTGGCTGAAAATGCCTGTGAGGTAAACAGTCTAGCATTAATATGATAAAGATGATGAAAAATTTGAAAAATAAAACTGTAAAAATGAGATTAGCAAGGGAAATGTTTTGGGAAAAAAAATCCAAAAATCTCCTGAAGTTTTTGTTTGTTTTTAAATCTATTTTTCTTTAAATCTATGTTTCTTATCCATTTTTAATAGCAGAAGTATCACTGTCGTGATTAAACAGAGATATTTTCAGGAAACAAAACTGAAATTCAGATGCCTGGATAACCATTTCTAGAGAACCTCACTCAAACATGCATGCGTACCTGTGCTAGATAAGGGTTAAACAACACCTGGAGCCACTCCACTAAGGAAAACATAGAATTTTAATGCTTGCTGTAATCATGGCTTCTTGTTAATCTGCCCCTGCTTCACCTTCTTCCCATTCTCCACTGAGAATGCCAACATTTTCATCTGGTTCTTCCAGTTCTTCCATTTTTCTAAGAATATTTGTAGAAGTCTATGGTTAATGTATCATGGCCTCAGGATCACATGTTAACACAGTGATTTAATTCATTTTTTGAACAGGGACTGATACCTATGCAGACATTTGGTCCAGCTCTATGCTTCTCTAGATTTTACTGATTCCCATCTGGTAGAATTGCAAAAGGGACTGTAAAAGGTTTAGGGATGGTTCTTTGAGAACTAATGGACATTTCACCTCTGTCAGAGAAGGGAGAAAATAATTACAGCGAATGAAATGAATGTGAATTGAAAAGGGTCCTTGCCAGACGTTAAATTGAGTAAATACAAATTAAAAAAATAAAAATAAGTTTTTATGATTTTTTTTTTGTAGTACTTTTTTTTAATCCATGTATTTAAACATGCAACAAAAGATATTTGAAGAAGTAGTTTGACAAGCTCTGAAAGGAAAAAATGTCATTGAGGTAGTTTGTTAAAAAGATAGAAGATATTTAAATGTGTAAGTGCTTAGATAAGTCAGAAGAAAAGAAATCAGAGTTAGCCCAAATCTGAATGCAATCATTCAGTCTGTAAATTTGTTTTCAAGTAGTTGATTATAACAATGCACATAGATAAGACTGATAGAATCAGTAGCTAAAATGCATTTGCTGGTGTTTTGAATGATAATTCTGAAAAAATCTGTCTCCAAAAGAATACAAAATATTCTTTCAAATTTTTACTAGTCAGGACTGTGTTGTAATAGGGAACATGGGCCCTTCAACAGCTGAGAACTAGCAAAATTATATAAGTTTTCCAACATAGAAGTAAATATTTAGATCCTTGCCTCTCAAACAGAGTATGTCTGAAAACAGAGGTGAATTACTATGAATCCAGACATAAAAGAGGTTGTAGAGGTTTCCACTGGGAGAAGTTGGAGGGTGTTGCTTCTAAATGCAAGGCAGAGGCAGACACATGTAGAAATCTCTTGGACTGGGCCTAGTTTATTTGGTGGCAGGTGTGTGTTTTCTATTAACTGGGTACGGTTGACCCAATTTTTTAAACCGACAAGACATATTTAGACATTTTACGTCAGAGTGACTGTGGCACGCATTGTCCTGACTGGTAACAGGGCTACTAGTATTAATTAACGCTGAACCGCACAACCCTCCACCCATGACTTTTTTGTTGACAGAGAGGACCTTCATACAATACCAGGTGGACTCAAGCTCTCTCAGAGCAATAAGAATTACTTTTTTCTGAATATAAGATAATAGTGCCCCTGAGTTCTGGGAGGAATGGGACCTAATTAACCTCTACTCATTGTTTCTTTTTCTTCTCTCAAGTAGCCATCTGTGTGACTAAAACTTGATTAGTTTATAACTTCCTGTACAACAGTAAAGCTTAGTCTGGGTAGCACATTACTGGACCTTCTGACATTTATGTGCATCTCACAGACAAGATGAATTTAGATGGAGTTTCTCATACATCTGTTTTCACTAAAATACCTTCTAAAGCTTAAGCTGCCAGCTGTTAACAAGAAAAAATAAGGAGATTGTCCCTAGCTTCTGCTTACAGCTTGGCTGCTCTTACACTGCCCATGGCAGTGGGTATGAGGAGGAAATAATTGCTTAATTTATTTGCTTATGTATGCAGCTTCTGGGTGATGGTGCGCATCTGGCCATGGTACTTTTCTTGTCTCATTTCTGCAAAGAACACAACATAGCCTTACTAGGTATGACAGAGGATAACTATGATCACTAAGAAGCATTTGTCATCTTCAGCCACATCAAGTATAAAGTGATAGCAGTGTCTGGTACAGCTACAGGACAAGCAATTAACATCATTTAACATGTAATGATACATACATGTTTGAAACTATAATTATCCTACAGATATAAGCTGCAGCATACTACTTTGTGAGGTGCTAAAGATAACTCTAGTATCATATCATGTTGCCTGTGTAGCTTACTTGGACCATGCATTTAAGGTAAGGAACAGACAGGAAATTTCAGATGTAGTAGTCAAATGAAAAGTTTATCCTGCAGCTTCTGGCTCTTCGAAAAATACTTTTAAAGACATAACAACTGCTTTGTGATTCCTAATGTATAGCAGTCCACCAAAATTAAGAACCCATTATTTTAATATATTTCCCACTCTCTGTCCCTGCCAAGAGACGTGCCTATCAGAAATGGATGCTTATCCTGGCTGGAAATGGTTGTGTTGACTGAAAGTGCAACACATGAAACTATTGATGACAGCTGTAGTGAAAGCCAAAACTTATTTTGAGTTTGGTGCAACTCTTTGTAAGGGGCACCATGGATGGAGACTGCAAGATGGAACAGAGCACAATGTATTTGCTCGGAAGACTTTCCTATGCGTGCCTTGAAGTGAAAAATGGTAACCTCTTGTTGGTGTCCTCTTGTCCAAATATTTAACTGAGATCATTGAAATGGGTTTGTGGTATTGCCACCATCAGTGATTGTAACTCAAAAGGATTGCCTTCAGCTTGCTGAATTTGAACCAGCACTGGTCCCAAGATGTCTGGCAGCATAAAGAAGATTCTCTGCCTCCTAAAGCTGCTACAAGGTGATTGTGTCTCTGAGAAAAATGCTCAGTCCTTTAACGCGAAAGCCATTTCCACATTGCAGTCTGCTCAGATGTAAGCTGCTTCTCCCTGATTCCACTTCTGTGCTGAGATCTGGAACACATTTACTAGGGGAAAAAAAAAGATTTTAAAAATAAAAGGTTAAGAATGAGTTGGGTGGTGAAGAAGGGCTTGTTAAAGGTCACAAGTAGATTACAGTTGTTTAGGAAATTTAAGAAAAGGTAACAGGCAAAGATGAAAAACTAGATGGTCAGAATCACACAGAAATAGATGTTTATAAGCATCTGGCAGTTGAAAACAAAGTGAAGATGCAGCACTTGAACACTTTTGTAATATGAACCACCTGAAGCATCTGGGATCTCCTAAGGATCCCTGGGACCGCTCGTGGTTAATGAGTGGTGTGGGGGTACTGGGCACATGCTAGGAGGCTTTCTGGAACCCACACAGAAAGTTCCCTCCAAAAGGAATTTAGATCAAATGTACCAAAACCACTTTGAGACCAAAGAAACAACAGATAGCAACCAAAATCATAAGGGGGTTTTCATCAAAACCAATTATTGTTTTGAATTAAGTTGCTAAGATATGTGTACTCTGAAGGAAATACAGACATGGAAGGAGACCCTGCAAAATGAACTGAAATTTTTGTCTGAATTTAGAGTTCTAAAATAATTAGCTAAATTTTCAACTTATCTAAGTGACCAGCTATTAATTTAACAGGAACTAATCCATATGTAAAAAGAAAATGAAATTAGGAAAACATCAAGTGTGGTAACTACTGTGTGAAATGAGAGACAGCAGCATGATCTAGCACAGAGACAAAAAAGCCCTGATATACCAATTCCTTCTCAAATAACTGACGCTTTCAAGGTGGGAAAGGAGATAAGGTTTTGTGATTTGCATAAGAAAAGTTTATCTTCAAGATGAAAATAAAGGGAAATGAAAAATACAAGACTGTTTATTATATTCCAAGAACTATGTCCCTTCCCCTCCTCAAGACACACCACTGGCATTTTTTGATTAACCAGCAAAAATTTTGCAATTTCTGAAATAAATATCTTCCATGAAAGCTAAAACTTGATTCCAAATAATCATTCTCTTTTTCTCTCTTGGTATATATGGTTGAAAATGTATTTCTTTGCTAACTAGCAAGTAAGACATGAAACTAATTAGCTTCCAGCTAAAGTCAATAATTAAGAAACCTTGGTGACAATTAGTAACAATTGGTCATAATGAATAATTCTCCAGCTCTATTTCTTACTAATTAAACTTCACGAACAGAATATTAATATATAGCTAAAATAGTGTTCATGTTACAACTATAAAAGGAGGCCTGTGTTCTCACTCATATTAAGGTAATTCATCTGATATGCAATTAGCTATTCTCTGTTTATATTGGCATACATGTGAAGTATTCAATAAGGCTGTAAAAAAAAGGTGAGGTACAAAAATATCTTCATATAAATAGTATACATCAATTCTGGCATGCAAAGATAAAAGTTCTACTTTTCCACTTAGTAATGCTACCACAATCCAAATATGCTACTTTCACAGTGATTTTCTTTCACCTTTTGCAGAATTTTAGGGTACTTTTATTGTGAAGATGGATTGGGGGAAGGCAGGGGTGGGGGGAAGAGAGATTCTATTACTTTGTTCCTGGAGAACCATCATATTTCTTTATTAAGTAATATCTCGATTCAGCAAAAGATCTGACCATCTGTAAGACACACTTAGTCCCTGGAGACAGACGTCCCTATTTTTGGGCTTTCTACTCTGTGATTTGGATTCATAATAGGTAACAGTTCTCATCTGGGATATGGGGAAGCCAAGCAGTATATATGTCATAAATTTTTCTGCCCTCTTGAGGAAAAAACATATGACGTACCAGTTCACCAAATGAGCTGATATGTGATCTTCAGAAATATTAGCTTGGTCCTACAAGTTGGAGGAAGGGGACACAAGCAGGCTGAAGAATGAGGGTGACCTTCCTGGTCTGTCTCCTAGATAGTTATTACTGTTACTTCAAGGGCATGCCACTTCATGTTGCAGTTTTGAAGCAAATCTTAAATCTAGTCTTGAATTGTTTTAGATTTAGGCACCTAACTTCTACTTTGGTTGCCAGAGTTTTATATTGGAACTGTTCCTGGATCTGTGTAGCTGTCTGGGTTACAATTATCGCTGCTAATCTGATCCTAATAGGGTTTGCTGTGCCCCTATCATCCAGGATAATCTTACGACTGGTTGCACATAAAAAAATGAACATATTTATTACATTTTTCACACATTGACAAGATTTGATTACATTTTAAGTAATGTTCATGTCCATCAAATAAATACAGATTTCCTGAATAACTTTAAAGAACAGCCTCTTGGAAATGCTTAAGCCTTTGTAAGAATGTCAAGAGTACTCTACTGAATCTTAGGATAGCATCTGTTTTCAAAAAAGATAACAGGAGAGAGTCACACAGTTAATGAGTACACTGGAGTCATGTATTTATGTGGAAAAGCAAGTCAGCAAAGACACAGCTAGAATTCAAAGGCTACTAATTTTATTCTGTTTATTCAAAGGAAATGATCTTATTCTGTCCTCTTCCGGGGGTGGGGGGAGAGGGGGAAGAGGAAGAACTGTGAAGTACAGTTATTTAGAAATCCTTTATTAAAAAAATAATGCTATATTAAAGTAGATGTGTTTTAAAAGAACAAACAAAAAACTAAGCAGATTATTTTGTTTCTCACTGTCCCTGTAACTCAGAAGAAAAAAAAAAAGTTAAAAGACAGTTTTACTAGAGTGCAATCTCACTAATTTACCCTATTTGAACATTATTTCCATAGTACAAAATAGTATTGCTATCGTTTACTTCCTGCTATCATTTATACTGAAGACAACAGTAGGTCCTCTTCCTTCCAGAGCTGGTTGTCTACAGAGGTCCCGGATTTTCTTGGAAGAAAGGTTGGCAAAAGTGTATCTAATGCTGAAACTCTACTCTTCTTTCCTGCTGTCATCACAACTGTGGAATTATTGATTCATTCTCTCTTCCTCGTTTCAGAATTTATTATGCTATCAGCAAAACATAATATAGTCTGTATGAATAAGAGTTAGGCTGGAAATTGTATAATCTTTTGTAATTATAAATGTGAAGAAAAGGTGGATTTTCATCAAAGAAATGGGAATGGCAATCTGGTTTCATTTCTGATTCCACAATTAGAGACATAGTGATTAGGATCACACGCATATAGATATTTAGGCACCTAATTCTGCATATAGGTACCACAGCTCCAATCCTCAAAGATACCTAAATCCCAGCTAAAGTTAGATGTAAGCATTTAAATTTTTTTTAACAGCTGGGGCATATTTATGTAGAAATTAATGGAAACATCTTCCAGTTTACTCCTGAAATACAGTGTATCCTAACTAGCAGCACCTTTGGCTTCCTAAAGATTCTTAAATTCTTGAATGTTTTTGACTCAGCTCCATTCTCAAAAAATGAAGGCAATGGTCCTTTGATTGACCTATTTTCTGTCAGCCTGTCTATTTCTATTAGGATGTAGCTTCATATTGTGCAAGTCCATAGGCAATACAAAGTGCCAATAATAATTCCAGTCAAATTTATGAAATATGTCTGTTGATATCGAGTTTAGGGGGAGTGGGAGGACGTCAGCTCTAGCATGTCAGATAAGCAGCAAAGGAAACTGCTCTGGAGCATCTTCTACTGGAATTATAAATCCAGCACTGAATCATGAGATCAAGACATAAAATCTTTTTTTTTCACTTTGGAATATTTCTGCTTCTTCCTAATCTAGTGAGGTTTATATTGGTTTAATGATAATCATTCTGAATGTTGGCATGTACAAAGTTAGACACTTGTACAGTAAAAAGAGGCATCATTAATAATATGAAAACATAAGAAAGGCAAATTTATACTGAAGCTGCGTTCAGTATGGAAATGTGTATGTGGTTGTGTGTGCACCATATTTGTTTGTCAATATTACTGTGGCAAATTAAAATTATTTGCTACAAACTATCAGATAAAGAAGTCACAATTGTTTTGTTTTCTCTCAGCACCCTGAGGACACTGTTAGCCCTGACTGTCCCATTCCCAGTCCACTCCTGGGGCTCCCCTCACCTGCCCATGGCCCAGGATGCCATGTCCCGACGTGGCCTTGGCCTGTCCCCAGGGAGGTGCCTGATGCCTGGGGCTGGGGCTGCCCCGGTGCCCCCCAGCTGCCTGATCCTGCCAGGGGGCGTGGGACAGGCCCTGGCTGTCCTGGCAAGGAGGGAGCCACTGGCCGCTGTGGCACCTTGATGTTATTATTTTATTTTTTCTGCTTTTCTTGCTACAACTCAGAAAGGGACGGCAGGCTGGCAGTAGATTGGCTTCTTTCTTGAAGCACTGGGAAACAGTTGTGCAGCTGAGCAACGGCGATATGAATTTCTCCACTGCTCATTTTTTTGGCTCTCACAAGCACTTCCATCCACATTCTCTCTTATGCATAAAGCAGATTTACTAGGCAAGGACACTACTCCTAGATTCCTGATGTCTGCAGCAATCACATCAGTAATAAATTGTTAACTGAAAGTAGCTAGGCATTTTCATCACTTATTTCTCTAAATCTCTGTTATAAACTTTTGTACCCATGGTAATACGCAGTAAGATTTCCAGCTATCTATGTTGTCTATTTTCTTTTCCTGTAGAAACACTCCACTGCTTGCAGTGTTTCCTTTATTCACTTTGCAGTGTTTTTTAGTACATCTCTTCCTATGTTCTTACAGTATGCAGAACAATTATTAATCTTGATAGGAGCTCATCTACTGTAATTGTCATAATAGATACTAATTTCATATTTCATACTGCATCACACTTGCTGATGGGGGAGGAAGTTTTTAAAAGTTGCTTTAGCTGGGGGAAAAAGTATTATTAGGGGACAGAGTTTAAGCCCCAGTCTCATAATAGTCACTCTGGAATGACAATAATAAAATTTCAAATTGATACTGGGCTTACATTAAAGTCTTCAACTTCATTCCCAAGAAGGTAGACTGGTTGCAAGTCTGATTAAATATCTATGGTACTTTTTCATTAGCTTCCTTAAAAGGCAGTAAACAGAAACCTAGATAAAAGGGCTACAGGCAACTGAGAAGAAAGCCATATTCCTTAAGCCATATTCTTCTTAAATCTGTTTAGAACTGCACCACAAATCTGAATGCACTCAGTCCACTTGAGTTCATGAAATGGTGACTGAGAAAGAAGAACTCCATGTACTGCCACAATAGCACATTACTTTGCTTCTTTGAATCATATTAATGAAAAATATATGCTCTCAGTTTCTTCCTAGTAAATTGACTACAGGCTTCACACCCAGAGTGGTGGTAGTCTTTGCATGGAGTTGAGAATTAATCAAAGTAATACTTTTAAGTGTAAGAAAATGATGATTTAGTCAATTCTGCTAGAATTTCTGCAAAGCTACACCTGCTGTGTTGGGTTTGCATGGCAAGGTTTTGGTAGCAGGGCAGCTACAGGGGTGGCTTCTGTGAGAAGCTGCTAGAAGCTTCCCCTGTGTCTGACAGAGCCAATGCCAGCCGGCTCCAAGACGGACCCGCCGCTGGCCAAGGCCAAGCCCATCAGTGCCTCTGTGATAACATATTTAAGAAGGAAAAAAAACAGAGAGCGCTTTTGCAGCCAGAGAGAGGAGTGAGAAGATGTAAGAACATCTGCAGACACCAAGGTCAGTGCAGAAGGAGGGGCAGGAGGTGCTCCAGGTGCCGGAGCAGAGATCCCCCTGCAGCCCCTGGAGAAGACCATGGTGAAGCAGGCTGTCCCCCTGCAGCCCATGGAGGAAGGATGAGGGGGAGTGAAGATTCCACCTGCAGCCCATGGAGGACCCCACACCAGAGCAGGTGGAGGCACCTGAAGGAGGCTGTGACCCCGTGGGAAGCCCGCGCTGGAGCAAGCTCCTGGCAGGACCTGTGGACCCGTGGAGAGAGAAGCCCACGCCAGAGCAGGTTTGCTGGCAGAACTTGTGACCCCGTGGGGGACCCAAGCTGGAGCAGTTTGCTCCTGAAGGTCTACATCCCGTGGGAGAGACCCATGCTGGAGAAGTTCACGAAGGGCTGTCTGCCGTGACAGGGACTCCATTTTGGAGCAGGGGAACAATGAGAGGAGTCCTCCCCCTGAGGATGAATCATAGAATGGTTTGAGTTGGAAGGTACCTCAAAGATCATCCACTTCCAACCCCCCTGCCATGGGCAGGGACACCCTCCACTAGACCACGTTGCCCAAAGCCTCATCCAACCTGGTCTTAAACACTTCCAGGGATGGGGCATCCTCAACCTCTCTGGGCAACCTGTTCCAGTGCCTCACCACTCTAACAGCAAAGAATTTCTTTCTAACATCTAATGTAAAATGACCTTCCTTCAGCTTAAACCCATTACCCCTTGTCCTGTCACTACACTCCCTGATAAACAGTCCCTCTCCAGCTTTCCTGTAGGCCCCTTCAGATACTGGTAAGCCACAATGAGATCTCCCTGGAGCCTTCTCTTCTCCAGGCTGAACAACCCCAACTCTCTCAGCCTGTCCTCATAGGAGAGGTGCTCCAGCCCTCCAATCAGCTTCGTGGCCCTTCTCTGGACTCACTCCAACAGCTCAGTGTCTCTCCCCCAGAGCTGGATGCAGTACTCCAGGTGGGGTCTCACAAGAGCAGAGTAGAGGGGCAGGATCACCTCCCTCGACCTGCTGGTCACGCCTCTTTTGATGCAGCCCAGGACACGGTTGCCTTTCTGGGCTGCAAGCTCACACTGCCGGCTCATGTTGAGCTTCTCATCAATCAATACCACCAAGTCCTTCTCCTTGGGGCTGCTCTCAATCCATTCCTCGCCCCGCCTGTAGTTGTGCTTGGGATTGCGTCGACCCGTGTGCAGGACCTTGCACTTGGCCTTGTTGAACTTCATGCGGTTCGCACAGGCCCACCTCTCAAGCCTGTCAAGGTCCCTCTGGATGGCATCCCTTCCCTCCAGCGTGTCCACCACACCACATAGCTTGGTGTCGTTGGCAAACTTGCTGAGGGTGCACTTGATCCCACTGTCCATGTTGCCAACAAAGATGTTGAACAGTGCTGGTCCCAATAATGACCCCTGAGGAACACCACTTGTGACTGTTCTCCACTTGGACATTGAGCCATTGACCACAACTCTTTGAGTGTGACCATCCAGCCAATTCCTTATCCACCGAGTGGTCCATCCATCGAATCCACGTCTCTCCAAGTTAGAGACAAGGATGTCATGTGGAACAGTGTCAAATGCCTTGCACAAGTCCAGGTAGATGATGTCAGTTGTCCTTCTCTTATCCACCAATGCTGTAACCCCATCATAGAAGGCCACCAAGTTTGTCAGGCACGATTTGCCCTTAGTGAAGCCGTCTTGGCTGTCACCAATCACCTCCTTATTTTCCATGTGCCTGAGCATAGTCTCCAGGAGGGTCTGCTCCATAATCTTGCCAGGCATGGAGGTGAGACTGACTGAACTGTAGTTCCCTGGGTCTTCCTTTTTACCCTTTTTAAAAATGGGGTTATGTTCCCCCTTTTCCAGTTGGTGGGAACTTCACCAGACTGCCAGGACTTCTCAAATATGATGGAGAGTGGCCTGGCCACTTCATCCGCCAGTTCCCTCAAGACCCGTGGATGCAACTCATCAGGTCCCATGGACTTGTGCACCTTCAGGTTCCTTAGATATTCTCAAACCTGATCTTCTCCTACAGTGGGTGGTTCTGCATTCTCCCAGTCCCTACCTTCTGTGACCTGGGCAGGGTGGCTCGAGGATTTGTCAGTGAAGACTGAGGCAAAGAAGTCATTGAGTACCTCAGCCTTCTCCATATCCTGGACAACAAGGTCACCCGTTTCATTCCAGAGGGGACCTACATTTTCCCTTGTCCTCATCTTATCACTAACATACCTATACAAGCTTTTCTTGTTGTCCTTGACATCCCTGGCCAGGCTAATTTCTGTCAGGGCTTTGGCTTTCCTAACCTGCTCCCTGGCTGCTCGGACAGTTTCTCTGTATTCCTCCCAGGCTACCTGCCCTTGCTTCCACCCTCTGTAGGCTTCCCTTCTTTTGTTTGTTTTTGCCCAGGAATTCCTTGTTCATCCACGGGGGCCTCTTGGTGTTTTTGCTTGACTTCCTCTTTGTTGGGATGCATCGCTCCTGAGCTTGGAGGAGGTGACCCTTGAATATTAGCCAGGTTTCTTGGGCCCCTCTTCCTTCCAAGGCTTTGTCCCATGGTATTCTACCAAGCAGATCCCTGAAGAGGCCAAAGCCTGCTCTCCTGAAGTCCAGGGCACTGAGCTTGCTGTGTGCCCTCCTCACTGCCCTGAGGATCCTGAATTCCACCATTTCGTGGTCACTGCAGCCAAGGCTGCCCTTGAGCTTGACATCCCCTACCAGGCCCTCCTTATTGGTGAGAATAAGGTCCAGCATGGCCCCTCTCCTCATGAGCTCCTCTATTACTTGTAGGAGAAAGTTATCATCATCACGTTCCAGGAACTTCCTGGATTGCTTTCATTCAGCTGCGTTGTCCCTCCAGCAGATGTCAGGGTGGTTGAAGTCTCCCATATGGACCAGGGCTTAGTGAGCATGAGGCTGCTCCTATCTGCCTATAGAGGGCTTCATCTGCTCAGTCCCCCTGGTCAGGTGGCCTGTAGCAGACCCCCACTATGATGTTCCCTGCCCCAGCCCTCCCTTTAATCCTGACCTGTAGGCTTTTGGTGGGCTCCTCCTCCATCCCCAGGTGGAGCTCCATGCACTCCAGCTGGTCATTGACATAGAGGGCGACACCCCTCCTCACCTGCCCTGTCCTTCCTAAAGAGCCTGTACCCTTCCATCCCAACACTCCAGTCACAGGAGCTATCCCACCACGTCTCTGTAATGCCAATAAGGTCATAGCCTTGCAGGCACACACATGTCTCCAGCTCCTCTTGTTTGTTCCCCATGCTCCCCATGTTCCCCATGAAGGAGTGGCAGAAAACAACGTGTGATGAACTGACTGTAACCCCCATTGCCCATCTCCCTGTGCCACTGAGGGGGGAGGAGGTTGAAGCTGGGAGTTAAGTTAAGCCCAGGAAGATGGGAGGGGTGGGGGGAGGTATTTTAAGATTTTATTTTATTTCTCATTCATCTACTCTGGTTTGCTTAGTAATAAATTAGATGAATTTCCTCTCTAAGTTCAGCCTGTTTTGCTCATGACAATAATTAGTGAGTGATCTCTCCCTGTCCTTATCTTGAGCCATAAGCTTTTCATTGTACTTTTTCTCCCTTGTCTAGTGAATGAGGGGAGTGATAGAGAGGCTATGGTGGGCACCTGGCCCCCAGGCAGGGTCAACCCACCACACCTGCAAAGAAGTAAACAAGTTTTAAATTAATTTGTGTGTGATAGTAATTGTTTTGAACACACAGAAATGTGTAGGCACAAAAAAAGGACAAAGTTATTAGATGACAGTACAATATCTAGACCAATGAAAAGCTGAAAGTATGAAAAGGATTGATCTCATTCTGTAAAAACAATAATTTAAGAAAGAGGACTACTTATGTGACAAAATGGAGAAAATGTACAGGACAAAAACACACTGTGTTTTTGATGGGCTGGCTAAATGTTCATTAATTATTACCAGCTTAAAAAGTTGAAGTGATCTTTTTCCTCAGTAAAATGGTTAAGAATGATCTTTATAAAATATGTCAAATCCAATGCAAGAAGACACAGTATCTGACAAAATTATATCCAAGAGTGCCCCAAAGCTATTGCTGTAAACAGAATAGCAGAGGCAATACTATTATTCCTTATTTGTGTCAATAATTTGCACTCCAATTTACTAATGTTGGTATGGAATGGCATCTTGTACTTCTGACAGTCCTTTAATGTAACTCAATTGAATTATGTACAGAGCTAAATTTTTGTTATTCATTTATCACTAATCATGCCAACAGTGATTTATGAATCCCAAAATAAATAAACAAACAAACAAAACAAAAAACCAGTGTGTGTATTTCAGGGAACCCTGGAAAATACTTAAAATCTCTTCTTGAGAGTACACTCAAAGGCAGACTCTCATCTATAAGCTAATTTTTAGTTGATATCAACATATTTTCATTGCTGAGATATTCAAAATGTATTTTCTGCTTATGCTGCTTATCAGCATATTAGTATCAGTACTTCTAAAGCAATATCACTACTACCTTATCAGCCGGCTGACATAAAGACCTCGTGCAGCTCATGTCCAGTACTGCAGGAGCACAGACTTCACAGGAAACCTCGGAAAATTAAAACACTTATTCAGAAAAGGAATTTAATGTCTAGGTTGAGTATGGTAGGTATAGTGCCTGGTGTTTTCACTATACTGTCTTCTTACATCTGAAAGTGAGGAAGCTTCCTCTTCACTTTCTAGGTATGACTCTAATTAACTATGATAGGAGGTTCATACACATATCTAGAGATAGACTTGGAGCCTTAAATCATTTTTACTTCCCTTTTTATATTCTCGTTTAAGCTGTCATCACTGTTACTCTAAAACATTTCAAGTGATATGGTAAATATATTTTCACACCATTGAGAGACTCTGTTTTAGAAATAAATGCATTTGGGAAAATTAACCTCAAACCCTTCACACTCCATCAGTAGTCAGTCAAGAGAAATATTATGCCAGGTGTTTTATTGCTGCTTTCTTGTTTTATTTTCCTGGTGTCAAACAAAAGACATGGGTCGGTGGTTTCAGGAAAAATGTGGCATCCTGTGTTCCATAAATTATATTGTAAACCTTGTGTCAAAAAGGAACATGGGGTCAGACTCTCCTGTCCTCTGAGTGACTGCAAATTTGCTAATGGTATAGAGGAGAAAGGGAGAAGGAAACTACTTGGAGCAGATGCCACCAGAACTAGGCCCTGCTGCAGGGCAGGCTTAGGAGAACAGGCTTAAAACAAGGAGCCCTGCAG
This sequence comes from Balearica regulorum gibbericeps, assembly GCF_011004875.1. NCBI lineage: Eukaryota > Metazoa > Chordata > Aves > Gruiformes > Gruidae > Balearica > Balearica regulorum. Next base: position 112,076,056 of record NC_046184.1, on the reverse strand, counting down.
GGACCTGCAGTAAGGCCTAAGCAGGAGTGACAGGTGGGGAAAGAAGAAGACTGAGACTGCAACTGGCAGCCTCCCCCTCAAAAAAAAAAAAAAAAAAAAAAAAGAGTTGGAAAGCAAAAGGATATGGGAAATTAGAATATATGGAGGATTAAAATTAGATGAGGTAAGTCAGGAGAAAAGGAGAGCCAATTTTGACAAGAAATGGGTGTGGAAGGAGGACTGGGTTTGCCCTCCCAAGACAGAGAAAGCACTGAGGGTTGCGTAAAGACTTGAGGTAGGAAGGCTGAAGCCCAGGGGCATGAAGGACAGAAGCAAGGGACGGGAGGCTTAAGGGTACACTGGATATGACAAATGAGTTTCTTCTGAGAGGCAAACGGAGCTGAAACAGAAAGCCAGGAGTGAGAGACAAAGGAGGAAGAGCAAGACGCTGCAGGGACAGCAGGAGAGGCAGCTGCTAGGGCCCAGACTTCTCTCCCCTACCTGTCCCACGGGCCAGTCAGCGGTCCCTGGGAAAGCAGTCCTGCGGCTGATGGGCGCAGCTGGTTACAGGCAGCTGCAAGGGGGCGAGCAAGGAGAGGTCTCCCCTGGGGCTGCCATTTAAGAATCTTAAAAAGTATAGACAGTTCCTATTTCTAGTTAACATGCATGGTTACTGTTCAAAAGATGTGTAAGTATCCTTTTTCTTCTTTGTTTGACTGTTTTCTTGACTTTGTTTCTGTTACTGAACGTCATGGTTTAACCCCAGCTGGTAACTGGGGCAACACCACACAGCTGGTTGCTAACCCCTGCCCACCCAAGGGGATGGGGAGGAGATGGAAAAAACCTCAAACCTGTGGGTCGAGATAAAGGCACTTTAATAGGATAACAAAGGAATATATAACAATGACAATAATAATACAAGTGATACACAAATGCAATTGCTCACCACATGCAAAAAAAAAAAATAAAATGATGCCCAATCTATTTCTGAGCAGTGATCCCACCTCCCAGCTCGCTTCCCCAGTTATGTACGGAGCATGACGTTCCATGGCAGGGAACATCCCTCTGGCCAGCCTGGGCCAGCTGTCCTGGCTGTGCTCTCCCAGCTCCTTGTGCACCTGGCAGGGCACGGTGAGAAGCTGAAAAGTCCTTCACTTAGTGTAGGCACTACAACTGCCTAGCAACAATTGAAAACATCAGTGAGTTATCACCAGTATTCTCATACTAAATCAAAACACAACACCATACTGGCTACTAGAAATAAAATTAACTCTATCATCTCAGCCAAAACCAGGACAGTGTCCACCTCCTATTCCATACCATCTATGTCATGCCCAGGTCCTATACTTCCCAATACATTCCGATTAATCACCATCACTTTTCCTGTCTTTTGATATGTACACAGAGATATCATTCCCTTAGTCTATGGGTCATCCCTCTAAAATATCTGTTGACTTCATTTAGTCCATAAATTTTGGGCTCCACCTGTTATAACAGTCTCTCAGGTCAGGAGAGATGGTGTGTGATGTAGGATTGTTGCATGCTGCATCCAGAGCTTGTAGCTGATGTATCTGGCATGGTCCATGCCCACGGTCTGCAGGTTGAAGATGTGAATCTTGAGGAAGCCAGTCCTAGTTTCATCACCTCTGCACCTTGCTCAGTTTCATCAAAGTTCATTCTTCATTAGCAATTGTAGTGATGACATGCAGTATCACGTAGCAATTAACATCATACAATTTAATTTATTGGCTATTCTCATCCAAAATCAAATCCCCTTAAGGTACATATTGGACTGCCCCATCCTTCCACATCACCTACCAAGTGCACCCAGGTCCTTGAGCAAAAGGAATCCCATGGATGGTATGCCTTTGCCTGAGCAGGAGTAACCCAAACTGTCTTTCCTAACATATTCTTCATGCGCACTATGGGAACTTTATCCCCTTCTACAGGGAATGGAAGTTTTGGCTGTGCAGGGCCAGCTCTATTAGAAGACCCTCTAGTGTTGACTAACCAGGTGGTCTCTGCTAAATGTGTAACCCAATGTTTGAGAGTCCCACCACCCATGGCTCTCAGTGTAATCTCTAGCAGTCCGTTGCATTGTTCAATTTTCCTGGAGGCTGGTGCATGATGGGGGATGTGATACACCCTCTCAATGCCATGCTCTTTGGCCCAAGTGTCTATGATGTTGACGTGGTTTAGCCCCAGCCGGTAGCTAAGTGCCACGTGGCCGCTCACTCACCCCTCCCCCGGTGGGATGTGGAGGAGAACGGAAAAAAACAACGGCAAAGCCTCGAGGGTTGGGATAAGGGCAGTTTACTGGGACAGCAAGGTAGAGGGAAACAATCAACAACAGTGCTGATAACAGATAGTAACAATGGGTGATAACAGGGAACGATTTACCGATCGACAACCGACCGACCAGACGCTCCACAGGTCCCGGAGCCACGCCGACACGCCGAACCCGCCCCTGCCCGACTAGCCCCCTTTTATGGTGAGCATGATGTCACATGGTAGGGAATAGCCCCCAGCCAGCTTGGCTTACCTGTCCTGGCTCCTTGTGAAATTAACTCTATCCTTGCCAGAACCAGGACAGACTTTTTTTGGAAGTGAGTCCCATTGTCTGACTCAATTCTCTCTGAGGCGTCATGTCAACACAAGACTTGCTTTTCAAGATCCAGGATAGTGTTCTGGGTGGTGGCATGGGGCACAGGGTATGTTTCCAGCCATCCAGTGGTTGCTTCCACCATTGTAAGCACATGGTGCTTGCCTTTTTGCGAGTTTGTGGGAGTGTGATGTAGTCTATTTGCCATGCAAAGGCAACAGGGCAGTTCCTCAGTTGTACACCTGAGTTGGAATTAATGGATATATGCTGATATAAACCTTCTGAAAATCTGACCTATTACCTTTATAATAGCTTTAACAGATCATAAGATAGTAGACATGAAAATACCACCAGTGTAGCATCAAAGATTATAGGCATATAGCAGCTTTATCCAGCATGGATATAGATGGCAAGAGCTCAAAGTATGTGTTTAAATGGTGGACTTCACTTTTATTTAACCTATGCAAATATTCTGAGTGAATCGAAAATATAGGTATCTTAGTTAATGAGAAAGGTCTCAAGGGCCCACTACTTTGGGTGTTGACCTGGGAAAGAATAGGTTTAATTCCCAAGCTGACTTTCTGCATAACCTTGAACAACTTGGTTTTCTCTCTCTGATCTCTATGAGCAGGAGTGTTTTGCATTTACTAAGCCCAGACATATCTGCTGACTTTATAATGGCAGGAGTCCTTCCTATTGTCTTGTTCTTGGTGGAGTGTCCTGCATGACTACTGTAATCAGAGATTCCCGATCTCAGAAAGGAGAGGAAAAACCCAACAAAATAAGCAAAACAAAAGCATGGCATGTTGCAGAAAGTAAAATCATAGAATAATTTAGGTTAGAAGGCATCTCTAGAGGTCATCTTTTTCAGGCACACCCCCCCCACCCCACCCCACCCCCCCCCCCCAAACAGGGCAGATCTACCACATTCTTCATTCTCTGCAAAATGTTATTTCTTTGAGCAGGATCAAATGATTCTGAAAGGCAGGAGAAATCTCCCTCTTTCTCCTACAAGTTCCACCTAATTCCATCAGTTTATTGGTAGAAAAACTACCATGCAGACAGAAAACACAAATAGAATTGACTTTGCCATGAAGCCCTACACAATGGTCATCTCTGAGTGAAGAAGGGAGAGGAGTGGAATAAATTGCTGCAAGAAACAATGTTAGCATCTTTGTGAGTAACTACTTAGTATTCACCAGTGTGCTCTGTCCGGGACTGCACACCTCGCAAGTAATGCCACTGCTGACTAGCAAAAGGCTTGGCAGAGTAGAGGCTTCTGTAGTAGTAGATTTTAGTGCAGACGTAGATAATAATAATTTGTTGAATTGGTTTTTTTGTATTTCTGCTGATTTAGTGGGAGATCAGTGAAGACCCACTGATGATGAAAGCAGGCAGGAAAATAGGCTTATTTTTCTGTAACTGAGCTGCTTCATTTTTAAATATTTGCAGGTGGGAAGAACAGCATGAAGAGCATTAAATACATATAATATTTTTCATGTAATCCATCACTGTTCCTCTTTTTCATTTCCTACAGTAGTTTGCTTCTGAAAAGGCTGTGCTAAGTGTTCAGTAACATCTAAGGGACATTTGGCATCTCCTTTTTTCTTTTTCTCTTTTGTTATTCCAAAGTTGCATATGGGAACTAAAGAGAAAACAAGACACTGTTATTTGACATTTCTTATGAAAGGAAAGAATGGGTTGTTGCAGAAAAAGATGGGTGAATATAAAAAAAGTGAATTTGTAGTGGGAAATCAATTATCCATTCATTTCATAATGGAGAGGCAATGTTATTCCTTTAAGTACACCTTTTTAACAGCAAATATATTTTTTAAAATGTCACACTTTATTAGGGTTTTTTTCGTTGTTGTTGAGAGCTACTTTCATAGATGTAATAGAAGTGATATTAAGAGTTTTACCATATTCATTGTTGCTAACGTTAACATATAGTTATCACAACATATAGTTATAACAGAGGTAATTATATTTATTATATTATAATTTAGAATTCTCATGTTATCTATATGGAATGTAGATATGCACTATGATACTGTGTCTTTAACAGGCAACTGTAAATTTATGAAAAATGCAAATTAGCAATTAGCAATTTTTTTCATGTTACATAACTTTAGAGTCAGGCGGGAGGTGTTCTTTAAGGAAGAATGACATGGTTCAGCCCCAGGCGGCAGCTGAGCCCCAGGCGGCCCCAGGCTCACCCCTCCCCGGCAGGATGGGGAGGAGAACAGGAAGACAAAGGCAAAGCCTCCTGGGTTAGGGTAAGGGTGGGTTACTGGGACGGCAAAGGGAGAGGGACACAACAACAACAGTACTGATAACGGAGATTCACAACGGGTGATAACAGAAAGCAATTTACCAATCGGACGCTCAGCCCACACTCAGCCCATCCCAAAGCCGCACCAAACCCGCCCCTCCCCGACTAGCCCCCTTTGATGGTGAGCATGACGTCACATGGTATGGAATAGACCCCTGGCCAGCTTGGCTCACCTGTCCTGGCTCCTGGTGAAAATTAACTCTATCCTAACCAGTACATTATCCACATACCATCTATGTCATGCCCAGGTCATATACAGATATCATTCCCTTAGTCTATGACTTTGGGCTCCGTATTGTCATGACAGTCTCTCAGGGCAGGAGCAATGGTGCACGCTGCTGGATTGTTGCACGCTGCATCTGGAGTTTCACGACTGGTGTATCTGGCATGGTCCGTGCTCCCAGTCTGTGCATTGAAGATGTCATTTTCAAGGAGACTGCTGGGCACTAGTTGCTGAAGTCAATTCTAGTTCTATCATCATGGCATTTTGCTCAGTTTCATCAAAGTCCATCCCTCATTAGTTTTGGGTGATTCTTATGGTCATACCATTGACACAGCATATAGCAATTAACATCATACAATTTAATTTATTGGCTATTCTCATCCAAAATCAAATCCCCTTGAGGTACACGTTGGTCTTCGCCATCCTTTCTCATTACCCACCAAGTGCACCCTGGTCCCTGAGCAAAAGCAATCCCCCAGATGGGCTTGCCTTTGCCTGAAGCAGGGATAACCCAAACTGTCTTCCCCAACATATTTTTCATGGGCACTATGGGAACTTCATCCCCTTCTACAGGGCGTGGAAGTTTTGATTGGGCAGGGACAGCTTGATTGGCAGATGCCCTAGTGTTAACTAACCAGGTGGCCTTTGCTAAATGTGTGTCCCAGTGTTTGAGGGTCCCACCACCCGTTGCTCTCAGGGTAGTCTTTAGCAGTCCATTGTACCATTCGATTTTCCTGGGGGCTGGTGCATGATGGGGGATGTGATACACCCACTCAATGCCGTGCTCTTTGGCCCAGGTGTCTATGAGGTTGTTCCGAAAATGAGTCCCATTGTCTGACTCAATTCTCTCTGGGGCATCATGTCGCCACAGGACTTGCTTTTCAAGATCCAGTATAGTGTTCTGGGTGGTGGCATGGGGCACAGGATATGTTTCCAGCCATCCAGTGGTTGCTTCCACCATTGTAAGCACATGGTGCTTGCCTTTGCGAATTTGTGGGAGTGTGATGTAGTCCATTTGCCATACTTGTACTTCAACCATCGTCCTCCGTGCCACAGAGGCTTTAACCACTTGGCTTGCTTGATTGCAGCGCATGTTTCACATTCATGGATGACCTGTGAGATGGCGTCCATGCTCAAGTCCACCCCTTGATCATGGGCCCATCTATATGTCTCATCTCTTCCTTGATGACCTGAGGTGTCATGGGCCCACCGAGCTAGAAATAATTCACCCTTACGCTGCCAGTCCAAATCCACCTGAGCCACTTCAATCTTGGCAGCCTGATCCACCTGCTGGTTGTTCTGATGTTCCTCAGTGGCCCGACTCTTGGGTACGTGGGCATCTACATGACGTACCTTTACAATCAGCTTCTCTAGCCGGGCAGCAATATCTTGCCACAATGGGGCAGCCCAGATGGGTTTGCCTCTGCGCTGCCAGTTGCTCTGCTTCCACTGCTGTAACCACCCCCACAGGGCATTGGCCACCATCCATGAGTCAGTAGAGAGGTAGAGCATCGGTCACTCTTCTCATTCAGCAATATGTAAAGCCAGCTGGATGGCTTTCACCTCTGCAAACTGCCTCGATTCACCTTCTCCTTCAGCAGTTTCTGCAACTTGCCGTGTAGGACTCCATACAGCGGCCTTCCACCTCTGATGTTTTCCCACGATGCGACAGGACCCATCAGTGAACAGGGCATATTGCTTCTCATCTTCTGTTAAGTTTATTATATGGTGGGGCCTCTTCAGCACCTCCTCCACCTTCTCAACATTCTGAAATCTCTGCGTTCTGGCCAGTCCATGATCACTTCCAGAATTCCTGGGTGATTGGGGTTTTCTATTTGAGCCCTCTGTGTGATAAAGAAATCTGTAATGTACAACTGAGTATAGGAAACATTACGTACTGTTTTTACGTCAAGACTGTGCAACTTGTATTCAAAGTGACAAATTCTTGTATAAAACGGCCTAGTGACTTCCGTGTGAGCAGTCATGTGAGTAAATGGCCATGAACATGAAAGAGGGTTACATGAGATGCACTTCTGTGATTATATTGCTCAGGTTGAGAAAAGACAATCAGCTTTCAGAACAACTCATTCCTTGCCGGAAATACAAAAGGCATATTCAGATCCATCAATACCCAGAAAAGATAGTATCTTAATTCAGGTGTCATAAAAATTGTAATACTTTTAACAGGCCAATGAGCCCTCTATGGATAAGGCACATAGTGAGTCTAAAACTAACATAATATCTGTGGGTATATAGACACACTTCTTACAGTTCAGTGCCAAGCAGTAGATGCAATATGGTTAACAACACAGCACAAAGTAGAGAGACTAATTCATCATACAACTGGTCTGCAGCATTTGATCAGTTTCATATTTCAGTGTTTTCATTACATTGTAATTCACAATGTAAAGGTGAAAAATAAATCTAGATTGGTATACAAGGTAAATGTTGGTTTAAAGTGAGGACAATCAATTGGTAGCCTTACAGGTGAGAGAGATGCCTACATATACTTATTGAAAAATAAATTGGAGTAAACTGTATATTCCAGTAATAAGAAAAATATTTCTTCTGTCCATGTAATCTTAAATGAAAAAAAGTTGTATATAAAACATACTATAGAAAAGAACTAAAAGAAAATAAACTTTCTTCAGTTTGGGAGGTATTTTATCAAAGTAACTAACTATAAAGGTCACTAATAAAGTGACTGCAATACACTTTGTTTGACAGATTGAATCAGGATTGTTGTCAGATACAATGCAAGGAAACTATGCACTTTGGTTTCTTCTTTCTCTCCTGAGAGAGATTCAAGAAGGCCTATTTCATCTAGCATACTTCTGTATTTGCACTCGGTCTATCAGTCATGATGTCTGTGACTATGTTGTGCAATATTTTTCATTCCTCCCTTGATTCAGTCTTTAGAATTGTACTTCTTTGTCTCTACAACAGCAGCTGGAGACAGAGAGAGAAGGACATATCCTTATTCGTTTGAATTTAGTTTAAAATAAACATTTTGAAACAATATCAGTTCTAGAAACAGTGAAATTGTAATGACATAAGATTTCAAGTCTAACAAGACAATTTACAGTACATAGGGGATTTCTGTACTATTCAATAAAATTCTAGACGGTGTTAAGCATCCTTTAACATTCATTGAAGTAACTAGGATTTTTTTGATGTGTTCTCACTATTCTTCAGGAAATTATCATTGCAGCTCCTAATTATTAGTGCTGTTAATAATGCACTAATTAATGTTTGCAAAGTGCTTTGGAATTCCAGATGAAGGTTGTTATGAGAAGGTAAGTGTTATAAGGAAGATAGTGTGTAAAAGGTTTTCTTAAAAATAAAAATTCTAGCTGGATTTGTCCCAGTTTCATTCTTCAAAGTTGTCCTAGTTTCAGCTGGGATAGAGTTAATTTTCTTTCTAGCAGCTGGTTAGTGCTGTGTTTTGGATTTAGGATGAGAATAATGTTGATAACACACTGATGTTTTTAGTTGCTGCCAAGCAGTCAGGTACTTTTCACCTTCTCATACTGCCCTGACAAGAAGAAGGCTGGGGGTGCCCAAGAAGCTGGGAGAGGGCACAGCCAGGACAGCTGACCCAGACTGGCCAAGGAGATATTCCATACCATATGATGTCATGCTCAGCATATAACTGGGGGTGGGCCGTGAGGTAGGGCATTTTGGGAACTAGCTGAGCATCAACTTTGGGTGGTGAGAAATTGTGCTGTGCGTCACTTGTTTCATATGTTCCATTATTATTAATAATATCATCATTATCATTGTTGTCATCTTCCTTTTCTGTCCTATTAAACTGTCTTTATCTCAACCCATGAATTTTGCCTTTTGTTGGATTTTTTTTTTTTCTTCATTTTTGATTCTCTCTTCCATCCCATGGTGTACAGGTGGGATGATTGAACAGCTGTATGACTGTTTTAGCTGCCTGCTGGGTTAAACCATGCCAAAAGTATTTTCTGAATGCAATGAAAAGGAAACTTATGAGAATTGTTATAGCATTTTATCTTATTAATTTATTTTTTCCTTCTTGATTTTTTTAGACATTTATATCACTAGATTCTACTTTGTGTGGATTGCTATGAAAACATCAAAGAATTTTCAATTGAAAAGCTAAATTGTGAAGAACAGTCCATAGTTTTAGAGAGAAATTTTTCCTTCAGATATTGCAATGCAAGGTAATAGCCATCACATCTTAGTCAGAGGCAAATCCCACTCTGGAATGTGATCTTTAGAAAAATTATGATTAGGAGATACCTGAAACACGTTTTTATTGGTCATGTATATGTCACAAAGGAAAAGTATAAAAGAAGAGTTTAATGAAAATGAGGAAAATCAGCAATACATACACCTAGTTGTTTACCACCTCATACCCTTAATATTTAAACATTCTTTGTCTTTTAAATAAGGAACACCTTCTGCTTGGCCTGTTTTGTTGGCATTCCCTGATTCTCTAAAGGTCATTCAAGAATAAAACTCTTCTCCTCCAAGCAAATTTCCAATTTAGTAGTAAAATACTCAAATAATTCTTAAATTTCATTGTGCCAGAAAGATATACTGTTGAATAACATTCTCTAAATAGTTTCTTGAGTAGGTCTGTTGCCTGGAGAATGAGATTTTACTATTCTTATGATCTAGGAATGATAGAACTGTGCACATTATTTGCATGCAGTTTCTTTTTCCCTTCAGGCTGGAAGCATAGCAGTTCCAAATCACAGTAAAATGGCACTTAAACAGTGTGCTGTTTTGGCTGGGATAGAATTAACATTCTTCATAGTAGCTGATATGGGGCTGTGTTTTGGATTTGTGCTGGTAACAGTGTTGATAACACAGGGATGTTTTCGTTCCTGCTGAGCAGTGCTTACACAGAGCCAAGGCCTTTGCTGCTCCTCACACCACCCCACCAGCGAGTGGGCTGGGGGTGCACAAGGAGCTGGGAGGGGACACAGCTGGGACAGGTGACCCCAACTGACCAAAAGGATATTCCATACCATATGACATCATGCTCAGCATATAAGGGGCTTGGGGAAGAGGAAGGAAGAGGGTGATGTTCAGAGGGATGGTGTTTGTCTTCCCCAGTCACCGTTACGCGTGATGGAGCCCTGCTTTCCTGGGGATGGCTGAACACCTGCCTGCCCATGGGAAGTGGGGAATGAATTCCTTGTTCTGCTTTGCTTGTGCGCGCAGCTTTTGCTTTCCCTATTAAACTGTTTTTATCTCAACCCACGAGTTTTCTCACTTTCCCTCTTCCAATTCTAACCCTGAATCCCATAGAGAGGGAGTGAGCAAGCAGCTGCATGGTGTTTAGCTGCTGGCTGGTGTTAAACCAGAACAAATGGGAAATTATTTTTAATTTCCTTATGTTTCTAGTACCTCTCTTCTTCAAATTGATAAATTAAACAGAAATACAACATCAGATTGCTAATTATTAAACCTGCTGTCTTTTTCTCCAAGTTCACTAGTGAAATAGCCTGAAAAAGTAAACTTCAATATTTGTTAGGTAATCAAAGAGTTTAAAATGTCTTAAAAATAATCTTTTCAAAAATCAATTCATTTTTATACTTTCATCCTAGTTCATGATATAGTATTCTTTCAGAGCAGTGAAGATATGTAGCATTGTTTTAATGCTAAGTACTTTTTACTTTGTTGCAATAAAAGATCAGGCACATTTTCTTACCCATCAACAATATTGCGGCTCTTTTCTTGATTTTAAGTAGCAAACACTGTGCCCCACCCTGAAGAAATATAAATGACATGATTATAAGTGTGATCCTATGCAAGTTCTTATGGAGTTACATTGCATCTTTTTATGGAAATACAATGTAAAAATATAATAAATTATTATTTGCAGTTGAGTTTGTATGTGTGTTTATTGTATAACTATCATATCTCAAATGACAATTTAGCCACATAATGAAATAAATTGCTCTATGTAAATCCTAAAAAACCCCATAAATCGCTTCTCAGAAGTTTATTTCAAATAATTTAACTGATTTAATTAACCCCAAAGTAAACATACTAATTAGCTACCAGTGAAAGAAAAATTGGGACATGCTGGGATAATGAAAAGAGTGTTTCCTGTTTCAAGGGAGTCATAATGAATAAAAATTGTATTTATAATTTTTTAAAAATACTCTAAAGTAGCTGTAACTCCATCTGGGCAATTATTTTGCCTCCTTTCCCCCCCAAAAGCCTCATAAAACGTAGAAAAAACAAAACAAAAAAAAATTAATTAACCAGTAATAATATAGAAGTCATGCCATGAAACATCAGTTCATGGAAAAGGCTTTGTTCTCCAAAAACATTTGAAACATTGCAAGCCTGTTGCATGACATCAATGAATACATTCTAGGAACTCCCGAGAATATAGACAAAACTACTCACATGCACCAGCACTGGTAAGCATGCATTCTTTAGGAATGAATTGAAGATTTGTAGGGAGTCAAGAAATTGGCTTGTAGGGAGTCAAGAAATTATGAAGGAGAAGGTTTCAGGTCAGTGCCATGCTTATCAGCTTCATTACCATCCCTGTTCACTCCATCACCATAACTTAATCATTCTTTCATCTTAACTAGAGGATAATATTTCAAAATTATTTTCCTGCCTTGTCTGAAGCTTAAATACCTTGCAGAGAGGACAGATGCTCTAGTTTTTGTGGTAGTTGAGTTCAAAGTGAATAGAATTCACAATGAACCTGTTTATTTGCAGGCCGTTCAACAAACTATGTATGGACCCAAGATGTAGAAGAATTTCTTGCTGGAGAAAAAACACTGTTGAACATTAACTGAGGGTATATTTGTATATTCAAGAGGGTGTGACATCTATTCAACTACATTCTCATAAGAATAATGCATTTCCACTAAACATTTATTGAAGCAATGCTGATTTACTATGATGAATTATCTTTAATATTCGACTTTCTTTGATCCTTTGCTCAAGACAATTAAACAGAAAAATTACCTCATGACAATGTATTTTTTCTGAATCTTTCAATACAAAACTGAAATGATTCTATGATTCTATAGCTGTTAGAAAGAAATTCTTTACTGTGAGAGTGGTGAGGCACTGGAACAGGTTGCCCAGAGAGGTTGTGGATGCCCCATCCCTGGAAGTGCTCAAGGCCAGGTTGGATGGGGCTTTGGGCAACCTGGTCTAGTGGAGGGTGTCCCTGCCCATGGCAGGGGGGTTGGAACTAGGTGATCTTTAAGGTCCAACCCAAACTATTCTGTGATTCTATGATTCAATGAAATTATAGTAATGGGCAATTTGGGGAAAACATTCTTAGCACCCCCTTGGGTATTCCTCATTTGTATATATTGTCTTCAAAGATTTTTTTTTTGTTTTTTACAGACAAAAAACTCTAACTGACCTCTTTGACAAGAGATGCATTGCCTGCATGGAGGTGACATTTAGTGTATACATAAACCATAATGTATTTTCTAAAGATTTGCCTTAATAGCTGAAGGAAACCCCAACAAGATTAGTTTGCCCTCCACATGTCTTTTTGGGGTTTTTTGGTACTTTTTTTTCTTCTGTAAGACTCAGATTTCAAAGTAGAAGTAGTAGACTAGTATGATTTGTTTAAGTTCATTCCCACTCTCCATCATATCTGAGAAGTCCTGGCAGTCCAGCAAAGCTCCTACTGACTGGAAGAGGGGAAACATAACCCCATTTTTAAGAAGGGTAAAAAGGAAGACCCAGGGAACTACAGTTCAGTCAGTCTCACCTCCATGCCTGGCAAGATCATGGAGCAGACCCTCCTGGAGACTATGCTCAGGCACATGGAAAATAAGGAGGTGATTGGTGACAGCCAAGACGGCTTCACTAAGGGCAAATCGTGCCTGACAAACTTGGTGGCCTTCTATGATGGGGTTACAGCTTCAGTGGATAAGGGAAGGGCAACTGACATCATCTACCTGGACTTGTGTGAGGTATTTGACACTGTCCTGCACGACATTCTTGTCTCTAACTTGGAGAGACATGGACTCGATGGATGGACCACTTGGTGGATAAGGAATTGGCTGGATGGTCACACTCAAAGAGTTGTGGTCAATGGCTCAATGTCCAAGTGGAGAACAGTCACAAGTGGTGTTCCTCAGGGGTCATTATTGGGACCAGCACTGTTTAACATCTTTGTTGGCAACATGGACAGTGGGATCAAGTGCACCCTCAGCAAGTTTGCCAACGACACCAAGCTATGTGGTGTGGTGGACACGCTGGAGGGAAGGGATGCCATCCAGAGGGACCTTGACAGGCTTGAGAGGTGGGCCTGTGCGAACCGCATGAAGTTCAACAAGGCCAAGTGCAAGGTCCTGCACACGGGTTGACACAATCCCAAGCACAACTACAGGCGGGGCGAGGAATGGATTGAAAGCAGCCCTGAGGAGAAGGACTTGGGGGTATTGATTGATGAGAAGCTCAACATGAGCTGGCAGTGTGAGCTTGCAGCCCAGAAAGGCAACCGTGTCCTGGGCTGCATCAAGAGAGGTGTGACCAGCAGGTCGAGGGAGGTGATCCTGCCCCTCTACTCTGCTCTTGTGAGACCCCACCTGGAGTACTGCATCCAGCTCTGGGGGCCCCAGTACAGGAGAGACATGGAGCTGTTGGAGCGAGTCCAGAGGAGGGCCACGAAGCTGATTGGAGGGCTGGAGCACCTCTCCTATGAGGACAGGCTGAGAGAGTTGGGATTGTTCAGCCTGGAGAAGAGAAGGCTCCAGGGAGATCTAATTGTGGTTTACCAGTATCTAAAGGGGGCCTACAGGAAAGCTGGAGAGGGACTGTTTATCAGGGAGTGTAGTGACAGGACAAGGGGTAATGGGCTTAAGCTGAAGGAGGGTTGATTTAGATTAGATGTTAGAAAGAAATTCTTTGCTGTTAGAGTGGTGAGGCACTGGAACAGGTTGCCCAGAGAGGTTGAGGATGCCCCCTCCCTGGCAGTGTTTAAGACCAGGTTGGATGGGGCTTTGGGCAACCTGGTCTAGTGGAGGGTGTCCCTGCCCATGGCAGGGGGGTTGGAACTAGATGGTCTTTAAGGTCCCATCCAACTCAAACCATTCTGTGATTCTATGATTCACTGCCTTTTTGTGATGAGGATAAATGAAACCAAACTAACCAAACCTACACCAAAAGAAAAATAACCAAGTAAACTCTGGAGATGAAGAGGTAAATAGTTTTTAGGTTAATTTAAATTGATAAAATTGTATTTGAGTAAAAATACAAATAAAAGGAAAAAAAAGATGAATTAAAATAAGGTGAAATAGCTTGTAATTTAAAGAAAATGTAGAAGGATGGTGCTTCAATTCCTGCACTTCCCTCAAGCTATGATGAAGGTAAAAGTTAAGTACTGTAACAAAATCACTGCAGAAACCAAATGGAAAACACTTTTAATGTTTAAAGACTTGCTTTTTTGTCAATTTTAACTACCAAAGTGTAAAATAAATTTAATCTCAAGGTTTCAGACAATGTTGAACTAACTAGGAACTGAGCAACAAAGCAATTTAGGAAAATGGCTTAGAAACCAAAGTTTTAAGCATATGCTAAGATGATTTCTTGAAGGAAGAAGAGACTTTGTTAGAAACTTAAAAAACCCCAAAAAATTAAATTTAAAAAATGTCAGTTTTATTATCTTGTTTCATGAAAAGGCAGCTTTTTTTTTTTTTTCCTAATTGTCAATTAATCATGAATATTGTTACTTTTAAAAGTAAGAGAGAAAGAACAGAACATGTTGTTTAGCTTAAAGGGTAAAATTCATCCTATGCAGAAAGGCAATATAGAGAATGTGAAAACCCTTAAGTTTCATATAAACACAGGTTCTTAAAAAAACATGGTACATTTTGCAGGTGAAATTCATCTCCAGAAAAAATTTTGTGATACTGCTTAAATGACCAGATCTGTACCCAAAATTGTCATCCTGATACAGGCATTTAATTTGTCAAAACACATAAATGTATAAGTGACCAAAAGATGAATGAAAGTAAATTGAAGTTCTTCACTGGATTTGGTTGTTGGATTTTGCTACATATAGACTACAAACAGATCCAAATGTTGCAATGGTTTTGTTGTTCTCCATCTCAGCTTACTTTGTACCTATCCTAACTTTCTCCCCCGTAATAAAAAGAAAACATAATACACAACTACATTGTACCTTAAAAAACAAACCAACAAACCAATAAAAAATCTGTAGTTTGTTTAAGGAGCACCCATGCTTTAGATATAACATATTATAAGAACATCTCGAGGCTCTCACTCTTCTTAACTTTTAGACAAACATTTAAGCCATCTTTCCATGCAGTCTCTTTCAGTACACAGAACCCAGCTTCAGCTCCTATTTCGATAATGAAACGCTAGTATTCTCCCTGCCCAAGACCCCTTAAGCCTCTATCTCATGAGAAACCTTTGCAAAACAATGTCAGGTTTGCAAAGACAAGCATTCAGAAGAGAGGAAACATTGGATCAGTTGCATTATTATAGAGATCATGTTTACATAGTCTCTTATCCAAAACTTTTTTCAGAACGTGAAATAGAGTCTTTATTGAATAGGTGAATTTATTATGCTTTTTTTACCTTATAATTTAAAATGGCTGCCTGCATATTGTTCCCAGATTTAAAAGCCCTGCACAGATTAATGATCTGTTATTTCCAATGGAGGGTGTTTTTCAGATGATCTTTTTGTTTCTTCTCAGGGCTTTATTAATTACCATTAATATATGTATATGCATAATAGGAAAAGTAGTATTGATTTTCTTGAAAAAATCTGAAGCACAGATTAAGGTAAAAAAAGTGTCAGTTTATCGGAATGACCATTTGAAAAGAATATTTCAAATAGCTCAATATTTTATAGCACATGTTCAGAATACAATAATATTGTGTTAGTGATGTACTAAGAAAATCTGAAAATCAGACTCCATTCTGTATCAACCTGGAAACCAGGAAAGAAGAAATTAGAGTGGATGCTTATGATTCTTTGTTTTATCTTGTGAAGGTCATAATCTTTAAAGGCTCTCACATCAACCAGTTATGCTCTACAGTCAGCTAGAATTCAAACACTGATGAGACCTGTCTTCCTTTTCATTGTTCTCTGATCAATGCTTTCACAGTCCTTGTCATCTCCTGTTCCTTTCCTTCTGCTCTGGTTTCTCATCTTCTTTTTTCCTATTTAGATTCATGTCCTTCCGCCTAACAATACAATCTCTCTTCTACAATGTCTAGCTTTTTCCTTATCATTCTGCATTTAAGTGAAGAATCTCTCTTTTCTGTGCTGAGTGGTCCAGGGAATAGTGAGAATTCAGAACAGATAGTTTCCTTGCTACATTTTCCAATATTTAGCACAATGGATGCTCATGATTTGCAAGACTAGCTTGGAAACAGCTTTAAATTTACTTTGGATTTTTCAGGATATATGGGAGAAGTTTATGACAGAAAAAAAAAAAAAAAAGAAAAAAAAAGTAGAAAGGATTAATATTTGACAATGGTCTGAAGAACTACAGGCCACTTTTGTTATTTCTGTCAATCCACATCCAACGTCTACTTTCCCAAATACTTTCCTGTCTCAAAGGGGGCTGGATTTTTTAACAGGTGCATATTTTACTCTTTAGGATTAAGATGTGTTTCAAGAAAAATGTGCAAGTGTTGGCCGACAGAAATACTATGAAATTTAACACATTGATAAATGGGAGAAGGAGAGAGAGTGCAGTGCAGGAATACACTTAAGTTTGTTCTACGTAAACAAGCAAGCAAGCAAAAACATTTAAAGGATTGCTTCATTCTATCAGGATTTCATATTGGCTGAAAATGCCATGTTAGGAATTCTTTACATTTGTCAAAGGAATTACCAATGTAAATTTGCATGAATTTCACAAGACTGATTTATAATAACATTAGAAAATGGATACTTCTTATCTTAATTGAAGGTTCAGTACAAATGAATTTGCAGAACTCCTATATTAAGAAATAACACTCGGTTAAATAAAATTCATACCACTTATACATTTTTTTCAAACGTCATTTAATCAGAACACATTACCAATGTCAGATAGATAAAATAAAATATGTTACAAAACTTTCTCTTAAAAGCAAATAAGGACCAGATTAAGTCTGTCTTTTTCACATTACATAATTTATAATTCCTCAAGTAAGCCTTCTGATTTTCATGGGACTAGATGCCACATAAGTACTACATTTAAAAACAGCTGAAAGAATCTCTTTGTAGCTAATTTATTTCATTCTTACCCAGGTCTTGCAAAATATTAAGAAAAATTGGCATCCAGTCTAGTTGATGATGAAAAAATAGCTCATTTAATTAATTCTGAATTTATGAAATGCTATGGTCTATAAATGATGTTGTACCATTAGGTTAGCCTCTGCTCCAGGATTCATGGTATTTTGAAGAGGAATGATTAAGGACGTTATTAGTAAATCTACAAAGAACAGGACACACAGCATTTAAACATTACCCTATCATCTGTGCAACAAATGTTCAGCATCATTATGTTTCCACAATAGCAATTTGCTATTGCTCTGTGGGGTAAGCAATCAATACAGGCAGGCGATGCTTTTTTTATCAATAGAATGAGAGTACAGCTTAGACTGCTCCAGCCTTTGCAAAATCAATAAGCATGTCTCTTTATATGGCAGACAATTAGTCTCAGTTGCAGATGAGAGTGACAAGGTATGGGCTATAATTAACACAGGAAAGCCTTACAAAATGTTCATCCCTCTGTTTGTGAAATGTCATTCAACTTTTTACTGAGCTTTAAATGTAAATATTGTTTATATCAGTCCCTAATGCACAAAGAGCTGCCTAGAATCTGAATTCTTTCACAGCAAAATAATAGCCTCTAAAAATGACATTGTCAGAGTTTTTAGCAGGGTACACAAAGTGTGCTTAATATACATATGTATCTCTGTATACAGAATAAATTTATTTTTAAAACACTGAATAAATAGATTTCAAATCACACTGTGACCTCCATAAGACAAAGTGCATATGGTTAGGGTATAACACTGAAAATAGAATTTAATTATCATATACAGTGTAATACTTTTCAGTCAGAAACATTCAGTTGTGGATTTGAAAAAATAGGCAGTTACATTTCTTTTTTTTTTTTGTTTGGTTTTGGGTTTTTTTTGCTTTTTAGAATTCACAGTATTTAACACTTTTCTCAAATTCTTGTATAAAGTAGTCATTCAGACCTTATATGTAGATGAGCAATGGTGAATTTAGTAAAATTTATAATTTCTTGTGGTGGGTTGACCCTGGCTGAGGGCCAGATGACCACCAGAGCCGCTCTATCACTCCCCTCTTTCATTAGACAGGGGAGAAAAGGTACAATGAAAAAAAAACTTACGGGTCGAGATAAGGACAGGGAGAGATCATTCTCTAATTATCATCACGAGGAAAACAGACCGAACTTAGAGAGGGAATTCATCTTATTTATTACTAAGCAAAACAGAGTAGAGGAATGAGAAATAAAACCAAATCTTAAAACACCTCCCCCCACCCCTCCCATCTTCCCAGGCTCAACTTCACTCCCGGCTTCAACCTCCTCCCCCCTCAGCGGCACAGGGGGACGGGGAGTGGGGGTTACGGTCAGTTCATCACATGGTGTTTCTGCCGCTTCTTCATCCTCAGGGGGAGGACTCCTCTCATCGTTCCCCTGCTCCAAAATGCAGTCCCT
Organism: Balearica regulorum gibbericeps; assembly: GCF_011004875.1. Classification (NCBI taxonomy): domain Eukaryota; kingdom Metazoa; phylum Chordata; class Aves; order Gruiformes; family Gruidae; genus Balearica; species Balearica regulorum. The sequence goes on along the minus strand of NC_046184.1, from coordinate 112,057,232 downwards.
CTCATGGGAGACAGTCCTTCACGGCCTTCTCCAACGTGAGTCTCCTCCACGCGGTGCAGACCTTCAGGAGCAAACTGCTCCAGCATGGGTCCCCCACGGGGTCACAAGTCCTGCCAGCAAACCTGCTCTGGTGTGGGCTCCTCTCTCCACAGGTCCACAGGTCCTGCCAGGAGCTTGCTCCAGCGTGGGCTTCCCACGGGGTCACAGCCTCCTTCAGGTGCCTCCACCTGCTCCGGCGTGGGGTCCTCCACGGGCTGCAGGTGGAATCTCTACACCCCCTCATCCTCCCTCCATGGGCTGCAGGGGGACAGCCTGCTTCACCATGGTCTTCACCACAGGCTGCAGGGGAATCTTGCTCCGGCGCCTGGAGCACCTCCTCCCCCTCCTTCTGCACTGACCTTGGTGTCTGCAGATGTTCTTACATCTTCTCACTCCTCTCTCTGGCTGCAAAAGCGCTCTCTAGCTGTTTTTGTCTTTCTTAAATATGTTATCACAGAGGCGCTGATTGGCTTGGCCTTGGCCAGCGGCGAGTCCGTCTTGGAGCCGGCTGGCATTGGCTCTGTCAGACACAGGGGAAGCTTCTAGCAGCTTCTGACAGAAGCCACCCCTGTAGCCCCCCCCGCTACCAAAACCTTGCCACGCAAAACCAACACATTTCTCCACTGTGTTCAGCTGACTTACTTAGGTAATCTTCAAAGTCTTTAAAACCTCTAAAAGGTCATTGGTACAGATATACAAATACTTTCTTGAAACAAAACTTCATTGTTAATAAAGCCATCTTCTATTTGGGGGGGGGGGGGGGGGGGGAAGCACATCCAAGTACTTGTTTATGAAAATTCATTGTAAGATGCATTTAAATCAGCATTTGCTTTTTTTTTTTTAATTTTAAATATCATATTTAATGTTTAAATTTAATGTAATTAGAAACATGAAGCATGTTATAAGCAGGAATGTCAGAAGAGGTGTTTTTAAAATCATTAATTTAAAAAACAAAAGAGAAAGGGCAGAAATACAAATAAATTACTGACTGCACATATCCATATATATAGATCTATTGCTTCTGATTTTCTAGAATAGTTTTGTCTTTTTGACTCCTGGTAACTATTGCACCTTGTCAATGAGCAGTTCAGCAATAGCATTTATGATAGTACAGCTCTCGACTAACTCTAAGATATTCTAAACATACCATTTTAATTGGGTTGTGGTTTGTTTGTTTGTTTGTTTTAAACCAGGTTTTACCTTATCTTTTTAATATTTTTGTCAATTAACATTAAGGAAGTTATCAGGAACATTCTTTATCTGTTTGTCTTATTCTTTTATCTTTTTTGCTTCTAACATTTTCCTATTTCTACTACTACACCTTCACTCTTTTTTCTAATTTTTAAATGCTATTCAGTGATAACCTAACTGCTTGGGATGACATTCACTGAACTTTAGTTCTCTTTTGAGTTTTTAACCACAGTGATACTTAGCCTATGAGTCCTTGTGTATCGCGAACTTGTGAACTGGAGTCTTTTGCCTTGATGGGGTCTCAGTTTACATAGTGATCCACCAGTGCTGCGTTCAGAGAGATGAAAGGATGAAGTCCTCACAGACTCAGTTCCTTACAGCATCAGACAGAGCACTGGTTCCCTCCAATCCTTGAACTGGTCATAATTGTTTAAAACAGCTCTAATTCCTTCCAGTTTCCTGTAAAAAAATGAACAACCAGTGGCTTCAAGCCTCTGTGGAAAACGAAATACAGAGGAAGCCCACCTCTCTAATGGTACAGAACTAGTTGATGCATAAATGACATTTCACATCTCTTCCAGAAGCAATTTAGGAGAGTACTCTTTACTGATTTTTAGCCCATGGCCATGAAACATCAAGAGTTACAGAAGATTTAAAAAACACTCATAGGTATAATCTTTTGAACTCTGGTAATAACCTAGCTATTCATAGGTTAATTAATTAATTAATTAATACTAATAAGTATTTCAAAGATCTGCCTAATTGATCAAGAAAAGCTTTGCTTTGCATTGTGTTGCTTCGTTTCTCTCCTTCCTGCGAAAGCAGGTTGGACAGTACTGTTTTCACATGTGCTTCTGTCATACTGTTGGATTGGTGGAGTCTTCAGACCACAGTCCACACCTGTTTGGTTGAGACTGGATACGCATACCCCTTGCATTTCTCTCTTTTTTTTTTTTTTTTTTTTTTTATTCTATGAGAAACACTTCAATAGGAGAAGACATCCCTTGATTCTAAGAGCCATAGATGTGGTTATCCTGTACCACAAGGGAAAGGGGGTTTACAGTATTTACTTCAAAGAAAAAGGGAGGGTGATAACCAGTTTGGGAATTAATTAACATACTCCAAATCCTTTTGATGATGTGTGCCTATGTCTCTGTAAAACACAGTTGTATTACTTGCATACTCCAAAAGGAAGTTGGGAATAAGAGCATTAGATGGTGAAAACTTCAGATGCTACTATAGAGATGGATCCATGCCGTTAACATGATAAGCTTTTCAGGCCAAGTTAGGGTATTATATATTTTTAATAGAAATAACAACATATTATTTTAAAATTAAGCCATTTCAAAGTTTTCTAATTAGGTAGTTTTGTTTTCTTCTGGTTTGCTGTTTTCCTATCCCAAAGCAGATTTAAAATAATGTCTTATTTTTTAAATGTATATTTAATAGTCCTGATCCCATTCTATAGCTAAAGAATATGAAATATAGCTCCAGGGTAGAAGACCCCTTGCAATTTCTGATCCTGAAGTTATAAAATGTTTTGGTCTTTTTTCTAGCTGTAAGCAGACCCAAGAGGTTGTTATGTCAGTAAGGATTAGTCAGGGATAAGGGATTCAAGGCACATGTCTTAAAATATTTTCAGACATGGAGTAGTCCAGAACTCCTGTGTGAGCTTCTTGTCACTCCAATAAAAATGTCTGCTTCATGAATTCTGTGCTTCTTAGCTAAAATAATTAGACTGTATTTTGTGCTGCCAATGTAGCTCAGAGCTGTCTCAACCTGCAGAAGAATCAGCCCCAATCCTTTTTACTATTTCATTATTTGCTACTTTATCATTTAAAATAGTACCAGTTGTGCATGTCACTTGAAAATGAAATGAACATGATCCAATTAAGTTTGCGCTACTGGGTGAAAGAAAGGTGGGTGTTAAGTGCTATCTCCAGATTTCAGACTGCTACTACTTGATGCTTATGACCTAATTCTTTTATTGATGACACTAATTTAAAATGAGTGACCAAGCATCCCACTGTGATCGGAACAGTTACACAGAGTAATCGAATGTGCAGCTACTCAAGTGATTTTTACTATACAAAAGACAAGTTAAGGCAGCTACCGTTCATTTTGAAACAACATCAGTCTTGATCTGCGGAGAGACAGTCTGCAAAAATTTTAAATGTTTCTCTATGGAGTATTTTTAAGCTGTGCTTTGATTAAAATAAAACTATGCATTCATAACAACACTTGCTTAAATCTGTAAATATATCTCATATTAATTCACCTGTGTAATGTCACTTTTAGGAAAAGTAATCTGAACATGTAATTTGGAATTTTTATAAGAGGTGTGTTTTAATTTATTATTTTTTTTTTTAATAACTTCAGGAAGATGATTGCTTTTTCCTCTTTTGCTTTATTCAATGTGGTCTAATTTTATATGTACAACTTGAGTGAGATCCCAACTAAATGGTGTTATCTCTCTTTCTGAATCAATAAAAGAGACTGATTTGGATAAGTAGTTTCTTAAATAATTTTAATAGATACAAAAAATTAAGATATGTGTCCACTTATAACAACATGTTTAGTCAAATTAGACTTAGTAGATTGATTACATATTTAAAGATAGGAATGTATTTTCTAAATCAGTAACAAGTTTTTACATATATATATATATTCTAAGAATGTGTGAGTCATTGTCCCTAAGACTTCAATCTCTCAGGTGCTGTGGAAGTTATATTAGAAATGAGTCAGTTCAGAAAAGCCCTTAGGTGAGTTCAATATTTTACCAAAAATAATTATTTTAATACAACATATATTTGCTGGGTTTGTCATGCTTGCTGAAACAGATGAGCTTTATTACAATGTATATGTGCTAGAACGGAGTGGGGAACTACAGAAATGTCTGTAAGAAACTGAAGAAAATTAGAGAGCCTGAAATAGGTGATTTCACAGTGTCATTGGAAAAGATCTAAAAAGCTGTGAGAGAGTACTGCAGGATTACAAGGGCCAATGGAAAGACACACAGGATGAGAAACACTTGTAGAACCACAGCATTCGAGTTGTCTGTGGCTGTGGAGTGATAGCAATGAACTGGAGAGCTTTGGAGAGATTTTTGGGAATCATTAATTTTTTCCTAAAATTCTTTTAGGACCAGCTATAAAAGAGCTGTATGTTTCAAGTGGAATAACTGAAGGACAGAAGTCTTCAGTTACTGGAAGAGAAATGTGAAACTATTTTATGATGTTTCCAAAACAAATTCAGATTGGTTCAGACTTGAAGAGCGGAATATTTTTAGAACTGTAAAAAATCCAATGAAAAAGAAAATCATTTCTCATGACATTGTTTAATGTTCTCAATGCCTATTTTTTTCATTGTCCTGTATTTTACACCCAGTTTCTATTAGGCCAAGCCAGTCCCTTCTGTTTGGTCTGAAATGTCTCTATAGTGTCCCTAAAGTCAAATTCTATGTCTTCAGGGAACATTTTGCAAAAAGACTCACTGACATGTCTCAGTTCTAGTCTTTCCATCACTCTGAAGTGCTCTTCCTAAAAACCTGGCTGGATGACCCAGCTCCTTCTAGCACTACTTGATGAGCTTCATTAGCCAGTCAATACATATGTTCTGAGAAAACATGGCAAAGTACATCCACATTACTCAGACATACCAAATATCAGAATCTCACCTTCACACCGGCCAACACAGGCATCTGGGCCATTGTATACTCCCATAAATAAGAGCAGGATGTTTCATAAGTCACCAGCATGCCAACACATTCCTCAGTCCTTTAGCTTCCAGAAACATAAGGTGCACTCACCTGAACAACTCGTTCTCCTCTCTTCTACTAAACAGAGACTACACTGGCCAAATCATGTAGACAACACCAGTCGATTGCAGAAGACCTTATTGACTGGCATCACATCTTTGCACAAGTCTGAAAAATCTGTAGAGAGAAGACCTTTGTTCATCTATCCACTGAAAATCAAAAAGAAGCCTTTTGTTCAGCTGTCACATTTCCCAGATTTAGCTGTGATCTTCAAAGGACTAACAAGGACAATAAGATTGTGCAGCTTCTCTCAACATATTGGTCATATCCCTGACCATTTACTGGTGGAAGAGAATCATCTATGACAGTTAGATTTTGTACTTTCCCTTCACATCATTACTTATGTGATTGCTAGCTCCCATGTTTTTCTTATGTGCCTTCAGAGTTTGTATTTCAAGAAGACGCTTGAAAAGGTATCCAGCAACAGCCCACTGCCTTTCAGCCATGAGGTGCTCTTCCTTCTCAGCCTCTCTCTAAGCTGCTTCCAGCCAGTAAGTACATAATCTTGGACCTATATCTCCAACAGTCTCCTGAGCTGCTAGCTGGTTTGTGATTCTCTTTTTACTGTTCTGCTGACAGCTATACTAAACTTACTCTATTATGCAGACAAAATTATTCAGATATTTTCCATTATTTTACATGGAAAGAAGATACAAAGATGCTTTAAAAATGGTCAAACTTTTTTTTTTTTTTTAAATAAAATAAAAACAAAATGATAAGTGCTGACGCATTTTACTTTCCATCCATTCATCCAACCGTCCTTCTCCCCTTTAGCTCCCCAGTGATTTCAGGAAACAGCTAAAATACTTCCCCATCTGCTTCTGAAATGCCTACACTTCATCTCTCACACTGTTTCTACTTTCCTATTGTTCAACCAATGTTTTCTCCTCTCTCCTTTTAACAGAGGGCTGGAGGTTAGACTGAAATGCACCTTATATTTCATTTTGCTAATAGTCCAACCCACACACTGTCAAGCAGTAGAGATGCACTCTGACAAATGTGTCCTTCCAAAATGGAACTGACCCTGGATACAGCTGCTAATTCCCTTTTTATATACTCGATAAGTCACAATGAAAAATCAATCAAATGTCATCATTGCATCATTAAAAAATGAGATACAATATCTCTGAAGTCTGAGGGAAAAAAAGAGACTGAGGTTAAAATCACAAACTGTAGCTATAATTTATGACTTAATTAAACTCTGCATTGATATCCTTATCTGACAATACCTTTTTTGCTCTTAAATTGTCGCAGTGGGAATGAATCACAAGGAGTATGATTAACTGAATCTCAGGAGGCAGTAACCAATCAGATAGGAAATGGGAACAGATATATTGAAGATTTCTAATATTCTCAATTCCTTCCTTCTCTTTCATCTTTTCAAGATGACAGCTATCCCAAAGTTGTACAGAGTTTTGAGAAAAGGTCGTACAAGGAGCCTAATTACTGTGTTGGTTTTTTTTCTCTAAAATGAAAAAGTTATGGCATAGGTCATCATGCTTCCTTGTATGATTTGCAATATTTATTTTTGATGGGGAAGTCTTTGTCCCTTACAGAATGAAAGAGGAGTCCCTATTATACAATAGTGCTACATACAGATTTGACACTTTGCAGCTTTGTGCCCTGGCAAAGGTGAAATCCTATACATATGAATTATTCAACTATGGATATTTTGACTACAAAGGCCAATTTCATATCATATCAATCATATATCTTTTATATATGTATATATAACATATTTTATAATATATCTATAAAAAATATTTAGGTTGAGGTCATAATTGGTTTTAAGCCTTATTTTTTCTCTTTCTTGCTCCCAAAAACAACGACTAAAAATTGTGAGGTGAATAAAAAATACCATTTTTTGCCAATCATTTCTTCTTTATAAGGGCAAACGGATTCAGTCATCTAGTTAATCTTAACATGACAGATAAATTAAGAAGTGAAGAATAGCCTAAATTAATTTTTAGTGGCTTAACGAATATGAAATGAGAGAGTTTTTCATCCCAAATTAAAAAAATAGCCTGTGTTGGGTCAGCTAACTTTGGTACTATATTACTAGAACTTCACCTCTAACTTTGCATGACTGTATATCTCAGTAATTTTTACTCATACTTGTTTTTACTTAGGGCTTATTTTATCTGTGGAATGTATTATACAAATACAAAATATTAATATTGTTAAAACAGCAGCAATGCTTCTATGTTGGTATAGAAATTTAAAAATGCATGTCCATTCTTTTATTTGCTCTTACTGTTATGCTAGTTTAATATAGAGAATATTCCACAATCTGTGTCCTGCAGAGAAAGGTCCTCCACTGAGTTAAGAATACTGTATGGGCTGTGCCCGGAGACCAAAAGAAGTTTATGCATGAACTGGCCCCCAAACAGTAATTTTTAATCCAGTTGGGAATGGATCAAGTAGGATGCTGTCATAAATTTATCAAAGGCTTTACTTCCTAAAATTAATACACAAAAATAACCATAAGCCAAGACATGTTCTAATAACTGCACTTCATTGACCAATGTATATTTCTTAGTGTTAACTTGATGTTAACATTAATTATTATATAAGAATAAAAAAGTATAAGGCTACTAGGTGTGCGTTTGTTTTCATAAAAGTTATAGGATTTGGCATGGATTTTTTTTAACAATATGCAGAAATACAGTAAATCTGCATGGAAATTTTTTATGTTTTGAAATTTGGCTTTATTATACTACAGCAATAAATAAAAGCAAATAAAACTACAGACGATCCGTCATGATTATATGAATCTCTAATATGAAAAAGACCATAGGCAGACTTTTAGTGACATCTGTAATCATCTTATAGAACTCTTACATAATGTCTTATAAGATTCTTTTCATCCTGTTTTTCTGTTTTCTGTTTTTGCATTTTAGGAAGAGAAGCAGTGTCAAGCCTAAAGTGGCCATTTTGTAGCTGTGTCTTCTGGGCAGTATCTTCCTGCTCCCCCGCCCCAGATAATTGGTCTCAGGCTGGCTTCTCACCAGATCATGTTCGTTCTTTTCAGGGGAGAAAAAAACATCAAATGATAAAGGACCAGACCACGTCATAGGTCTTCATGTTTCTGAAATAAAGTTTGAGATAATTCACCAAAAGTATCTTATGTTTGGAGTGGTTAAAGACTAGCAAGGAAGAATGTCTGAGCTGCAAACGATATCATGTAAGGGCATTACATTACAGCAGCTGCTGGCTGAAATGGGGAGGAGGAGGGACTAACTACAAAATACTGAAAACAGCCAGTGCTCCAAAGCCATTCAGACCTCAAAACAGAGAGGCTACTGAAACATTACCAAAAGGTTTCCCTTTACAAGACCATAGACCTTCATCCATCTGATGTTTCCTTTTTATTTTGCTATAAAACATAACTGAAGGATTGTGTATTTAACCCTGCTTTTTGGGCACTGCAAAATGTGTGAGAATTTACTGTATTATTCAAAACACATAAAAGGAGCACAAGCAAATAAGATATTTCAATTGAATTCCATAAACAAGAACCCACAAGAGAAATGCCTTCTTTAGAAAGAAGTGAAAAGATTTTCTCAACTTCTGATACACCTAACATAAATGTTTGCAGAAGTTTACTAAAAACATCTCAACCCCAAGTCAGCATTGCTTCAACTGGAATAAAAGAAAGAAGACAAAATAACTTTTCATGAGAGACACATCTCCCCAAAACATGTCCCTTTATTTCTTGGATGGTATTACTTCTTAACTTCTTAACTACTTCAGTGTATTAGTTCATTGGTAGGATGTTGCCAGTATTTGAAATCTAGCAGTTTTGTCTGTTCACTTGCTTTGTTTCTTCTTCTCTCTCTGGCCTTCCATGTCATTTTACCTTGTTTTCTTATTTTGCTCCCCCAAACACATTTATGCCTAATTAATTCCCCTGTTTTTTTAAACTGTTTCAAAACCTGCAAAATCCATGTGCCTCAGACCTTTTTTCTGCTACATTAGAGAATGAAAATTAAAATAACTTAATGACTCACTGCCTGTAAAATTATTTTCATTATACCATGAATTCTAGTACAGTCCTGTAGTGAGTACAGCTTTAATGCAATCTTTGTGTTTTGTGCTCTGAATCTGGGATTTCAACTAAATTAAAGCTGCCCCTTTAGTCAGAAACTGTGTATTAATCTGCAGGAAGATTCATTTGCAGAACATAATACACTGCTGATCACTTGGAAAATTCTGGTCCTTGGTCACTCCACCTCATGCCTGAAAAATATAGATAAAAAACCAGTACCTGGCTTAGAGGGCTTTTTAAACTCATTTGTGTAAGTGTTTTTTGCTATTTTTTTCCATATACCCATTAAGTGTTGTTTGGTTATTGCATTAGCAGGCTTTGGGAAACAACATGCAAATATAAATTTAGGAATTACCTGTATTTAGGAACAGACCAGAAAAATACTTTAATCTCATCAATTTTGGAAATATCAAACTAAAGGAGACATCAGCTTGAACAATGAGTGATATTTAAATAGAAGGAGACTTTGCATACAAAGCATCACATTTTAAAATCACTCATGTTTTTTCCCCATTTCTGTTACTAAGAAAGCTGTACCAAAAAACCCATTATTTACTCACTTATTACATACAGGAACACTGAACCGCTCCTTCCTAATTTTTGGGTCTACCTTTAGAAACTACAGAGTATTTCCTTACAATATGCACCATATTGAAAGACAAGGTGAGCAGAACCTCACAAGTTAGCCTTTTAGAAATTGAATGAGTGGGAATTATACCATGGAATCAGTTTTGGTAATAGGTTTTTCAAAGTTGCTCCTGATTTTGTCCACTTCTACTTGGCAAGATTATTTTTACTGTCTTACTTATCTCACCATAGAAGACAAAAAGCCCCATCCCAGATGTCTTTGGTTTTGCAAAGAAGTACTTGAATAGCTGTTCTAATTTGGAGTAAGATTATTTTCTCCTATACTCAAATTTCATTTCCTGATTCATTCTGCATGAAACCAATCTATTCATTGCATAAATTGAACATACTGCATAATAAGGCAATAATTGTGTTCAACTATAGAAGTTCAGATGAAAATTGTTTAATATTAAAGCACTGATTTGTATCTGACTTTGCAATAGGATTTTTTTTGTTTCAATGTACTGTATCTAAAATAGCCTTAATAATCATTTTTCCCTTATTTCTTCAGCAAGATGAGGCCAGCTGTACTTTTCAATCTAATGATGCTGATCCTTATCTGAATCATTAATAAAAACTGCTGTTGGTGCAAGGATTATTCTTCATCTAGCTTTTGCAAACAGAGAACAAGCATTTTCTCAGCTCCTACAGTTTCAGCCACACAAGCTGAAACAAATGAATCTGTGCCTGCAAACATCCAAGCAAGTAAAGCTTAAGGTTTGATTTGAACCAAAAAAACCTGGAAAATTGTAGCTCCTGGACTCACTGTATTGATAAAATCAATCAGTTGACTTTTCTGCCTACTGAAAGGGTTTGAACTGCTATTCACAGTAGTTATGTCTGTGTGTAACTACAAATTACAATAAGGATAGTTACAATCATATTCATTGACTGAATTTTTATGGAAACCTGAAGGCTCAGGAGTGACAGGTTTGTGTTACGCTAGTCGCTGTAGGTTTTTCGACTGTATGAATGTGGTACTAAATGACATTTAAGTTATCGAAAGATTTTAGTCTGAACTTCAAGATGAAGAGAATGCTGATTTATTTAGACATGAACATACTTCTTATGAGTGGAGCTACACAGATTAACGAGAAAAAAATGGTGAATATGAGAATTTTCAAAGGGTCCATATTCTTATTAAGTAGTAGCAATATATAGGGTAAATGGAAAGGAGGACACATTTCTGTGGCAGCATTGGACAGCAGGTTTTAGACTGTGGAGGCAGGTGGAGAACTCTCCTTTGAAGAGTTTTGATGAGAAAACTGTTTTTCACCTTAGTAAACAAATAGAGAAAGAGAAAGAAAGACAGAAAGAAAGAAAGAAAGAAAGAAAGAAAGAAAGAAAGAAAGAAAGAAAGAAAGAAAGAGAAAGAAACCCCCAAACCAAACCCAAAACTTTCTGAATCAGTGGCTGTGAGAAGTTTTAATTCTATTTTTAGTGCAACATTTCAAAGAACAGATTATAGAGCTCTCAACAGGGATTCTCATGGTTTCTAAGCATTTTGGTAAGAACATCAATAGAAGGAGAGAGAGTAAAGATGACAAGAGCAGTGACATCCAAAAGAAGTACAATTGAGATGATAGATAGAAATATTTCAACAGCAGAAAAGGTCTAAAACAGAATCAGTAATCTTCAAGCTAGGTTCAACTTGAACACAATTGTTCAGTTTAACCTGATTATATTAATCAATGAGACAATTTGAAACAAAAGGTAATTACTACCTGGGGAGAAGAGGTGGATGACAAGAAAAGATGATAAGGTCATAAGCCCTCATGGAAAAGAATCACAGGTAATTATTATACACAGACCAACAAGAAGTTTGCTGGAAAGGCATGGAAAACTGTAACATGTTTAGAATCTAATACATTAGGATACTTAGGCTTCCGGAGTCAAAACTTTTATTTAGGTTTTCCACACAGATTTCTTTTTAACATAGGTAGCTAGAGAACACAACCGTTAAAAGAACCTTCAAATTTATCTCTGACTGGTTCCAGTCTTCACAAGTACACAAAAAGATCAATGGTAATCTTAAGCAGATGTGGAAAAGAAGTTTTCTACACTGCAGAGCCTTTTGAGATTCAACACTTTATTTTCCTTATGTTTTTACCATTTTATTTTACTTCCTATCTGTTATAATAGAGGGACCTGTTCTGTCAGTCCAGCAAGATATGGAAGTTTCTATTCTTGTTTTTAGTGAGTTGGCATTTTTTTCATTATGTTTCCATGGTTTCCTTAACTTTTTTTCAACTTCTGCAATCCTTGCTGTTACTGTTCAAAGCAAATTCCTGAATTCTGCTCTAGTCAATGAAATTCAAGCAAGGTCACCAGCATATGCTGTGTTTTTAATATTGACTTCATTAATTCAAATGTCTCATTTACAATGTTCTTGATTCCTCTGCAGATTGTTATAATTTCTGCATCTGTGTTGAATTGTTACAGAGATAAAATATGCAACCTTGGCATACATCTCTCTTGATGTTACACTGTTTAGCAGCTTCACAATCTGTTTGCATTGCTGCTTTGTCCCCAAGTACACATATGAAATAGCTGCATATTTCATAAGTCACCATTATGTATTCAAAAATATCTATTAATCTGACATATTTGGTTTATCAACAGCCTTTTCAAAATCAACAAAACATTAATGAGATTTTCTTTGAACTTCTAAAATATACTCATATTCTCATTTTGTTTCTTATACTTAATTCTATGTAGAATCCAAACATACATTATACTGCATGTCGCAGTGTCTTGATAAATACATGTGCAGAGGAGTTTTAACAATAATTTTAATAAATTTTATAGTTTGATGTTGTTTATAGCCTTTGATGAGGGAATACAGACCAATTATTTGAATAAATTTCTATATATGTTTTGTAAAATTTTAAGGAGGTTTGTAATTTACTTTGAGGGACCAATTTTTTCATGTTTTTAATACCATCCTGCCAACATATTCTTTTTGCTTGGTACTATCCAGCTTCTGCCTAGATGCCATTTTGTAAATATGAGAGCTTCACACCTGTAGTTTTATCTTCACATTTATAAGAATCACAAATATCATTCAAATATTGCCTATTCATATAATAACCCTTCATTTCAGAAGTTGCATAGGCACAAAGTCCACATTTATGTCATTAAAGGATGCGTTATAATTAGATATTTCATTATTTTCTTTTACTTTCCCTTTGTGCCTAGGCTGCTGCTGGAAGTTATGTACTACTGATAATAGATGACAGTCAGTGTGGACATTAGGACTACAGGCAGCTTTAGGGTCAAAGTCACTTCCTGACATTGATCTGTCCAAATAATGTGCACTGCTTTTTCTGGACAAAATGAGCTAGATGAGTGTGATGGCACTTCACTTTAAATCAATGCATGCTGGATTAGCTACTTTAAACTAAATGATTTGGTGCCAGAGACAGTGTGCAGGTGGAAATGATCATGGTAGTTATTGCTTTATATAACTGCTGTGAAACAGAATAGCTTGGGTCATGCTTGCAGGTTCCTAGAAGTATTTATTACATGAGCTACAGTTTAATTAGAGGTCAGGCTATCAGACTACCTGCAGAAACAGGTATCTTCGGAATAAGCAGTCTTCTGTGACTCAAAACTCATAGTGACTTGCCATGTTTCACTTTTCCACTGAGAATACTGTGTGCTTTTGCTCTGTCCTTTTTTAGTTTCTCTGTTAGGCTTGAGCCACAAAGAATGAACTTTGCTTTTTTTCCTAGGTGCAGCATTAAAGTGAAAACACCAAAATAAGGATATGAGTATTGTGCACATTACACTGTTTTTGAAACGGTACCTAAACTGTCCCAGCCTTGCAAGCTCAGGCCTCAGAAGCAAGACAGCTGGAGGCAACACTAATCACTTTCACTCTATCTCACCAGGCTTTCTGTCCTGCTGTGCAGATGCACCCACAGACTCTACTTTTCCCTACAACAAATGTCTCAGGTGTTAAAGCTGAGGAAATAGTACTGGCAGACATTTATATAAAAAATAGAACCTAAAATTTGCACTGTGCTTGGTTCCTGTTGGCAGCCTGCTGGCTCCATGATGCAGAATCCTGAAATTTCTACAGAAAGTCAGCGTGGTATCATTACGGTATTGGTTCATTTAAAAACAGAAAAACAAAGCTACTTGCTTCATTTTAGATGTTTTTACTAATATGTTTTATGTTGTTCTCAATGTGACATGCCATGCAATTTAAGTATTGGCTTTATATAATTGCACTGTGAAAAAATAGGAGAAAAATTTAGAGGCTCACAAGGTCATAACAGTAGATTTTACCTTATATGTGTATAGAAAGTAAAAAAAAAAAAAAAACACAAAAAACAAAAACTGTTTAGTAGATTAGTTTGTATTTTAAAATTGTTTTTCTCTGTGTGTACATTTCATGTTTGCTTTTAGTGCATATATTAGCAAGAAAGGTCACTGCCAGATCACTGAAAACACAAACTTTAGCCAGTTAGACTATTTGCACAGAACAGGCACTGAATATGTTGTCTAAACGTGTACCGGGACTCTATTGTTAAAAAAATTGCTCAGAGGAATGGTCTGTTAAAATATTAGGTTTCGGGTTTTGCTACAAATGGTTTCATAGTTTTCATCCATTTGGCCTTCACTTGGGAACAAAAAACTCTGGGTTATATTTTCACTTCAGGGTAATAATAAGAAAAACTAATAGTTGTTTTATCATCATGTGTAAAACTACCTTTGCATGCTTCATCCTCTTCCTTCATGGTAACAACTACATAGCATTCTCATGTATCAGGTGATAATTATGCAGGCAAATGGCTAGGGCCATTCATAGAATCATAGAATCATAGAATGGTTTGGGTTGGAAGGGACCTTAAAGGTCATCTAGTTCCAACCCCCCTGCCATGGGCAGGGACACCCTCCACTAGACCAGGTTGCCCAAAGCCCCATCCAACCTGGCCTTGAACACTGCCAGGGAGGGGGCATCCACAGCTTCTCTGGGCAACCTGTTCCAGTGCCTCACCACTCTAACAGCAAAGAATTTCTTTCTAACATCTAATCTAAATCGACTCACCTTCAGCTTAAACCCATTACCCCTTGTCCTGTCACTACACTCCCTGATAAACAGTCCCTCTCCAGCTTTCCTGTAGGCCCCCTTTAGATACTGGTGAGCCGCAATTAGATCTCCCTGGAGCCTTCTCTTCCCCAGGCTGAACAACCCCAACTCTCTCAGCCTGTCCTCATAGGAGAGTTGCTCCAGCCCTCTGACCATCTTCGTGGCCCTCCTCTGGACTCATTCCAACAGCTCCATGTCTCTCCTGTACTGGGTCCCCCAGAGCTGGACGCAGTACTCCAGGTGGGGTCTCACGAGAGCAGAGTAAAGGGGCAGGATCACCTCCCTCGACCTGCTGGTCACGCCTCTTTTGATGCAGCCCAGGACACGGTTGCCTTTCTGGGCTGCAAGCGCACACTGCCGGCTCATGTTGAGCTTCTCATCAATCAACACCCCCAAGTCCTTCTCCTCAGGGCTGCTCTCAATCCATTCCTCGCCCAGCCTGTAGTCGTGCTTGGGATTGCACCGACCCATGTGCAGGACCTTGCACTTGTTGAACTTCATGCGGTTCGCACGGGCCCACCTCTCCAGCCTGTCCAGGTCCCTCTGGATGGCATCCCTTCCCTCCAGCGTGTCGACCACACCACATAGATTGGTGTCATCAGCAAACTTGCTGAGAGTGCACTTGATCCCACTGTCCATGTTGCCAACAAAGATGTTGAACAGTGCCGGTCCCAGTACTGACCCCTGAGGAACACCACTTGTGACTGTTCTCCACTTGGACATTGAGCCATTGACCACAACTGTTTGAGTGTGACCATCCAGCCAATTCCTTATCCACCGAGTGGTCCATCCATCGAATCCACGTCTCTCCAATTTAGAGACAAGGATGTTGTGCGGGACAGTGTCAAATGCCTTGCACAAGTCCAGGTAGATGATGTCAGTTGTCCTTCTCTTATCCACCAATGCTGTAACCCCATCATAGAAGGCCACCAAGTTTGTCAGGCACGATTTGCCCTTAGTGAAGCCGTCTTGGCTGTCACCAATCACCTCCTTATCTTCCATGTGCCTGAGCATAGTCTCCAGGAGGGTCTGCTCCATGATCTTGCCAGGCATGGAGGTGAGACTGACTGAACTGTAGTTCCCTGGGTCTTCCTTTTTACCCTTCTTAAAAATGGGGGTTATGTTCCCCCTTTTCCAGTTGGTGGGAACTTCGCCAGACTGCCAGGACTTCTCAAATATGATGGAGAGTGGCCTGGCCACTTCATCCGCCAGTTCCCTCAAGACCCGTGGATGCAACTCATCAGGTCCCATGGACTTGTGCACCTTCAGGTTCCTTAGATATTCTCAAACCCGATCTTCTCCTACAGTTGGCAGTTCTGCATTCTCCCAGTCCCTACCTTCTGTGACCTGGGCAGGGTGGCTCAAGGATTTGTCAGTGAAGACTGAGGCAAAGAAGTCGTTGAGTACCTCAGCCTTCTCCATATCCTGGACAACAAGGTCACCCGTTTCATTCCAGAGGGGACCCACATTTTCCCTTGTCCTCGTCTTATCACTAACATACCTATACAAGCTTTTCTTGTTGTCCTTGACATCCCTGGCCAGGCTAATTTCTGTCAGGGCTTTGGCTTTCCTAACCTGCTCCCTGGCTGCTTGTACAGTTTCTCTGTATTCCTCCCAGGCTACCTGCCCTTGCTTCCACCCTCTGTAGGCTTCCTTTTTTTGTTTGACTTTACCGAGGAGCTCCTTGTTCATCCACGGGGGCCTCTTGGTGTTTTTGCTTGACTTGCTCTTTGTTGGGATGAGCTTGGAGGAGGTGACCCTTGAATATTAGCCAGGTTTCTTGGGCCCCTCTTCCTTCCAAGGCTCTGTCCCATGGTGTTCTACCAAGCAGATCCCTGAAGAGGCCAAAGTCTGCTCTCCTGAAGTCCAGGGTCCACGATTGCAACAAAGAACGTAAGGACTTCTTCAAAGAGGACCAGAGAGAGTGGAAAGGAATACCTATCCCAGGAATTGCTCTGAGCCAGGACCAAACAGATGAAAACAGGCCTGATGAGGTTGCTGCCACAGTTGCTATTGCTCCTACCCGAAAGAATCACTGCAGGTACCAGGAAATGTGTAGGGAAAGACATGGGAGCACCAGTGATGAGTCTCTTCTTTATAAGACCACTTCTTATAGCAATCCTTCTTTTCAGTGCAATCCCCAGTTCGCCTGTTTTCCCAATTTAAACAGTCTATATGCTGAAATGCAACATATGATCATCCTCTTAATCAGTGGTTCTGTCTTAATGTCTCTCTATTAATTGGAGGATTCAGGACAACCCAATTTTATTTAGTCCAGATCCTGCCAAAATTTAAAACAGCCCCTATCTGTCACTGCCAACAAGTAGTGCGTTTCTGCTTGAGAGTTCAAAAGTTTAATTTCGGATATTTACCCATACACCCATACACACACACACACACATATATCCAACTATCTACTGTCTGTTGGTGCTCACGCTGTAAGCTGTTTTTTCACCTATGACAGTGCGTAAAAGATCATTTCGGTAGGAGTAAACAGAAAATATCCAAGTGACCAAAATGCGTTGCTGTATGTCTGCCCATAAAAGAAAAAAATCACATGCTTAAATACTCTGTGATGTGGCTTGCCATTTTACAGTAACATAATACATTATGTTCATGATGATGCAGCATTGCAATTCTGAAATATTTTCAAAACCTTTGATGGGAAGGTTTTTTCCTTCAGCTTATGAAAGGAGATTGAGTCACAAGGATATAATTGTCTTCTATGTAGTTAAAATTGAATTTGCTTACAGTCAAACTGGAATTAATTTGGGGGATAAAACCAGACAGACCAAAATAAGGGAAAAGAAAAGAAGAGCTGGAGTAATTTGATGAACTCTAGCTTAGAATGCCAACTGAGCCCCCTTTAGTCTCTATCCCACACGTCCTTCTTTTAGACATCTGTCTAGATTGCATCTCTCATAGTTGCTGACAAACTCTACAGAGACTTATTAACTCTTCAGGTCCACTGACATATGTTGTTTTATTATCAACATTGCCAAGCATTTACAAGAAGAGTAAAAATTCTATAGTTTAAAAATTCCAGGAAAGTTGCATTAAACAATCTCTCTCTCTCAGCTTTAGTCCTTTTTATGCCTTTAATACCAAAGTGCAGGTTTTTTCAAGTAGAGTCATTATCACTACAGAAGATTCTTATAAAATCTTTGTTTTTCCTAGTGTATTTATCGAAGGGGAAAAAAAACACATGAGTGGAAAGAATAAGGAAGAAATCAAGCAAGAAGGTAATTTTGTGAAACTATGTGATTTAAAAGCATCCTTTTGTTATACAGTTGAAGGCACATCATAGTCTGCACTTTCATATTTTAATAAATAGTGTCTTTCAGAGTTGCATAATGGCAGCTTTGTCACTTCCAGGCAGCATGATAGCCCTGTCCTTAATAATGAAGGGATCATACCTTTTTTCCTGGATCACTCAAAAAAAGTTTTACAGAGCTAGTATATTCTCTGTCATTGTTACATGGTGACATACCAGGCCAAGATCATAAAGAAATGTAAGAAATCTGACTTGTTAACTTCTGTTCTCATCTCTTCATATTCCCCAAGGATCCTGACATACTGCTGAAGCTACTGCAATGTTAAAGCATAAGACACAAATTTACAAAAAAAATATTTTAATTTACTGAAACTATAGATTTCTCAAAAAATAAAGCCTATACATGTGTACTTTTATACTAATCTCAGAAAATGCAACAACACTGTTTAAATGGAGCCTGTATAGTGCTGTAATTTGGATTTGTGACCAATACAGTGTTGATACCACATTGTTTTAACTATTGCTGAGCCATGCTTACACAGCATCAAGGCCTTTTCTTTTTCCCACTTTGCTCAGTGAGTAGGCTGGGAGTGGACAAGAGGCCGGGAGGGAACACAGCTGGGACAGCTGACCCCAGCTGACCAAAGCGATTTTCCATACTGTATAACCTCATACTCAGAAATAAAAGCTCAGGGAAAGAAAGGATGGACATTGGACGTTATGGCATTTGTCTTCCCAAGTAACTATTATACTTTATACTTTTTAAGACCCTGCTTTCCTGGAAATGGCTGGACATCTGCCTGCCAATGGGAGGTAGTAAATGAATGCCTTGTTTTGCTTTGTTTGCGCATGAAACTTTGCTTCACTTATCAAGCTGTCTTTATCTTGACCTGTGAGTTGCTATCACTTTTGCCCTTCTGATGCTCTCCCCTGCCCAGCTGTGTGTGTGTGTGTGGAAGGGGGGGTGGGGGGAGGGGTGTGCGTGTGAATGAGTGGCTGGATGAGGGCTTAGCTTCCAGCCAAGGTCAATCCACCACACAAATGAAATACCACAAACATGTTAAAAGACAGTCCTGATCCTCAAATTTTAATGAGAAAACTTTCATAACAGTCTTGCACTGGATGTGAGTCCATAGAGCTTGATCCTGTCTCAAGTAACTTTCATCCAATGGGATCAAGCCTTGGGCAGTTCAAGCTTTTGGTTCAAAACATGCTCCATGCAGTAAATTTTGAGTTAGCACAACCAATCTTAGCAATATATCCTAATACACACTTCTCATAGATCCTTGTTACTCTATTCACAGGAAAAACTGAAATGTGTCTCTATTTTTTTTCCTTATCCTCAGTTCTGTCAGGATTTAATTCCAACACCCTTCACTGGCTTTTCCAGCTTTCTTAGGGACATCTCAAGTTAGAGTGGTTAGTACGTGATGACAGAGCAGCCTGTGATAGCAGGATCTTAATTCTGCTTCACTTCTGCCTTCAACTAGGTAATGGAGGGATGAAACACTATACCATTAGCATGATCTCACATACTTTGCATTCATTTTTCACAGTCTGCAGAAGAACACAGAATTAGACCTCTTGAAATCCTCTGACATGTTCAAATGTTAAATGATGTTGATAGCAACAGATTCTTAAAATCAGTAGCTATGTCTAAAATGTCTGAGTTCTGACTGCAAATGGATTCAATACTCTTGCTTGTAATTTTATGCACATTTGCACCATATATTACAGTAAATGTAATGATATAAACAATACGGAGACAAAGCAGGACTCACACTATACTATAGTAATTCCTTATGGTGTAAAACTATTCTATGTCCAATGTAAAACTATTCTGTGAAAGAGAGTGGTTTTATAGGATTTATAGTGTAAACATCTTTATCATTGTATTTTCCATAGTACAGTATCTCAAAGATGAACAGAATTTAGTGAAAGATGAACTTGATGATTATACCTTAGGTGATGATTTTCTTCAATCATAAGTTTTTCATGACCATGCCCAACCTGAACAATAGTTTCTAAGTTGCAAATGTATCCAATGCCTAAGGTAATTAAAGCTCAAAATTTACACGAACTTTAGATAAGGATGTGCTTATTGTGTATAACTAAATTAGATGGATGTTATAATTCTATGGGAAAAGTAGGTGTGGGTATTCTACAATGACTACATATTGGCCTGATAAATAAAAGAAGTATTTTCTGTTGTTGATGTTTTCAGTCGCACATTAACTCCATTATTATTTTGGATTTTAGTAGTTAATAATCCAAATTATAATCAAAGGGGTTTTAGCTACTAGTGTTTAAATATTGTTTTATCTTTTTGTTTCTTTGTCCAATATACAAGTAACATTTATCTAAAATTATACTTCAGATTGTAGAAGTATTAGTTTCCATAGCATCTTTGAATAGAATTTAAGGCTTTCACCAGATTCCAGTACTTCAAAAAACATTTGGAAGTGTGAAAAATGTGAAGAAAAAAAAATTAAAAGTATTATTTTTATTTACTGCATAAGTTTTTTAGTGCTTGTCAGTTTTGATCACTCAATTTCCTGTTACATTCCACTCAATGTCATTGACCCTTTGGTCTTAACAGTTCTTTGGTCTGACTACATTACATGATTAACTCTTGATTGAAACTCAGGTAAAAATTTCTGAGCTTCCTAAAACCAGTTTTTAATAGTCCTGCTGCCTTCAGCTTTCTGATTCAGGTTTCAGTCTGAGCAGTCACTCCTGCCAACTGCAGAGTTGAGAATGCTCTGTGCTTACAGTTTGGCGTTTCAGAACAAATGAAAACAACCAAGCCAGGTTTGAAACTAAAAGTCTCAGGACATCTGTTCTCCTTCACCACATGCACAGACTCAGCCGCCTTCTGCCACACACACATATGTGCATGAGCATGCACACTTCCAGGTTAAAAATATTTAGAAAAATGCAGAAATTTCTGGCAGAGAGGACTCTCTCTCTTTGTTATATGTTTTACTCTTTTGTTTGAATAGTTGCTGTTTTGTGACCTGCGTGAAGCAAAAAGGGCCTTGACTGAAATCAGACTTCCACCAGGACTAAAGTAGCTAGAGAATCATATTTTGAAGTTGCATTTTGTCCCTACATGGAAGGGTAAAAAAATACAAAATAAATTAATTAAAAAAAAAAAAAAAAGCTGGAGTATCTGTAGGACCCATTAATATTTTCTTTCCCTCATTCAAGAAATCTTGCATTTTCTGGCATTGATTCTTGCCATTGTCTTTTTGTTAGGGCTTACCAGTCTTTCCTGTCTTCAGTTTTGCATAGTTCTTGTGCCGGGCCTCATTTATCTTCTTTACCATGTTTCCACTTGGCTACACACTATTGCATCAAATTCTGCACTTCTCTCCCCAGTTAAACACAGTCTTTAAAGATGCACAACTGCGGAGGTGGACCACAGTATAAATATTCTTAGGACAAGCTATTACACCTAGAAGGATTACTCGCAATATTTGTCACTGTCTATTCATGGATTTTGCTAAATGGGTGACAATATCAGCATACACTGTAATATTCTCTGGTTCTCTCCCTATGACTTTTGAGAAGCATATTCTGGATCAAGCCTTAATTTTTTTTGTGACCTCTCTCCAAATCCCATTCAAAGATAGGCACTTCCCAATGATTAGTGTTACTGTAACTGCCATATCACTGACACATTCATGAATTTGGTCTTTTTTTCCTCAGAGTTTACCTTTCCTCCTTCACTAGGCAATGATAAACTGCACTTTTAGAAAAGAACTTATGTAACTTGCTTTTAGATTTATACATTATTTGTAAATAGTCCTGTAAAAACTGCTAATGGAAGAAATGGAGTCTAGCAAAGAGCCTTTATAGGGTGCAATTCACTGAAACATTTAATTTGTTTTAAATCCTGAGATAAGGGGCAAAATACACCATTGATGTGAAAATATTTTTCTGTGGAACTCAGTTTCCCATTTATAAAATCGTAAAAGTAGTTGACTGCCTTATATATATAAATATATATATGAGATCTTATGGTGGTCAAATACTGCAGTAATGATGTTCTATAAAGAAGTGGCTGAACTACAAGTTAGTGTTTCATGCATTGTATCATTAGGGTTTCAGAGACATTATAGTGTTTTTACTTTGTAAGTATTAGAATAAGTAAAAAAAAAAAAAAAAGAAAGTGTTTTATGTTGATTATGGGGAAAGGAAGGTTAAGAGCCCAATCTACATCCATTTCTATAATAAGGAAAACAAAAAATTAAGCTAACTTACCAGTAGGACCGTTATATTTCCCTTTCTGTGCTACCCTACAATTCACTTTTAAACACATATTAAGTGAAAATTGATTGTGTGCATGTGGCTAGGGAGAGTAGATTCAAGTGAGGGGTGCATCTACACTTTCTTATATATGTGTGAATTTATAGATCTCAGACTGTACCCAAAAAAGACATTTTAGAAGTTGTTGGAAGAAATGTACATGAAAATTTCATCAGCAGCTCAAGACAGCCTATGGCACTCTGGCAGGTAAGTCATTTCCCATCATGATTCTGTGTCACATTAATAATGTCCTTTCCTTTTCACTACTGCTAGTAATATTCAAAGCTGCTAGTACAGGCTCATGATTATTATGGTTCTGATAACAGTTAACAAATGTACAGCAAGTGTGGTGATACATAATTAGCAAATCTGGCCTTTCCTCTTCCACTTCATTAGCTTTCCCTTCACACGTCCTTTGCATAGTGTGCAGCACTATTTTAACTTTTGGGGGAGTGTGGTTTTTTGAGAGTGAAAAGGGTGTGATTTCTCAAAGTTATTTTTACATTAGAGATGCAGTAGTAAAAGAAATCTGCCAGAGTTGTGATTTGCCCAGTGGGAAGGTGAACCTGTGCTTTCCCAGGAAACCACAGGCGCATCGTGAGATGGGGTGATATGGCACATGGTCTGCATTGCTTGTTGGCGGTCTTCCTGACCTGGAATTGTGCTGTGGTACCCAGATATAACCTGCTGTCTTTATGTGCCACTTTCCAGTAAAGGTGATGGCTTTAGGAAATAAATTACCTCATAACTGATTTTTAAGATTGTCTTGGTTTTCAGATTTTCTTGGGTTTCAGCTGGGATAGAGTCAATTTTCACAAGAAGCAGGGAGGGGACACAGCCAGGATAGGTGACCTAAACTAGCCAAAGGGGTATTTCATACCATATGACATCATGCTCAGTATATAATGTGGGGGAACTGGCTAGGGAGGAGGGATCGCTCCTCAGGGACGGGCTGGTCATTGGGTTCCAGGTGATGAACAAATTGCATTGTGTATCACCCGCTTTGTATATTCTTTTATTAGTATCATTGTTGTTATTTTCCTCTCTCTTTGCTGTCCTAGTAAACTGTCCTTAACCCAACCCATGAGTTTTACCTTTGTCTTCTGATTTTCCTCCCCATCCCTCTGTAGGGGGAGAAGTGAGCGAGCAGCTGCTTGGTACTTAGCTGCCAGCTGGGGCTGAACCAGAACACAGAGAAAACTGTGCTTCAGATCTACCCTCTTGGAACCACAGCTCCTTCCTGCAAGGAAGCATCCCTGTTCTCTAACTGCTGAATATACTGCTAGCTCTCTTTTCTTCCAAGGGGGGCAGTTATATCAAGGTAATTAAAAGACTCATGGTTTTTAGCCAGGAGAGCAGAAGACATCCACCTATTCCCAATCATGGGCCCCTACCTAATCTTGAACTGTTCTGTCATTCCTGATCCGTTTAGGAGGGTGTCTCCCCGATTGCCTTTCTGATGACCCCTTGGTGGGCTGCCGAACCGGTCCCACGGTGACAAGCAGCTCTCAAAGTGCGATATTCTGCCAGTGGCCGGGATGCTGCGACTTGTGGTGCTACAGATTTCCTCATCTCCTGAGACTTCAGCCCCTAATCTGCAGATGAGGTGGACTTCTCTTTCTGCTGCCCTTGTTTTCTCTCGTCCTATTCAGCTTTGTAAGAATGAGAGATGGCGTTAGATCTTAGTCATTGTCAAGACATGCTATAATTAACCTGAATTAAAAAACAGAACAAAACAAAACAAAAAAACCTTGTAAAAATATACATTTCTATAACTTAATAGGATTTTCACAATTACAATTACCAATACTTTTGTTTAAAGATTATAAACAGAATAATTTTAATGATGAAACATTTGCACTTCCCTTCTTAATCATTAAACAGATACAGACCTTCTTTCTAAGTTTCATCACCTTTGCTAGATTATTAATAAATCATCTTTGTAATGGAGCTGTTCAAATTAACAAATTTTGAATTTATATAAATATTCTGATAAAGCTGCAAATTACAGTCTTCAATAAATAAACCCAGTCTTATTTAACAATAGTAATCTATGAGTAAAGTGATTATAGCATCTTTGTTTGCCATATTTGTTTTTTTCCAAATTACTATTCAACAATTATTTCAATTCTTCAGATTTGCCTATGACAGCTTCTCCATGTGACTCATTCTGTTTAGGGAGAGCAAGACTTGGACAACATAACAGGTCTTTCTGAATCAAGCATTCCCAACTAGTTTCAATTTTTATAACATTGACAGTGAAGATTTTTTTCTAATTTATTCATCTCTTCACAATCACACTTCAAATCACAGATTAAACAGTGATTTGGCAGTCAGATGAATAGGTATGCCTTTGGTTTTATAAAAGGAATATATAAGACAGTCAATACGATATTACTTTTTTTCATAAATAACCTTTTAAGACTTTTTTCCTAAGTGCACTTGTACCAGTACCACATTTTCCCCAATTTTTCAATTTAATTGCATTTGCTTTGACTGTGTTTATACCTTTCTCTCTGCTTGCTGCAAATAATGAGCAAATTAATTCACTGGCATGAATACTAATGTAAAATTTGTTTTACCTGTGTATTGCCAAATATTTGTTGGAATAAACTATCATTCATATACAACATTATTCACAAATGGAAACTCATTATTTTGGTTCATTAAATAAAATAAATAGATTTTATGACTGTGTTTAATCAAAACAGCTGGATTTACTAAATACAAATGTTTAAAATTAGTTGTATTTTAAAAGCTACTGATCAGGAGTTTGTGCACACAATTTGTCAGATGACAAGGTAATGGCTCATATGTGAACTGGAGACCCAAATTAGTTTGTTTGGATTTTTTTTAAACGAAATTAACCCATCAAGTAAGTGTTTATTTACAGAAAGCATATAAACAGAATTAAACTGTAATAATTTGTTATGAATTACTTGCCAATGTATGACTTACATGCTGGATCACAGTTTCAGCAGGAAACAGCTGCTCATTATTTACATAAAATCTGTGTTAGGTCTAAAGAGCAGTCTGTTTGGCTATGCCGTGCATTTAAAACAAAACAAAACAAAAAACCTCAAAACATAAAAAAAATTAGCTTGTGTAACCATATTTCACAAACCTGTTTAATTTTTTTCTTAAAGCTCTGGCTTTAAGAATTAAATTATTAAATCAATTTTTAAAAAAAAAAATAATCAAGTTTATGTTGCAAGAATTAAGCTCAGGACATGCTATAAATCCAAGAACAATATCAACTAAAAATAAGCAAGGTAAATAATTTTAAAATCTTATTTTCCAAACCAGGAGATAAATGTATCTTGTCTTGACAAATGGTTCATCATTGACCTGGGTGTTTGCTTTAAATATAATCTTTAATTAGAAACTTACTCCACCTCACTATTTATGACCTATTGCTGTAAGTAAAAAGTTATTTGATAGGTTCCTTATTATTACAACTGTTTTTAAGAAAAAGACAATTTCATCTTGAAGCCATTAATCAAAGCATAGCAAAGGTCACTCTTTCCTTTAATAAGTGTCTTTATTTTAAGGGGATTCCCTCAAAGAACTTCATATTGGTGTAACAAGCTTCTGCTTACGGGTGCTGAGCCTAAGTCTTGACGATTATTCCATTTGAATGACTGGGGCATTTTCCTAGTTTGAGATAAAACACAGAAGTTGACCAGTAATGACTGACAAAATGGTCACTTTATATGGTGTTAGCCATTCTAGTTTCTGTAACATTCTTTTTATTAGAAGTGAATAGACAGGGAAACAACAATGAGGAAGAAAACAGTATTTATTCAGAGTTGTTTGTGATGCTGGACATCTGTAGAAAACTGGAAAAATAAAGTTGGGCAAGAAATTTTAACTGCTATCCAAAGGCACTGCCCAGAACATCTGCTGTCCTGATAAAAACCAGGAAAAGATGTTTGCTCCAGGTATCTGGCACCACATATGAATATCTAACTCTGGCAATTGCTAAGAAGCTTTTGCTTAGTCTCTAGGATGAAAAGCTTAATTAGTTCTGTGTAATTAATGATTGATAGTTAGTAGTTAATCAATTGTTTAATTAATAAACTTACAACAGCAGCTCTCCGAGCCTAAAAACCTTCACACCTTTAGTTGCAAGGAAGGTGCTGTAGAGTTAAAGCCAGAGGTGGCAGGGACTCCTTTTGCAGCTGTAAGGAACAAACCACTGACCCGACCCAGCTTCTCTCTGTGGGTGCTGCTGCTGCTGTTCACCTGTGGGCAACGCTACTGAAAACTGCAGAGGATCAGGAAGATTAAATATGTTTATGTCCATAGCTGCTTGGCTACCTTGGAAGCCATACTTCCACTTCAGAACATGGCTGGTTATGGCTTCCAGTAAGAAAAAGCTGAGTTAAGTTCTTCATCCTGTCTGGGTGGAATTTTGGTCTTCAAAGTCAGGTCTGCAAAAAACCCCACCATTTATTGCTCCTTAATTCTCAACCCTCACTTGCAGTGGAGCCAGCTCTACAATAAGTTATTCTAATTTATTCTAGCTGTCTTCCTTCCGTGAAAGCTGACAATAGCTGATTCAGTAAGCTCCAGTGGAACCACATGCTGTCAATCCATGAAGTTTTGTCAGTTAAAATTCTTCATGAAATTGGCTTCTTTTAGGCAGGCTTTTTCAGGGATGGAGTGTTGGGGGGGGCAGGGAGGAAGTCCCATTTTGACACTTTCACTTTGAAACTTCCTGAAGGCAAATGTAATTACTTTTTCTGAAATATGACTGTTTGGGCTTCTCTTAATCTGAAGTTGTAAAAAACCTTTTGGCTTTCTGAATAAATGTAAAGTAAAAGATTAGTAAATACTGTCAGTACCCTCCTCCTCAATTGTTTATTGTAACTTTTTTTCCAGCATGAGCATGACAGAACAACTGTGCAAGGTTTGGACACAATTAATTCTTGTCTCATTAAACAAGTCCATTAACTGATATCAAATGATTCTGCAGCTAATGGTATCAAAAACATAAGTTCTTTCTGTTGTTTTGCCTCTAGTTTAAATTAGCTCTATCTGCATCCCTGTTAAAATTTAATTCCAGTGATATTTTTTGCTTTTAAAGAGAAAGAACAGCACAACTGAATGCATGGGAAAGAGGCAGGTAGTGAGACAATTAGATTACTTCAGAAAAGAAAAATATTAGTTTAACTTAAATGGGAATAGCTAGGTCAGCTGTACTGGAGGGATTCATCATTTTCCTAGAAATCACTTCTTGGAGCTTTTTATTCACATTGCAGAAGAATAAGCCTTTGATGCTGAACACTAATTTGTTTAAATGTCCTTTTTCATAAAAATGAGGGGGAAGTAGTTAAGAAGGGTGAGTAATGATGATGAAATATATAAACTATTAATGATGAGCTATATAAACTATTAGATCTAAACTCAGAATGAACTCTCAGAATGAATAAGTCAATAAAAACAGCAACTTGCACTTTCTGAATTCATGGTATAGGAGATAGAGAAGCTTTAGCAGAGACCAGATGAAGCCCCTTGAAAGACACACCACATTGAAAGAAAAAATGAAAGGGGTCCATTGCAGTCTGAACTCCTAACCTTTATTTTCCTTCTATCTTCTGCCCTTTCATCCTCCCTTCCTAGAAGGATTTTCATATGTAAAATACTTTGCCTTTAAGAATAATCTGAAGGCATCTTAACAACTACATTCGTATTGCAATTTCCACAAATAAGTAATCAAAAAATCCCAAATCCAGCTGTTGGAGACATTGCTGCAGGAGACCTCCCTACTCCTAGATGTTTGTCTAGACATAATCTGGTGTAATTGCGAGTTTGGTTCATTCTTTGTGTGTGTTCCTTTACATAATTCAGTTTGCTAGATTAGAAGACTGCTTTAGAGTCCACAAGATGTCTTGCATATGATATCATGTTTGTGTTGCTGGTGGAAAACCATGGTAGTAAGCAACTGGCACCCAGATTGTTAGCATGGGTTGCTGTTTTGGCTGGTGCCAGTAGCTTGGCGGATAGCATGTAGAGGAAGTCCTTGATTTTTACTGCTATATATAAAAATCAAGATGTGAATATTTTTTTCATATTATTTCCATCCTATATGAAAAAGATTATAATAAGTAAAGTTATAAATAAGTCTTCAGTCTGAACAAAGCCTTTGATATGATTTTTGCAGACAGGCTACTTAAAGAAAAAGTCAAAGGGTAGACTTAGGTCCTGGTTAGAGTTTTTGTCACCATGAAGGTCCCCAGAGACTTCTCCACAAATCTCTTTAAGGTGTTTGTTGATGCCGTGTTGAGGTTTGTTAGAGCTTTCATGGTTAAAGATGGACAGAAGGAAGTTGGACAGCAGGAAGTTTGCTTTTTTGTTTGTTTGTTTGGGTTGGGTTTTTTGAAGGGAAGGGTTGGCGTGGCATTTTGTTTTCATTTGGTTTTTAAAACAGGTCCTTACTGGGTTATTATTTTAAGCATCTTTTCTACAGCTGCTCTTGATTTTGAGCCAATAATAAAGCAATCTGTATTTGCATTTTAATAATGATCGAATTTTCTGCCTACAGAGACTGCACTAAGTCAAAGATTGTAGCGCTGCTGGCCCGTGACCTACTCTTTGCTAATGATTGTATACAGATTGTACACATGCACTAGAGGATTTGCAGTACATTACTATTTTGATCCTGCTGCTAGGTGGTTTGGCCCAAACATTAGCTTAAAAAACAGAGGTCTGGGTCCAGCCATATCCTAATGGAAAGCTAGTCAAGCCAGCTGTTTTTGTTGACAGTGCAGCACCAGCTATTCTGCCCTTGTGGCAGCGTGCCATCTCAGAGTGTCATGATTGATGATGAAGTCCCATGGAGCAGAGGAAAACCTTGAACAGCTTTTCAGGAGATTGAAACAGCATTTCAAGAAGGAAATAGGCATCTGAATCCAAAGAAAAGTAAATGTGCACTATGCAGTTGTAATCCCTGTTCTCTTGTGTGGCTGGAAAACGTAGACAATTTAGAGCTGCTCCAGTGAGCGTTTTGGGGTCTTACACACGCACACACTCTGTGCCCATGTGGTACAATCTTTCACAATAATAACCAATGTAGTCATAGTCAAATATTCAGCATTCAAGCAACACTCCTATAGGATCAGTTTTATTGGACTGGCATCTGATGCATATACCAAAGTAGAGTGCCTAAAACTATTTCAAGAGGTGGTAAAAATTAGTTGGATTTCCAGGAGGAAGGCCAATGAACACTTAAAAAAAATGTGCTCAGGCAAATCATTAGCTATCAATGTTAGTTTCATAACATGGGAAACTGCTATTATGGTCCATGTGTTGGTGGCAGAATTGCCAGAGCTGGTGGTCGTAGTGATGCTGTCAGTGCCACTAAGCTAAACCAGCAGAACAGAAGCTAACACAGGAAAACAGTCATAACAAATAGAAGAATCTGCATCTGTGATGCCTGTGGCAAAATTGGGCTAATTTCTCACCCAAGCCACAAAAGTACACTCATCCCTGCAGTCTATAGAAACTATAAATTTAGGAAAAATCAACTCATGATTTTGGTTTTGCACCAACTTAATCCAGTGTTATCCATTTCACATATGAGATCCAAACACTTTTAAGTATTGTTATCCATTTCTATCTCTTTGCAAGGGATAGTGGAAACACTGCTTCTAAAAGGGAGAACATCCAGTGATTCTGTTTGGGACACAATTCTAAGGTATGGTTTTATCTTCAAATGGAGTTTTCAAAGTCAGTGGAATGGATTGTGCCTCCAGCAAGTGTTGCCCACTTTGGAGCGATAATAGTATTCTGTATCACTCTTCAATGCTACATGGCTTTTAAAGCACTTAAACATTTAGAGAGAGACAGATTTTCAAACTTAAGTATAATAGAATGGAACTCTGTTATAATCAAAGAGTTCATAAGTTACCCTCAAAAGGTCCATAAATTACCCCATGAAAGACATAGACAGTAAAACCCAAAGTATCAAAATTATGTTTGCAAGGGAAATAATTCTTAAATGATGGGCTGAGTCATTTGTCAGCACAGTAAATTCTAAGCTCTCACTTGAGCCCCTGTGCTATTTATCACATTTTGTTAAATCAGACAGTGCTGCTAGTGATGCAGTCTTTGACAGACATGGTTCCTGTCAGACATGACTACTGCTCTACCCCTTTCTTATTTATAAGAGCAAGGTTCTAGCTCCTTACCTCTTTTCAGAAAAGGCTTAATAAAGAACTGAGAAGAGTATGGATTATTGCCTGCCAGCATTTATTCATTAGTGAAATTCCTTTTTATGAGCTTGATTTTTCACTAATTATTATAAATTAATTTTTATTTTCCTAATTATTTAATTCTCATCTTCCTGTTCCATTTACCAGCTTGTACTTCATCATTGTTTTCATAATAATTTAGATGATAACACTGTTTTGCAAAGCCTTTCTTCGGAATATACATACGTAACCTGTATCTTAAGCCCATTATTTTAAATAGTTTAGACACTATCTGTTACATTAGTACATGGTAAGAATACTCTCGTCTTGTTGACTTATGCTATTACCCTACACGTGTCTAGGGTGCTGCATTAATAACGTGTATAATCAAATCATAGTACGGTTTGGGTTGGAAGGGACCTTGAGTGCAACCAACCAGCTAATTCCTTATCCACTAAGTGGTGCATCCATCAAATCCATGTCTCTCCAATTTAGAGTCAAGAATGTTGTGCAGGACAGTGTCAGGTGATTTGCACAAGTCCAGGTAAATTATGTCAGTTGCTCTTCCCTTATCCATCAACACTGTAAACCCAGTAGCCACAAAAGGCCACCAAATTTGTGAGGCCAAATTTCCCTTAGTGAAGCCATATTGGCTGTCACCAATCACCTCCTTATTTTCCATGTGCCTGAGCATAGTTTCCAGGAGGGTCTGCTCCATGATCTTGCCGGGCACAGAACTGACACTGACCGAACTGTAGTTCCCTTGATCCTCCTTTTTACCCTTCTTAAAAATGGGGGTTATGTTTCCCTTTTTCCAGTCAGCGTGAACTTCACCAGACTGCCACAAGTTCTGAAATAGGATGGATAGTGGCTTAGCAACTTCATCCACCAGTTCCTTCAGGATCCACAGATGCATCTCATCAGGTTCCATGGACTTGTGCACCTTCAGGTTCCTTAGATATTCTCAAACCTGATCTTCTCCTACAGTGGGCATTTCTTCATCTTCCCAGTCCCTGCCCCACTGACCTGGGCAGTGTGGCTAGAGCACTTGCTGGTGAAGACTGAGGGGAAAAAATTCATTGAGTACCTCAGCCTTCTGCATAGCCTGAGTAACCAAGTCTCCCGTTTCATTCTGGAGGGAACGCACATTTTCCTTAGTCTTCCTTTTATCACGGATGTACTTATAGAAGCTTTTCTTGTTGCCCTTGACATCCCTGGCCAGATTTAATTCTATCAGGGCTTTAGCTTTCTTAACACAATCCCTGGCTGCTCGGGCAATTTCTCTGTATTCCTTCCAGGCTACCTGCCCTTGCTTCCACCCTCTGTAGGCTTCTTCTTTGTGTTTGTTCGTCCAGGAGCTCCTTGTTCATACATACAGGCATCCGGGTTTCTTGATTGACTTTCTTTGTTGGGATGCATTGCTCCTGACCTTGGAGGAGGTGAACCCTGAATATTAGCCAGCTGTCTTGGGCCCCTGTCCTGGTTCTGGCAAGGATAGAGTTAATTTCCCAAGGAGCCAGCACAGGTGAGCCAAGCTGGCTGGGGAGCTATTCCATACCATGTGACATCATGCTCACCATAAAAGGGGGCTAGTCGGGTAGGGGAGGGGCGGCGCAGTTCCGGGACGGGCTGAGTGTCTGGTTGGTCAGTCGTTGGTTCGGTAAATTGTTCTCTGTTATCACCCGTTGTTAATATTTGTTATCAGCACTGTTGTTGATTGTTTTTCCCTCTCCCTTGCTATCCCAGTAAACTGCCCTTATCCCAATCCTCGAGGCTTTTGCCGTTGGTTTTTTTTCCGTTCTCCTCCCCGTCCCGCTGGGGAAGGAGTGAGTGAGCGGCCGCGTGGCGCTCAGCTTCCAGCTGGGCCTAAACCACGTCAGTCCTTTTTGGCGCCCAACGTGGGGCCCGAGGGGTTGTGATAAGGACAAGTCTGATCCAAGTGTGTTAAAGAAAATTGTCATAAGAATTTATGATGTTATTGAAACAGTCACTGGTCATAATGATGTTCTGTTTGATTACATGGCTCTGGCTTGTAAACTCGTGTTTACTCTATGCAATCCCTGCGGTGCTGTTGATCACCTCTGGGAGAGGGGTTCCTGTTCTCATATTGTTGTATTGTGTGATAATGACTTATGATAAGATATCATCGACAGTCATGAGTCTGAGCTGGTACTTGTATGTAGCATTTCGGTCAGGCCTGTACCTCAGTCAATGTTTTTTAGAATTGATTAATAACTGCACCCAATCTATGGGGAAGATGGGGGGGATACCTTCTTGCACTCTTTCACCTCCCCTTTTCCCTTTTGGATGGTTACAACAATTTTTGAGAATTTTGAATACCGTTGGAATGTTCAGGCCATTATATTCCTATTGCTAGGTCTCCTGAATGTTTTCCCACTCCTGTTCAGGGTTAGCAAAAATTGTTTCAAGAATATTACCCAGGGATCTTCCCCAAGACTGAATGGTCAGGGCTGGCATGGCATGTGGGAGAGTATGGGTGGGTATCTAGAGACCTTTTCACCCCCAACGGTTTGGAGTTTCACTCCTGAACAATTGCAAGACCCTGATAAAATGGTAGAATATTTGAAAGGAAAATGCTGTGGGGATTCTAAGGAGACACAACTTACTGTGCTGTGCTGGGCCCTGGCCACAATTTATCAAACACTGCGTGACAGCAGACAGCACCATCCAGAGGGAGAGAGCGGACCCACAGGCACTGCAGCTGCCCAGGCCCCTGCGACAGGCACTGCAGCTGCCCAGGCCCCTGCGACAGGCACTGCAGCTGCCCAGGCCCCTGCGACAGGCACTGCAGCTGCCCAGGCCCCTGCGACAGGTACTGCAGCTGCCCAGGCCCCCGCAACAGGCACTGTAGCCAAGCCAAAAGATCAACCCATACCAGTATCAGTCACCCCTATACACAAAAAGAAATACACAAAGAAATCGGTTCGCATCGTGAGAGATGATGATGAACCGGGGCCATCATGAGAAGAAGAAGCGCCGGAACCAGAAGCGATCACCCGATCTCTGTCCCTGAGTGAGTTGCGAGATATGCGGAAAGATTTCAGCTGCCTTCCAGGGGAGCACATCATTACCTGGCTGCTCCGCTGCTGGGATAACGGGGCCAGTAGCCTGGAACTGGAGGGCAGGGAGGCCAAGCAGCTAGGATCCTTGTCTAGGGAAGGGGGCATTGACAAGGCAATTGGGAAGAAGGCACAGGCCCTCAGCCTCTGGAGGCGACTCCTGTCAAGTGTGAGGGAAAGGTATCCTTTCAGCGAAGATATCGTGTGTCGGGCGGGCAAGTGGACCACTATGGAGAGAGGTATCCAATATCTGAGGGAATTAGCTGTGCGGGAAATGGTTTATTACGATCCAGACAACACACAGTTGCCCACAGACCCCGATGAAGTCCAGTGTACCCGACCCATGTGGCGAAAATTTGTGCGAAGTGCACCATCATCGTACGCCAACTCACTGGCAGTAATTGACTGGAAGAGTGAAGAGGCACCCACAGTGGACGAAGTGGCTGGCTGACTCTGGCAATATGAAGAGAGCCTTTCTTCCTCCCTCGTCTCGGCTGTGGAGAAACTGTCCCAGGACGTCCGGCAACTCAAAGAGGATATATCGTACTCCCCACCCCCACAGACCCGTATTTCAGCTGTTAGGAGCAAGCGTTTTTCTGCTCCAGAGAGGGGATATAGAGCATACACACCACGAGGTGTCCTGTGGTTTTACCTGAGTGACCATGGAGAAGACATGAGGAAATGGGATGGGAAGCCCACCTCAACCCTGCAGGCACGCATACATGAGCTACAAGGCAAGACAGCTGTACAAAGGAATTCTTCCAGAAAGGATGCTGCTCCAGTTTCCACCGGGCAGCCCCCCAGATCAAGTGGAAGGCCTGGCTGCACTAATGACCCTCTTGAAGGGACTTCTAAGTCCTTTCTGCAAGAGATGAGCAGCGAATATGATGAGCAGGATTAGAGGGGCCCTGCCTCCAGCCAGGTGGAAGAAAGGGACAACAGAGTGTATTGGACTGTGTGGATCCGATGGCCTGGCACATCAGACCCACAAGAGTACAAGGCCCTAGTGGACACGGGTGCACAGTGTACCCTAATGCCGTTGAACTATGAAGGGGTGGAACCGATATCTATTTCTGGTGTGACGGGGGGATCCCAACAGTTGACTCTGTTGGAGGCTGAAGTAAGTCTAACGGGGAATGAGTGGCAAAAGCACCCCATTGTGACTGGGCCAGAGGCTCCGTGCATCCTGGGCATAGACTACCTCCGGAAAGGGTATTTCAAAGACCCAAAAGGTTACCGGTGGGCTTTTGGAATAGCTGCCTTGGAAGCGGAGGAAATTGAACCATTGTCTAGTTTGCCCGGTCTCTCGGAGGACCCTTCTGTTGTAGGGTTGCTGAGGGTTGAAGAGCAACAGGTGCCATTGCTACTACAACTGTGCACCGGCGGCAATACTGCACCAACCGAGACTCCCTGGTTCCCATCCACGAGCTAATTTGTCAACTGGAGGGTCAGGGAGTGATCAGCAGAACCCGCTCACCCTTTAACAGTCCCATATGGCCAGTGCAGAAGTCCAATGGAGAGTGGAGGCTGACAGTAGACTATCGTGGCCTGAATGAAGTCACACCGCCAATGAGTGCTGCCGTGCCGGATATGCTGGAACTTCAGTATGAACTGGAGTCAAAGGCAGCCAAATGGTACGCCACAATTGATATAGCATATGCATTTTTCTCGATCCCTTTGGCAGCGGAGTGCAGGCCGCAGTTTGCCTTCACTTGGAGGGGCGTCCAGTACACCTGGAATCGACTGCCCCAGGGGTGGAAACACAGCCCCACCATTTGCCATGGACTGATCCAGACTGCACTGGAAAACGGTGAAGCCCCAGAGCACCTGCAGTACATTGATGACATCATTGTATGGGGCAACTCAGCAGAGGAAGTTTCTGAGAAAGGGAAGAAAATAATCCAAATCCTGCTGCAGGCTGGCTTTGCCATAAAATGAAGTAAGGTGAAGGGGCCTGCGCAGGAAATCCAATTTTTAGGAATAAGGTGGCATGATGGGCGGCGTCAGATCCCAATGGATATTATCAACTAAATAGCAGCCATGTCTCCACCAACCAACAAAAAGGAGACACAGGCCTTCCTAGGTGTTGTGGGTTTCTGGCGAATGCGCATTCCGAATTACAGTCTGATAGTAAGCCCTCTCTACCATGTAACCCGGAAGAAGAATGATTTCAAATGGGGCCCTGAGCAACAACAAGCTTTTGAACAAATTAAACAAGAAATAGTTCATGCCATAGCTCTTGGGCCAGTCCGGGCAGGACCAGATGTGAAAAATGTGCTGTACACCGCAGCCGGGGAGAATGGCCCTACCTGGAGTCTCTGGCAGAAAGCACCAGGGGAGACTCGAGGTCGACCCCTGGGGTTTTGGAGTTGGGGATACAGAGGATCCACGGCCCTCTACACTACAACAGAAAAGGAGATATTGGCAGCCTATGAAGGGGTTCGAGCAGCTTCAGAGGTGATTGGCACCGAAGCACAGCTCCTCTTGGCACCCCGACTGCCCGTGCTGGGTTGGATGTTCACAGAGAGGGTTCCTTCTACACATCATGCAACCGATGCTACGTGGAGTAAGTGGGTTGCACTGATCACACAACGGGCTCGAATAGGAAGCCCCAGTCGTCCAGGGATTCTGGAAGAGATCACAGACTGGCCAGAAGGGAAAGGTTTTGGAATGTCGCCAGAGGAGGTGACACGTGCTGAAGAAGCCCCACCATATAATAGACTAACAGAAGATGAGAAACCATATGCCCTCTTCACTGATGGGTCCTGTCGCATCATGGGAAAGCATCGAAGGTGGAAGGCCGCTGTATGGAGTCCTACACGGCGAGTTGCGGAAGCTGCTGAAGGAGAAGGTGAATCGAGCCAGTTTGCAGAGGTGAAAGCCATCCAGCTGGCCTTAGATATTGCTGAAAGAGAAAAGTGGCCAACACTGTACCTCTATACCGACTCATGGATGGTGGCCAATGCCCTGTGGGGGTGGTTACAGCAGTGGAAGCAGAGCGACTGGCAGCGTAGAGGCAAACCCATCTGGGCTGCCCCACTGTGGCAAGATATTGCTGCCCAGCTAGAGAAGCTGGTTGTAAAGGTACGTCATGTAGATGCCCACGTACCCAAGAGTCGGGCCACTGAGGAACATCAGAACAACCAGCAGGTGGATCAGGCTGCCAAGATTGAAGTGGCTCAGGTGGATTTGGACTGGCAGCGTAAGGGTGAATTATTTCTAGCTCGGTGGGCCCATGACACCTCAGGTCATCAAGGAAGAGATGCGACATACAGATGGGCCCGTGATCGAGGGGTGGACTTGAGCATGGACGCCATCTCACAGGTCATCCATCAGTGTGAAACATGCGCCATAATCAAGCAAGCCAAGCGGGTAAAGCCTCTGTGGTATGGAGGGCGGTGGTTGAAATATAAATATGGGGAAGCATGGCAAATCGACTACATCACGCTCCCGCGAAGCCGCCAAGGCAAGCATTATGTCCTTACAATGGTGGAAGTAACCACGGGATGGCTGGAAACATATCCTGTGCCCCATGCCACTGCCCGGAATACTATTCTGGGTCTTGAAAAGCAAGTCCTGTGGCGACATGGCACCCCAGAGAGAATCGAATCAGACAATGGGACTCATTTTCGGAACAACCTCATAGACACCTGGGCCAAAGAGCATGGTATTGAGTGGGTCTATCACATCCCCTATCATGCACCAGCCTCTGGGAAAGTTGAAAGGTGCAATGGGCTCCTAAAAACTACCCTGAGAGCAATGGGTGGTGGGACCCTCAAACACTGGGACACACATTTAGCAAAGGCCACCTGGTTAGTTAACACTAGGGGATCTGCCAATCGAGCTGGCCCTGCCCAATCAAAATTTCCACGCCCAGTAGAAGGAGATAAAGTTCCTGTAGTGCGCATGAAGAATATGTTGGGTAAAACAGTTTGGGTCATCCCTGCTTCAGGCAAAGGCAAGCCCATCTGCGGGATTGCTTTTGCTCAGGGACCAGGGTGCACTTGGTGGGTGATGAGAAAGGATGGGAAAGTCCGGTGTGTACCCCAAGGGGATCTGATTTTGGGTGAAAATAGCCAATAAATTAAATTGTGTGAATGTTAATAGCTATACACTGTATTAATAGTATAACCATAAGAATCACCCAAAACTAATAAAGGATGGACTTTGCAAGTGACTTCAACTGGCGCCCAGGAACTTCATCGAAAATTACATCTGTGACCTCCAGACTGCGAGCATGGACCATACCAGATACACCAGCCATGAAAAAAAATACTCCGGATGCAGCGTGCAACAATCCAGCAGCATGCACCATTGTTCCTGCTCTGAGACACTGTAATGGCAGATGGAACCTGAAGCCATGGACTAAATGAACTCAATGGACACTTTCTAGAGCGATGGCCCATGGAGTAAGAGAATGGTGTCAGTGAAATAATCTGGGCATCATGTAGATGGTATGGAATAAGGGTGGATAATGTCCTGGTTCTGGCAAGGATAGAGTTAATTTCCCAAGGAGCCAGCACAGGTGAGCCAAGCTGGCTGGGGAGCTATTCCATACCATGTGACATCATGCTCACCATAAAAGGGGGCTAGTCGGGTAGGGGAGGGGCGGCGCAGTTTCGGTGCGGTTCCGGGACGGGCTGAGTGTCTGGTCGGTCGGTCGTTGGTTCGGTAAATTGTTCTCTGTTATCGCCCGTTGTTAATATTTGTTATCAGCACTGTTGTTGATTGTTTTTCCCTCTCCCTTGCTGTCCCAGTAAACTGCCCTTATCCCAATCCTCGAGGCTTTTGCCGTTGGTTTTTTCCCGTTCTCCTCCCCGTCCCGCTGGGGAAGGAGTGAGTGAGCAGCCGCGTGGCGCTCAGCTTCCGGCTGGGCCTAAACCACGTCAGCCCCTCTTCCCTCCAGGGCTTTGTCCTGTGGTACTCTACCAAGCAGGTCCTTGAAGAGCCCAAAGTCTACTCTCCTGAAGTCCACAGTAGCGAGCTTGCTGTGCGCCCTCCTTTCTGCCCTGAGGATCTTGAAGTCCACCATTTCATGGTCACTGTAGCCAAGGTTGCTCTTGAGCTTCACATTCCCCACCAGCCCCTCCTTGTTGGTGAGAACAAGGTCTAACATGGTGCCTCTCCTCGTTAGCTCCTCTGTCACTTGGAGAAGGAAGTCATCATCAATGCATTCCAGGAACTTCCTGGATTTCTCGTGCCCTGCTGTGTTGTCCCTCCAACAGATAGCAGGGTGACTGAAGTTGCCCATGAGGACCAGAGCTTGTGAATGTGAAGCTACTATTATCTCTCTATAGAGGGCCTCATCCGCTTGGTCTTCCTGGTCATGTAGCCTGTAGCAGACCCCCACTATAATGTCCCCTACCCCTTCACTCCCTTTCATCCTGACTCATAAGCTCTTGGTCAGACCCTCACCCATCCCCAGGCAGAGCTCCATGCACTCCAGCTAGTCATTGACATAGAGGGCAACACCCCCTCCTCATCTCCCCTGCCTGTCCTTCCTAAAGAGCCTGTATCCTCCCATTCCAACACTCCAGTTGTAGGAGCCACCCCACCACATCTCTGTGATGCCAATAAGATCACAGCCCTGCAGGCGTGCGCATGTCTCTCCCAACACCTCTTGTTTACTCCCCGTGCTACGTGCGTTTGCATAGAGGCATTTCAGTTGTGCCCCCAATGGGGCTGGCTGACTGGCTGGAGTGGCTGGAATTCCTTTGAGGTTCTTTACCAGTGTTTCTCTGCTGGTTCCTATTACCTCAGGAGCCCCTGGCTCATCTCCACTAGACTTCAGTTGTACCCGGCACATCTCCAAGCAACAAGCTGAGGTCCCTCACTAGCACCCCGGCCCTCTAACCTTGGCATGTCATCCCCTCAACTTGTCGCACGCCAGCCTGATATTATCCCAGTCCCCCTTCAAGCCTAGTGTAAAGTTCCATCTTAGCTGCTGGACAAAGACCCTTTTTCCCCTTTGAGAAAGGTGAATCCCATCTGACTCCAGCAAGCCTGGTGCTGTGTAGGCCATCCCATTGTCAAAAAATCAAAAACTGTGGCAGTGACACCAGCCACGGAGCCACGTATTAATGGACTGGGTCCATCTCTTCCTCCCAGTGTTACTGCCTGCAACTGGAAGGAGAGAGAAAAAAATAACCTGTGCTCCATATTCCCTCAGTAACCGTGCCAAGACCCTAAAGTCTCTTTTGACCACTTTTGCACTATGCATTGCAATTTCATCACCACCCACATGGAAAAGCAGTGTGTAGTAGTCCAAGGGACGTACCATATCATCATACTTGTTTTCTTTGAGTTTCTTTCACTGTTTTCTACATGTTCAATAATACTCAATTACAATAAGTGTTTCATGAAAAATTACTGCTTTAACATCAAATAATTTAATTTCCTTAAAGGAAAGATTGTGGATTCTCTTGGAATTCCACTGGAATACAATTATCAGTTTGCAGAACTAGAAGGAAGCTATCAGCCTCAAAGTGTCTGGATGTCTAACTAAATACCTGCATTCATTCGATATAGCCATCTCTGTAGCTTGCTAAAGGCAAATGACTGTCAGAAACATGGCAATGAGTAGAGGCGATAGTTTGTTGGTAAGCAAAAGAAAAAATTTATCAAGGCAAAGGGGAAAAAAAAAAAGCATGATTTACACTCAGATGTGTACACCTACAATATGCATATGCACACTCACATGTATGCATTATAAGCAGATTTTTTTGTGTGTGTGTATACAGAGAGAGGTACACACTACATATATGTATAGAGATGTATATAAACGTTTTTAATCTCATTTTATGGGGGAAAAATAAGAACTGCTAACATGAGATTAGATCATTCAGATTTATTCAAAACTGTGTCCCCATGAAATGATGGTTGACAGAAAATAGTATAGTAACATTTTGGTTCTGTAACTTGAAATGAGCTAAACAATTGTATCTCTTTGGCAAAATGGAAAATTTCTTCAGGAAACAGACTACTCTTCTATTCCAGTGTTTCCAAAAGTGGGAGCAAGCTACATGAAATCTGATTGTAAAAAACCAAAATAAATTTCTGCAAAAACATGAAAACATGCCAAGTGCCTAACTAAACCATGATTTAGGCAGGAAAATAATTGGAGGCCTTTATCCAAATGACAATTCAAAATGGCTATATCCTTAGAAATATGAGTTGCATTAATTAGGACATACAAAAAATTCTTTAAACTGTAGTTGGATGCTACAATTGCTTTCTAATATGGAAAATTCTTGTGCAGAGAAACTAAGAAACAAGACTACATAGGCACTGCTATTAATGCCTGTATGATATATTTGACAGGAAATGAATCCTGACCCCTGAAAAAACCAGACAATTCCATAAAGATAATCGCTTATTAAAAGCACAAGATACTGTTTTTTCCTCACCATGTATCCTTATCAGACAAGCACATCAGAAGACATTCTTTTCATTTAAGAAGATAGTTAAAAAGATGGAGAAGCTAGTACGGCATTCTCAAAATATTTGTGAGATAATCTCTGTTTGAAGTAAATGTCTGGGATATTAATTTAGCAAAATTTCTACTTTAAAAGAAAGAAGTCTTGAAACCATATAGTACAACTTTCTTTAAGTCTTAGATGGTTGAAAATAATACAGGGTTAGTTCAATAATTTCTTCAGTTAAACTATTTATATGTTTCAGTTTTGCTTTCCTGTGCCCAACAAAAAGGAAAAGAAGTGGTTAGTTCTTACTAATGTTCCTCTTCCTCTGCTTTTGTTGCTGCATTCTCTAGCAGTGAACAAATCAAACAGGCCTTAATAACACAATTTAAAGTCTCATAAAATTTTACATTACATAGAGTCAATTGAAAACTATGTTTTTGGAAGCAAAGAAGTAACAATAATAATGAAAATAACAGTAAAATACTTGTTAGCTTAACTTGTTTCATTTGTGTTTAACTTTGGGCAAACCAAATAGTCACAGTATTCTTTGAACATTGTTATTTGTTTCCTCAGAATTTCATGTAAACTATCACTATGATATTATCTTACCTGCTACACTTATTGCACATGCATTAAAACTATTTCAACCATTATTTCATATTACTTAAAAAATTAGCTTCATTCTAAAGTGTTTCACTTTATGTTGTCAGCTATCAAAAACTGTAATCTCAGCCTATGTAAGGAACTTGATGTGCAGCTGAAGGTTCATTCTGAATTCTCTGTCCTACTCCCAGGCACAGTCAGGGAAGGACACATGCTAAAATGGATAACCCTGCTGGCTCGTTATGGACAGTCATAAGATTTTGTGCAGATGTAACTCTTCTTTTAATTCTACCCTTTGATTCCAGCCTTTTATAGAATTTTGCTCCCTTTGCTATTGACATTCTCTTCATTACCAGTGTTCGTACATGTTTTATATTTTTTTCGTGAAGTATTTAATTTAATGTATAAGAATGACCTGGAAAATATAAATTTTCAATTTAAAATTTGCTCACAAAGCATTACTCAAAATCACTTTGAGACTGAGAGACTGGCAGAAGACTTTCAGACTCTATCTAAAGGTGAAAAGGAACATAGAAAGAGTTCCTGCCACCTGGCAAGTTTAATTTGCATATTTATCACTTGGTTTCAATATCATTTTATAAACTGTTCAATTTTTTTTTGTATCAGAAGCCTTCCTAAGAGGATTTCTTTATAACCTTCTCTTAGGAATGACAGTGGCAATGATATGTAGCTCAGTGTGCATAGGAAGGTTCAGTGAGCACACTTAAGGGAAAAAAATGTGTATCAAAGGTTCTCCTTTGAGTCACTTAACAGATCCTTTCAAAAGGAGTCCTACTTATAATCATGTGCATTTTTAAAGTTTAATTTATGATAACATAATTCATTAATATTATGGAGAGAAAGTTGGAGGTCCTATTCAAGTGGTCCCTTGGTTGCATTACATAGTCCAATGTGGAGAAAGATGAAGTGGAAATTCCTAAGGGTCTTGCTCTGTCCAACAAGCTATAACCTAGGTTGATGAAATTCATTGAACAGTCTCTGGTGCCACTGAAAGTCATGATGTGGATGGGAATCCAGAGGAGGAAAAGCAAGTCTCTTACCTCCTGCTCACTGCATTCAATAGTTATGAATGACACACTCACTTTACTGTAGTGATACGGTGACTGGAAAATGAGGCTTTCATTTATACTACAGAAAACACTCAGAATAATACAAGGTTTAGGATTTTGCAAATATTTCCATAGGCAAATACCCAGCTTTCAGGTAGCATAAGTTATAAGTATTGTTAGAATTTTTTAAAAATTGATACTTTACAGGAATTTTTTTTCCCTTGGTAAATAACACTGAAAAATGTTTCAAACAATTATATTTTTATTATACACCTGGATAAGAGCTGCAAATTTGTACCAGACAACTGACTAAAATGCCAGTACACACAAATGGATGTTTCTGCTAAGAGGATATTTAACCATGTAACTGCAGCAGTAGCTCAGCAAAGACAGGATGTAATGGAAGGCAAACAGACCTCAAATTTTAAAGGTTTGGAAAAGAAATATTAGAGGCTAGCTCTTGACATCATTGAGTAAACCAGAATATTAGCAGTAAGTTATTATCTCTGATACAATCCTGAATTACACAAATTTTACATCTGAATTGAA
This sequence comes from Balearica regulorum gibbericeps, assembly GCF_011004875.1. Classification (NCBI taxonomy): domain Eukaryota; kingdom Metazoa; phylum Chordata; class Aves; order Gruiformes; family Gruidae; genus Balearica; species Balearica regulorum. The sequence goes on along the minus strand of NC_046184.1, from coordinate 112,013,909 downwards.
GCATGTAATCCTTCATTTACTCTCTAGTGTTGTTTTATGCCTTTGCTGGTGTACTAAGGCGACAAGTTCACTTAAGACTACAAGGTGTCATACTGAAGCAATAAGAAAGATCTATCATTTGAGCTGCAGCAATGCAGGTATACCTTATTTCTTTCATTTTGACAAAAAAACCATGAGGGGTTGGGGGAGGGAGAGATACTCTGTCGTTGAGATTTATTTTTTTTCCCTCCAGTTGAAGTTGCAACATCCTAAGCCAATATTAGGATACAAAATGAACCTGTAACACTCCAGGGCCCTGGCATCATGGCTCAGGCAAAGCCTGAATCCACACTGCCAGTACGAGCTCTGCAAGGCAGCACTGTGATTTCTCAGAGCCCAAGAGTTGATTCCCTAGGTTAGAGGGCACAGTGAAAGCAGGACGTGCTGAAGAGTGGGCGACCCTGTGCTGGCACCTCAGAAGTTTCATGGTATTGCCTACATTATCATAGGGAAGCATGATCAAAATTGGGGGAGGTGGAATAGCTAGAAGGGAAGTGGGGCATCGATAATAAATGTTTTCTACTAAATATAACTTCTTTTTTTTCTTTTTAAACCTAATCTGGTGAATATTATGTGGTATAACAAGATGTCTGTCAGATGGGAAGAACTGCTGTTAATAGGTTGCAACTCTACATATAAACATTCATATTCATGTGTCAAGATGGGGAGATAATTGTCAGTTAAATCTACTGGAAAAACCATAATTATATTAAACTAAACCTTTGAAAATAAAGTTGCTTTTAAACCTTTTGAAGATAATGCTGACTTTATAAATATTTTTACTTTAAAGATTTAAAATCAATAGGTTTTTTTGTTCTGCTTCCTCTCCTTCCTCTCTGCTTCCCCTCCATTATCTCCTGCTCCTTTTCCCTCAGCTCAAGAAAAGATCTTGCAGGAAAGATGACGTGATGGCACCTGTCTTGCCTTTCTACCAGGGAGTAATTTAAGAATAGGACAGTTATGACACTCAAATAAGCACAACCTCATAAGAGCACCACCATGTATCCTTTTTAAAGGTATTACAAAGAACCTATAACTTGTTTTGGAAAGTAGTAGACAAAGGTGAATTGGTAACCATAATTTAATTAAGGTTAATATGAAAGTCTTTATAAATTAACCTGCAGTATAGAGCACAACAGAGCAATAGAATCAAATTAATAATGATATACTATGCTGCAATTTTGTGTGGTCTATTTACATTTCAATGGAAAACTGGAAACAGGTATTCTAAAGGATGCAATTAGATAAATTACAAATGCACACTAAGGATTTCCTTTTGACAGCAAATACTTTTCCGGCTTGAAAAAAACCATACAAATGAAACAATACAAAGTTACTCTGGCAAAGGGGTCTAGCAGATATTTCAGAGCTGGGTGATTATCAGTCAAGGTTAAAAGGTAACTTTTGGGTATGAGATGAGTAACTGTCCACATAAAAGTGGGATGAGCAGAGTTTTTTCTTTTAGCTTTTTTTAACCTACTCATTAAAAATGACTGGTACAGTACTTTGGACTGTGAAACACACTATCCATCCTTAACAGAAATCATCAAGTACTCATATCAACAAATTGGCATGAAACGTGAAGCATTTGTTTTCCACATGAATAAAGGTAAGAGTTTGTATCACTCTTTCAGTCCCTCCTCAAGCTTTTACCTCTAGAAACCAAACAGTTTTGCAATGGTAATTTGTTGATGCCATTCCCATTTCACAAGTGGGAAAAGAGAAGCAAATCATTATTTTAACAAATAACACAGAAGCATGTCTGACACTTTGAATACCAGTTCCAATTAAAATTAAAAATCCTTAAATCTGTACTAGATCAACATAAGGAAATTCTTATACTTACAACTTCTGCTTTCTTTCAGAAAATCAGTAAACACCACTGCTGGTCCAACTAACATATGGGAACAAAGTATGAACACTTTTCCAGTTTAAATCCACTTTCAGAAAACCATTTCAAGACTAACTCTTTAATCACTGATTTTGTATGTTGAACTTGAGAACAGCAGCAGCATATGCAGTCTTCACCCAGTTACAGTCATCAAAAGCAGCTCAAGACCCAAATCTTTATCAGGGCCCCCAGTATAACGATAAGTCATATCCCTTGATACCATGAAGCCCAGCTGTCAGTTATTTTCCAAACCATATTGACAGATTTGGTGTCATGTCACTGGATCAGGCAGTACTTACGCTTTCAATAGCTCTTACTCAGTGATGCTCAGTGAGTCACCCTCTAGGGCAGCAATTTTATGTGGCACTCACAAGAATTTCCTTGGGAAAATGGTATACACACTTCCCAAAAAGTAGAGAAAACCTTTCTTTATTCAGAGGTGTCATGTAACTTATATTTCAGAGGGACACTCATGCCCATTTACTCATTTCATCTAACCTCAGTGAAGGCAGGATTTTGGCAGACCAGACACAAGTGAAAATTCAGGCTGTCTTATACTGCATTGCATACCAGGTATAGTAAGATGTCTGCCTATGGTTGCCTCAGACTTTCACATTAATCAATCTTTCTTTGTCGGGCTTTCTTGCCAGTCTCATTTTTGGCTGGCTCAATCAAACCTCAAACATTAAATGTGGTTAGCAGATTTCCTTTGCCGAAGAAAAGTCCTAAGTGAATAAGCACCTTATTATAGGCTGTAGGAAACCTAAGAGGACACCCTCTTAATTTACATTGAGTGATTTTATACTTATTGCTATTTTTAATAAAACAAATATTGCTTCCACATATTAGATGCTTTACAGAAGAGTGGTATGCAGACCTGCCTTTCATGGCCTTTAGACTGAAATGAAAAGCTTGGTAAGTGGATATTCATATGACACATGTAATTATGAGAATCAGTTCTCCACTGTATTTTTAATACAGGATTTACTCATATATGTGTGTGCATTTATATATTTATGTAAACATACAAATTAAATTGTGTATATATATGTGTATATATATAATTTTTATATATCAGCTGACCTCTATGTTTCAGTTGCTCTGCTATGTCAACTATTTACAAAACTTCAAATGAAAATACCTTTATAACTTATATTTTTTGAGTAAAACATTATTTGAAGCCATGACCATGGAAGTTAATAACATCATTTGACTCTATCCTTAATAGCGCATGTAACAGAATGCAGAATTTTTCTTGCATCTTAAATTAATCTCAAGTATAAGCTAATATTTTCAACTGCTGAAAGAAAACCTCTATTATGTGAGCCTGTAAAAGAAAGAATCTAAAAAAAAAAAAAAAGTACTTTTTATTTTCTGGCAGAAACATCTGCCTTTTAAGTGTCATAGAGAAGTTTAGTTTGGAAGGCATCTCTGGAGGTCATCTTCTCTTATCTTCTTATCTTCTGCACAAGGCAGGAAAGGCTTGGATGATTGCATTCAGTCCAAGGTTTCTGCATGGCTCGAAGCCTCTAGCGTGCCAGAGGCAGACAACACAACCAGTGCAAAGCAGCTCTTGTGGTGTGTTACCAGCTTTCTGGTGCCAAAGCTAGCAGTCATGCACCGTCTTAAGTGATTGCTCTGGGCTCCTTTGCACACCATCTAGTTCCTTTTCCCGTACAGTTTGGAGCTCTCCTGATCACTGGCACTCCCTTCATGTTAGTTAAGTAGGAAGCCAAATGCAAGCCTGCTCTATCTCCTCTATGCACCATGAGATCGGTTACTTAGAAGGCAAGTTCTCATACTGTCTTTTGGTTCCCAATTGTGGCTCACTCATCTCATGAATTCTGGATCAACTACATTCTCCTTCCATCCACATGTTTTAGGTTTTAAAAAAATAGCAACCTACTCTGAGCATGGGTTTGGACTAGGTGACTTCTAGAGGTCCCTTGCAACCTAAATTATTCTGACTTCATACATTTTTAAAAAAATAGTTTTCTTATTTATATACCATGAACAGAGGACAGAAGGCTCTGTAGCAGAAAAAGGTTCCAGTGATAGTATCATCCTATTGTTTGAAGGAACACATAAAAATTACAGTGACAAATATTTTGTTGCATAATTTTTGAACTCAAACAGGTTTTATTATAACACAGGTTTGTTGTAAAAATAAAACAAAGTCTTAGTTGTTATAAGATTTTAGAGTATTCCTGTCGTGTTTTCTGCCTTGGTGGTAATTGCATGTTTTGTTGTGGGTTTCTTTAATGTATATATTGGTTTATTAGAGGAGCCATTACCGATAAGTCCAGTGGTCTTCACTCTTGTCAGATGTGAAGCAGCAGACAAAACATTATGACTTACTGTTATTGACTGTTTCCAATGAGGATTTTTATCTGATTTAACTAAAGCCCAGATTTTCATGTCTGAAAATTGTGTGGATTGGGACATGAAAAGGAAAAGCTTACTTTCAAAACAGCCCTAGGCACAGAATTTGTGATCAGCTTTTCAGGTCCAACCTCTTTCCCTTCAGTCTTCCACTCTACTTTTTCGAAATAATACAACAAACAACATTAAGAACATTATTTTTCTCCTAGATGTAGAGGTCTTCCTCTCCTATAAGTGTACCTGACTGTTGAAGTGAAAAATTATGAGCACAGCTGATATGAGAAAAGAAATAAAAAGAACAGTAACAGCTAATGATAGATAGATAGATAGACAGACAGACAGACATAGATATCTGGTTCATGTAGAATGGGAGAGATTTTTTCAGATAACTTATTTTGTCTCCTTCTGGACAGATTTTTCCACTAGATGGATGTGAATAACTTCTGTGACATTTTTTGTTGCTGGGCAACAGCCTGGGAGATATAAAAAGATGAGCCAATAAAAGCAAAGTTATACTAGAAGCCAAATCAAAATCTGCATATTCCTTGTATAGTTCTTAAAAAATACAGTGTAATTATGCAAATCTTCCTCATTCTGTTAGTTAAAATGTTTGTCAACCAATCAGAGTTAATGTGAGGAAGACAAAATATCCATATGGTATTTTTGTAAAGCATGATTATTTCAGTCAGAGTGCAGGGATTCCCTTTGTACAGCTCCGTTCCAGCTCTGCCTGGAGCTGGAAATTACCCTTCATCTGTTTTCTCCTTGTGGCAGGGACGTATGCTTGTGCCTGCCAGAGGGGAAAGTCCTTCCTCAGTCTTGGCATCACATCATACAAGGCCCAACAGAAAGCATTCATTAAAATCTGCACTCCTCAGAAACATCTTGTAATACAAGCCATAAGCTGTACCGGAATGTGTTGGGTTTGCGTGGCAAGGTTTTGGTAGCGGGAGGGGCTACAGGGGTGGCTTCTGTGAGAAGCTGCTAGAAGCTTCCCCTGTGTCTGACAGAGCCAATGCCAGCCGGCTCCAAGATGGACCCACCGCTGGCCAAGGCCAAGCCCATCAGCGCCTCTGTGATAACATATTTAAGAAGGGAAAAAACAGTTAGAGAGAGCTTTTGCAGCCAGAGAGAGGAGTGAGAAGATGTAAGAACATCTGCAGACACCAAGGTCAGTGCAGAAGGAGGGGCAGGAGGTGCTCCAGGCGCCGGAGCAAGATCCCCCTGCAGCCCATGGTGAAGACCATGGTGAAGCAGGCTGTCCCCCTGCAGCCCATGGAGGGAGGATGAGGGGGTGTAGAGATCCCACCTGCAGCCCGTGGAGGACCCCACACCGGAGCAGGTGGAGGCACCTGAAGGAGGCTGTGACCCCGTGGGAAGCCCACGGTGGAGCAAGCTCCTGGCAGGACCTGTGGATCCGTGGAGAGAGGAGCCCACGCCAGAGCAGGTTTGCTGGCAGGACTTGTGACCCCGTGGGGGACCCACGCTGGAGCAGTTTGCTCCTGAAGGTCTGCACCCCGTGAAGGAGACTCACGTTGGAAAAGTTCATGAAGGACTTTCTCCTGTGAGAGGGACCCCACGCTGGAGCAGGGGAATGATGAGAGGAGTCCTCCCCCTGAGGATGAAGAAGCGGCAGAAACACCGTGTGATGAACTGACCGTAACCCCCATTCCCCGTCCCCCTGTGCCGCTGAGGGGTGAGGGGGGGGGCAGATTGAAGCCAGGAGTAGGGATGATGCATCCTATCCTTGTTCACATCGCTTGATCTGCACCAGGTAAACTTAGTGTAAATGAAGACGTTACTTCTAAGCAAACCTTAGGGTCGAGTACTTATTATGAGAGTAGGTTACAGGTATGGAAAGAAAAACTGCTATCCTGGTCAAGCAGAAAAGCTGGATCCCTTTCAAGTGATTTAGACTGATTTATATAGTGTCCAACAACCCTAGATTTGAAATTTCTAAAGCTAGACCAGCAGCTGAGCACAGCTCTGCAAGATACACCTCATGTCAGCATTCCTTCCTGTCACCATTGAGCAACAGGTATATCCCTTCCACTGAAGGTGCCAGTGAATGTAACATCAATCTGCCACACTGGACAAGAAATTGTAGAGCCTCCATGAGCTGCTTTAGATATGCTGTTAAGTTTCTGCAAGGGTTTGTTTATATTTCCTAGGCTAATTAATAAGGAGATATTTCTCATCTCAAGCTTTTTTCCCTCAAACAAGATTTGAAAAGCTGCATCAATGTCATCTTTAGGAGATCTTACCCATTTTTGCCATAACAGAGTTCCCCTACTATAAAATCTTTCACTGTATGGAGTTTTAAAATGACTGCTATTAAAACAAAATATTTTATCAGGCATCTCTCTTCCTAGCATTAGAAAAGGTTATTAATTCCTGTAATTTTCTATTTGGGATGTTACTTAGTTGAATTGTACATGTGTAGTCCAAATCATTGAATGTTTGCTGGCAGAAAATCAATTGAGCTTTCACTAACAGAACATATTTGGGATAATGTGAAAATTCCTGTTTTCAGATTAGGTATATTGGATAAGATGTTATATATTTAGCATATATTTCTTAATCACCCTCATCTTTCTCTTTCTACTGTCCTTTAAGACAATGTTAAAAAATGCACACTGTGGCATTTTACCTTTGCTTGGTCTTTACAGAACGTCCCTTACTGACATACTTATTCATGAGATTTTAAAAACAGTACCAAATCACAATAACCAATTTCCTTCTCCACCTTCCTTACATAGTTTTTCTTCTGCAGTCAATGCATTTCTGCTGCCATTTCAGCCATACCAGTAAACATCCATAATTTAGAATGCTTGGCTTTGCACAATGGCATTAATATAGACATTTAGAGAGTATCTCTACAGGATAAAATGCTGAAGTTCAGACTAAAGTAGAAGAGCAACTGGCAACTGCACCTCCTAAAGGAAGTGAATATTATGTTTGCAAATCTTCAGGCAAGGCTACTGATAAAAGGAGAAACTTTGAATATGTTTTACTGAAGGGCTGCTTAGGCATGCATGCTTTGAAGAGAAAATCACCAAGATGACTAAATTGAACCAGGCACGGAGGCTTTTTCTGAGACTGAAGGCAGTGCACAAAAATGAAGGAGCAAATAGACCTGTGAGATATGACTTGGAAATCTGAGTTTACTTCTTGGGTCAGACATAGTGTGCTTACACTGCAGTACTCAGAATTTAGGAGGGAAAGGGGTTTCAAATGCAATAGAGTTGGAGTTTAAAGTGTAAATTAAAGTTCAGTACTGTCCTGAAAGGTGGCCAAGAAGCCTGGGTGAGCATAGATGTTATCCAGTATATAATGCTTTGAGTACTTTTTCTTCATCTCAGTAGCAGTGATTTTCTGGTACAGAGAATTTAAAAACAGATGAGTAGATTATTTTGATCACTAACTCAGAGTGTTAATTAAATTGACTGCATGGTATAATAAATAAACAGCACAATGCTCATAAAAAAATTATGTCCAAATTTAAGGGCATTTTGGAATTCAGACTGCAGTATTCATTGCATCTATTGTGGCTGGTCCTACATTATTGTCATATGTTCTCTGGGTTCTTCTCCTTTCAGTTATACAAATTCCCCGTTCATCAAGAAACAGCAGCCAATATCTTGATTGCTCAGTTGGAGGAGGGCAAACTTGAAAACCAGCTGGTAGAGAGCTGAAAAAGGAAACAGTGAGATGTTAGCTTGCTCTTTGATTGGTGGTCTCCATTTTAAACTGTCAGCAATGCAGCCAAGGCAGGCGGAGTGTTACAGCACATGGCTGAAGCACATGAACAAAACAGTCAAATCATGCCTTTACATGATTCCATGACTTCAGTAGCAGTATGATTATACTTGAGGAAATAAAATACACAAATGGGTTCACAGATGTTTGCACATGTCTATGGAGAGAGGATTTGACATGAAGCTGTAGTGTATTAAAAAGGTATTTTGGTGTCAGTCTGACCAGGCACATCTTATATAATGTGGAAACACTATGCACAGTATTACTTATGGTAGGATCTGAGAAATAATGAATTGAGTAGACTTTAACAACAGTCAACATCCAACCACTTTAGGAAATGTTTTATGTAGGCTGGAAGAGCCAGACTTGGAGAAAGAGGGTGGGGAACTCTGTTTTTTTAGGAGACAAAGTATACTTCTCTTATATTTTTAGAGGATAAGGTATACTTCTCTTTTCCATTTTATGACTCTTAAATCAAGCAAAGACTTTGGAGTCCCACTGCCATGAGAGTGTATGATAAGATGCGTGCATCCAAACACTCAACATGTCTGGATATAGATCTAGTTATGAAACAACATTTTATTATAAGACTACTATTTAACCCAGTTACTTTAACATGTGTCAACTTTTCACCCATATTACCACTGAACATTTTCACGTGTTCCCAGTTTACTATTAGGATACTTAACCAGAATGACAGACTCTGGATTAGCTTCTGAGATTAATATACAGTTTAACTACCAAAACATCTCACAAAATTCTAGGTGAGATTTGTCTTTAAAAAGCTGAGATAAAATAGCACGCAGCAAAAATGACATACTGCTTGACGGAAATTTTCAAAATCTAGCAGTAAAACAGCTGTCAGATTCTAAACTGCAGGGTTTATTCTCTTGCTCTAGAGACTTAAGGTTTTACATAACTTTTATCTCATCTAATGTCAATCTAGTATGAGCTAGACTCCAGTAATTTTAGTGGCAAATTCTCTTAGCTTGCAAGTATTTTTCAGTGTTTATGTGTAAGTCCATTTGTAGGGTTGTGCTTAATATGCACCATAATAAACTTCAGTTTATTTATCTTTCAGTCATGCTGGGAATCTATAAATAGGCAAAAGAAATATAACTCGCTGAAAATCACATTCTGCTTAATGTCAACAACTGCTTAGTAGGCTCCTTTATGAGCTTATTTAAATCATGAATTGCAAGGTAAAACAGAATTTTTCTGTGAGCTAAGTGAAACTGTCTAATTACTCTTCCTAACTGAGTGCAACAGAACTCCTTGGCATTCTTTGGAGTACTTTCAGATATTTGCATTAGAGTTGCCACAGACAGCAGTGTATGTTTGCTACCAGTAGTTAATCACCTTAATTTTTTTAAGCCTTCCCTTAAACAGCAGCTGACTCCATACAAGCAGCTCCACTCTCAATCAGTTGGAATTTAAGGGCAAGCTACTGGGCGGTTTTAAAACAGAAAAGAGAATACTTTGTTGTACTTTCTGCTTAATGGTGAATACTTCCGCTATCTTGCAGTTTAGTTGGCCCATTTTCCTAAATATCTCATGTTGATTGTAATCACTTATCATAATTTTTCCCATATGTATAGAATAAGAAAAGAATTTAAACTGCAGATGCTCCTCCCCATTGTTTTACGACACCTTGTGGAAAGACTGGAAAGCTTCTCAAAAAGGCACATGTAATCTGTATGATTTCCCTCTCTCCCCCCCCGCTCCTTACATATTACATACATATGTGCGTATATATATACCTATACACTCCAGAGTATTTTATATGTCCACCAAAAAGTAAATGTTCAGGTAACATAAGCTAGTCCTTAAATACCATAATTATGTCTATTCTAAATAAATGAAGCCCATTAGTTGTAATGATCTTAATGTTTTACACTGTCTGAAGTACTGTCCATCCTTTAAGCAGTGAATTTATTTATAAGAAATGACAAATGGGATTTTTTTCATGCAATATGAATGACATAAGAACATGTAATTTTTTGACTAAATGTTTTTTCAAAATATTTTAAAACAAGTGTTCTTGTTCAAACAGTTTGTTTTATTTATTAAAAAGAGGATATGATGTTTCTAAAAATTTTTACTTTTCTAATACTTTTTACTTTTTAATCACTTGTGCTTTACTTTTCCCTACTAATTTTTAGGAGAAAAAAGAACCCTGTTAGACAAAGGGATCCTCAGAGAATGTAAATGGAAAGAAGGGGAGAGAAAGACTCATATCAATCTTTTGGAAAAATGTTCCTTCAAAATTTCATTTAAAAAATAAATCCTCTTTCAAAAAGGTGAAAATTTTCACTTTTGCATCATGAAAACTCTTTTTCTTCTTCAGACAACACTATTTAACATGTTCAAAAAATCAGTATCATAATGCTGCACTGACAAGAAGCTGTGAGGATATTTTTTTTCATCAGTTTTAATGCTGTGTTATACTGAGCACTTTTACTTTAAAAAGTTTTTAAAGAATGTGCTTAAATCTAAGCTTCTGGTTTCAATTACAGCAATGAAGCAGTCAGTATTCATTGATATTATAGCAGTATTTACTGAAGTGCACAAGCAGTGACATGACGTCAGAGGACACTGCTAGAACTGAAATACGTAACAATGCTTTACAATGCTTACATTTAAGCATGTGCTTTAGTCAGAAAGCCCAGTGCCTGGGGATCATCTCTTGGTGCCCTCTGCTTAGCTGTCTGCACAATGTCAACATGTAACCCCATAGCATGGTATCACCATTGCTAGTAATGGGCCATACGCACTGTACTGAGTTTGCAAGGCCTCAGCACTAAGGTTTGTCAGTCCTGCTCTGTATTAACTTTTATTGAGCTGCCTGCAGCTTCATGTTTCCTGGTTTAGCTGTGACAGCAGTTTCTGTAATTGGCCAGGTGTCCACGGCTAGATCAGTTTCCTTTAGTTTATATTTGTGTGACACAAGTACAGATTTAAACAGATAGTAGTCACAAGCAATTACTCTGCACAGAACAAGATATTCACAACTCACACAAAGATGCAGTGTAGGGAAATGCAGCCCTGTTATAACAGCAGGGCTTGAGAAGTGGAGCACAGGACTGTGCGCGGAGGTGCAAGGGCATGGGACGGTCAGAGGTGGGACACAGGGTGGCCCTGGAAGCCCTCAAGTTGTTACGCAGTCCATTACAGAAATACAGACCTGGACAAAACGGGTTTTAGTGACAAAGACGACACAGAAATAGTATTTAACATATGTAAAAGGCACCATACACAGTAAATTCAGATGTAACATGGAACTGCAGACCAGTGAAGAAGCAGAAAGTTGTAAAAGTTTGTTACCAAACATATGAAAAATAACCCAAAGTGAATCCTAGACCAAGGAAGAAGCAACGATCAACACCAGCATTGTATTCCTGCCAGCAAAGGACTCCAGATGCTAAAGACTCTCCGTAGTGCACACCCCCTCTCAGCACCAGCGTGAAACCCCCAGCCTTAGGACCCAGAGGAGCAGTGGGAAGGTGAGCATAGCTCCAAGGAGAAGGGGTAGAAACTAAGACGTGTGTATAACAATTTTAACTGGATTTTTTTCTTTCTTTTTTTATAACAATTATATCTAGCATAATTCTTGAATTATGCTATTAAGATTTCAGTCACACTAACAAGAAATTCTTGGCTTTTTATACATATTTTTATGTATATAATGTGTGTTTCCTCTTTGCATATAAACAAGATTTTGAGCACAACAATAATGAAGTATTGGACTGTTTGTAGGAAATCTTGGTATTACCAGAACAAAAATTAGTGCTTTCCTGGACTGAAGGCAGCACATTTTATGAGGCAGAATTCTCTCTTTAGAAGATAAATAACCTCAGGGCTAAGGCAGCAAGCAAAATTCCTATTGATCTGTTGTTTTTCTCAAGTGAAGATAACATTTAAAAGAAGCAACACTCTTGGACCAAATTTGTGTCACGAACTTTTGCTGGAACAGTTTGTTGATCCGGAGTATATGATGAAGCATGATTAAGTCTCCAATTAACTATTCTAGGGAAAAAAAAAACCCAAACAAAAGGATACAGAATATACAGGGACAACTTTCAAACTTTTTTTTTACTTTTTAAAGACAGGATTCCAGCTAAGCCCTTTTCACATAGAGGAACATCTGTATATTGTATCCTGAAGATGATTTATCTTCCCTCTAGACCCTCCTGGGTGACAGGCTTCTCTAGTTATGCTGTCAAAATGTTCCCAACCATCAAACTAATCTGTTCTGGTACCTGTCTTAGATCCCTACAACCTCCTTAGAGTCTGAAAATCACCATCCTGCTTCTCTAAATGTGAGAAATATGAGTATTTGATAATACTTTGGTACATCAACAACATCATTCCCATTTAGATTCTAGTTTCCATCTTCCAGTTTTCCAGGTTTTTACTTTTTGCACTTCATTGCTGTCTTTTTTTATTTTTTCTCTTCAATCTTCAGGATGAAACCTCCTCCATCACTTTTGTTAGTCCTGGTTTTTTTTCTGTTTGGCAGGTATCTACACTTCTGGAATTGCCCATGCAGCTTCTGCTCTTTCCTGTTCCATCATGACATTAAAAATTCTCCATGTTCAGACAGACTCGCACTGAAGTGTTATTCCAGAAAAATCTGACATGATTGCAATCTAAGTATTTTCTTGACTCACAGATTATCAAGGCAGACCAAATTAACTAGCTTTTGGAAAACCTGTCCATGAAATGATTAACCATATCAAATACTCAAAGGTGAAATAAAAGAGATCATATCTTGTAACTGCGTAATGTACTAGATACATAACCTACTAGTCAATGGGATATTGCTCTTTCCTCACCTTCATTTTAATAAACTTTACATTGGTCTAGATAAGAGGAATAAGGATCGTTTAGCAAACACAAGTTCACCTTGAGAGTGTTGTGAGGACACAGCTGGCTTTTAATGCTGTGAGTGGCTTTACCTGAGACCTGGACTCACACCCCTGCCCATGGGCCCAGGAGCCCCATTCAAGCTCAAGACCTACAGGCCTGGCTTCCTGGAGGCTGGTTTCTAGCAGATGGATCTCAGACCCAAGTTCTAGCCATGTCCCCAGCCCCATCTCCCACCGCACCTGATGGCCCCCCCCCGACCAGGCCCCAGCCCTGGTCTGTCAGCTTTCGGTGCCCAGGGCTGCTGAGGGGCCCATTGCCTCCCACAGCTCTGCACACCATGCTCAGGGGCCAGAGGGCGAGGGCAGGGCCCTGCCCATGCCCGGGGCAGCCTTGCCTGTGCTGGGTCAGAGCCCTCTCACCATGCTCCCTGGCAGGTGTTTCTGGTAAGGCCATCTGTTAATAGGAAATGTCACGTTCTCTTTTTTTTTCTGGTCCTGCTTGCTCAGTCATTCCTGTCTTTTTTCCTCTTCTTGTCTTTTATCAGATTAAATGGGCTTGTGGGGGAAAAATGCACTCTTGAAAATGAATTCTAGTATTGCTTTTAAAATGTTTGGAGAATACGTGGATCCCCAGATGAAATCAAGAAGGGGCATAGCTCAATTTTCTCTACTGTTTACCTTGCAAATTAATATTTTATAAAGGATATTTTTAGTGAAGCAAAACTCCCGTTATGGAGGAGAACATAACACGGTGGTGGTTTTTTTATTTTTATAAAAAATGAAGGAAAATTTAAGTTATATAACCTGTATTTCTTCCTAACTTATTCCTAATATAGGACAGATTTTTTAAATATGTGATATAAATATATAAATATATTTAAGACATATAAATTAAATCCTCATATAATGTGTATATATATATATACATGAGTTCTGGAATGGATCAATCTTTACTTTGGTTTTCATTACTAAAAAAAATCAAACATTAACTGGAATGTGTTCATCTGGGTTTGCTTCAAGGACCTGTGAGTACAAACTCTCAGCCTTTTGAAACCTACTGCAAGACTTGCTGTACTGTTTGTGCTGTACAAGCTCTTCTCCATGGGGTTTAAAACCTAACAAGATTTTTTAAGATCCAGAACAAGATGAGAGAGGATCTTATAATACAAACCTGCATAAGAGCACGTAAGCCTCTACTTATGTGTGATGAAATAAGGACCCCCAGAGGTAAAATACATTTTCATATAAACTTAGCCCAGGTACTCTAAGTGTTCCTCAATTTAGGGCTTCTCTACGAGCGAGCTTTTTTTTTGTCCACACAAAATTCAGAGTTTTTTTCTTGGTTTTGGTGTGTAGTTTGTTAGACTTTGTTAGGGAGGAAGAGGGAGTCTACATTTAGAAAAAAGATACTGTTTTTAACCCATGTAAAAATCTTTCCAAATTACCTGAACTTTATCACTTCCAAAATTGTTTGTCTGGGCAAATCTAGGGAACCACTTTGTTCCTGAACATTCCCTTACATTGTTGTACCTTTGCAAAATTGCGAGAAGACTAGAAATAACCTTCCTCTACCACAAGGTATCAAGCTACAGAAATAGCCTCCCACAGATCAGATACCTGGGTAACTCAATCTTAGTAAGATTGTAATATACTTTTTTTAATTCCTTCCACATCAATAGAAATCTTAAAGGTTGGTGAGGAGGAATGTGTAATTCTAACTTTTATGCAAAATATTGTGTAACTTCTTTGAAGTTAAGAGCTACTAAGAAGATTAGCTAGAAAGATGCAAGGTAGTATCCTGTTATGAGGTTTCACTATTTCAGACTCATTTGATACTGAAATACTGAACAAACTAAACTAATTTGAAGATAATTGTAGACTGTGCCTTGGGGGTAGATTTGGGAGATGGTAAACAGACTAGGACTTGGAGAACTTCTACATGGGCTGGCACTGGAGTTGATAATTCTGCTGCTTGTGGCCAGAATCACTGGGACTGCAAAACAGCACCTGCCATAAGAAGAAATGGGATCTAGTGCTAATTAAATGAATGAATGAAATGTGCTATTCTAAGCTATCTAGCTATAAAATAAAAATAGCACAGCAGTATTCTCTTCCTCTCTCTTCTGTCATGCTATCATATTATCAACACCTAATTACTTCCAAACAGAGAGATTATAAAGTATTATCCCAAAAAGCTGACAGATAAATAGTCAAGTTTCATCTGTTATTTCTATTACAGCTGAATATTTTCCCCTGCCATTAATAGGTTCTGTGAATTTGTCAACGAGTGTTCTTTTTATTCGTGATTCTAGCACTCTCGCTTACAAAGGACATCCTGCCATTTTCTCAAAGAACAGAGATTTGGACATTAGGGGTTTTTTCTTACAGACTTACTGTGTAAGAACGGACTTTGAAGAGTACGTGGTATAAATAAAGATGATCACAATTGTCTTTTGTTTTAGGTAAATTTAGAAAGTAACCAGAAACCCATTGCTCAATCATACAAGATCTTTGAAAGGAGAAAAAGCTACATTTCCTGTCTAGTGTCAGCTTTTTGCCCATTCATATAAATGATACAAGAGCTCTGCGGGCAAAAGTTAGTTATGATTTCATTTAACTGTGCAGATAGTTCAAATGTCTTTGAATAACCCCTTGAGACTGTCCTCTATCAAAAACCCGAGTCTTTTCCTGCCTTTTCCCAGATGTAGCTAACTAAAGCATTAATACATATACAGAACTAATTTATATATATATATAAAAAAATTAAGTATTGCTAGTGATCACTTCTTGTAATCATTGGAAAGAATAATTAACATCTGAAAGTGGAATAGACCACAAATGGTCTATTTTTATGTTACTCTCTGCTATTCCTATAAATTCCTTCCAAAATTATCTTGAGCATGTAAGACATTATATCAGATACTGGGCAGAAGCAAAACCAATGTAATAACAAAACCAAATGAAACAAAATATAGCAGTGCCAGATAGAATTCAAAGTCATGTAGACTTCTGTTACTTATATGTAAACAAAATTAATCATGCATATTCTTTAAGTAAAGCATTTGTTTAATTGCATTGCAGGTTGAAAAATTACTAATGTAAAATCCTTCCGGAAGGGGAAAAAAAAAAAATAGGCCATTAAGAATTTTATTATCTTTTTACATCTTGGGGGCCTACTTCTAATGATGGGATTGGGGAGGATGAGGAGATTTAGAAAGTAATGCAATCTACTTAGTGACCAGCAGCCCATACTACTCCTCAAAATAGATGTGAATATGAAGGAAGAGGAGACTTAACATTAGTGTTTTGAGGAACTTGAAAAGGAGGATATTCAGACTTTTAAAAGAGGAAGACTATTGTGAGAAATAGGTAGTTCTGTCAGAGAAGAATGAGGATACATTTAACAGGACTATTTCATCTGCCAATGTTTTCAAAAACCATGGGAGTGGGATTCCTTCCGTTGAATGCTAGCCATCAAAACTAAACATCTGGTCTAAACTAGTCCCAGCTTCTTCTGTAGCCAGTGGAAAAACAAAATATCTCCACCTGAAATTTCATCCCTACTCCTCTGCCAAAGAGAAGTGGACTAAGTAATTTTCCAGAAAACACTCCTACTCCACCTTGGCTAAATAGAGTCTAAATGGGTAATCTGGTCTCAACATCTCAATTTGAGATGACTGAGTGAGATGGCTTGTACTGGTAGTGTTAAATATATGCTGAAAAAAATAAACTGAAGAATAAAAACTGCATTTAGTTAAAACCCCACTAATTTCCACCCAATAAATCAAATGTAAGTAAAAGTTTGAAGTCACAAAATCGTTGACCTGTGAGAGATCAGCAAGTCTGTTCCCTTGTCCAAGGGCACAATAACTTAGATGATAATCTTCTTGCCAGGGTCTTTCTGAGTTTGTTCTTGAAGTTTTCCATGGGTGAAGACCACTTCATTTACTTCCATAGTAGAAAACTGTAGATGGACATCCTGTCTTTATAGGTCTTCTTTCTTGCAGCAGCCTTTTTGAGTCTTTGTCCTGGTTCTGGCAAGGATAGAGTTAATTTCACCAGGAGCCAGGACAGGTGAGCCGGGCTGGCCGGGGGCTATTCCCTACCATGTGACGTCATGCTCACCATCAAAGGGGGCCAGTCTGGCCGGGGTGGGCTCGGCGTGGCTCCAGGACAGGTTGAACATCTGGTCGGTCCTCTGATCAGTAAATCGTTCCCTGTTATCACTCATTGTGAATATCTGTTATCAGTACTGTTGTTGATTGTTTCCCTCTCCCTTGCTGTCCCAGTAAACTGCCCTTATCCCAACCCTCGAGGCTTTGCCGTTGTTTTTCCATTCTCCTCCCCGTCCCGCCGGGGGAGGGGTGAGCGAGCGGCACGTGGCACTTTTAGCTACCAGCTGGGGCTAAACCACGTCAGTCTTTGGAGTTCTGTACCACGTTCAATCCCAGTATTTGTGTCTTTCACTAAAAGACCCAAAGTAGGACGTGTTTAATTGATGACTAATCATTCTTTTTTCTAACTTCTGCAATACATCTAGTTGAAGTATGGCACATGGCCAAAATAGTCCAGGTAAGTGTAGGACACATTTTTTTATTCACAACTCATCCAATTGTTGTTCTTCTCAGCTTTGGATTCTTTTTGTGGTCTATTGGTCACTAGCTAGAGTAGATCATTCTTGTTCAGGACATCGAGGTATTCTTGATTCACCCCCAGATTGCGATTCATTGATGCACCCTGACTCCTTTGCTGGATAGCTGCTACCTACAAAGTTCCTAATTGCTACGCGAATTTGCCTGAGTGGGAGCACTTTGCCCTTTCCTCTGTTAAAGAACATCATGCATTTTTCATATCATATATAATCAATTTTTCAAGATCATTCTGAGTCCCAAATTCCCTCTCCTGTATATGAGCAATCTCTTTGAAAGTGATGTAATTCATGAGTTGAATAAGTATATTTCATCATTCTTGTTGTTAATAAAAACATTAAAAACAACAAAACTCTGATTCTGGCTGATAACCTTTCATTATTAATAGCAAAACACTGAGAGTCATTCAGATTTCCAGTGAATTTACAGTACATTATTTTCAGGTAGACCATGCTTCCTCGTTTACACATAAGAATGTCATGTGTCAAAAGACTTACTAGCATGAAAAAATAACATTTGCTACTTCTTCTCTATCCACAAGTCTTATTGCCATGTCAGAGAAGGAAATTAAATTGGTCTGACAGAGCTTTTTTCTTGACAAATCCATGTTAGCTGCTTCGTAGCTCTGAAAAGACTTTTTTTCCACTCAGTCATTCAGCTTCTAGTTTCTTAACTGATGATGTCATGAGATCTCAATCATTTTCTAATTACCACAGAGCTTCTGGGACAGAAAATAATGTTTATTTTTAAAAGTAAAATAAGATTATTTTTTTCCCAGGGTTTTTAGCAGTTAGAAAAAGAATATGTAAGCAAGCTTTCAGCTCATACCTGTTTTAGTTCTTTATTTGGCTACTGTCTGCAATGCACAGATAGTTGCTTGAATTAAAAAAAAAAACATATTTGGATTTTTTTACTATTTTATTTTTTTTACACTTAACATCCAGCATTGTCTGTAAAAACAAAATATTTAATATGTGATTACAGTATGGGATAGTATGACATGAACAATATGAGTAAAAATATTTATTCCCATGAATTTGATTTCTAGGGCAAAGCCATACATTTTCCATAGGAGTTATAAATTCCCTTAATTCCCAAGTGTGGAAATAACAATCAATTCTTAAAAATCAAAATAAAACTCCAAAAAGAAACTGTAAATAATTGCCCATTCTAATAGGATAATCAATGGCTATTGATTTTCGAGATGATTTTTGAAAATGCTGTTGAAAAAGTTGACCACTTAATTGATAATTGTTCTTTATTTAAAAAATAAAGATGATTGGTCTTTATTTATAAAATGAAAGTTTAAAGTATTTTGTCTTTTATTCATGCTGCACTGTATATCTGCATGTTATTATAGCTTTCTGCTTATGGGACAGAGTCGTGATTTAACCCCAGCCAGCAACTAAGCACCACACAGTCGCTCACTCACTCCTCCCTCATGGGGTGGGGAGAGAATTGGAAGGGTAAAAGTGAGAAAATTCCTGGGATGTGACAAAGACAGTTTAATAGGTAAAGCAAAAGCTGCAAACACAAGCAAAGCAAAACAAGGAATTCGTTCCCCACTTCCCATGGGCAGGCAGGGGTTCAGACATCCCCAGGAAAGCAGGGCTCCATCACGCGTAACCGTTACTGGGGAAGACAAGCGCCATCGCTCCGAACATGTGCCCCCACTTCCTTCTTCTTCCCACAGCTTTATAAGCTGAGAATGACGTCATATGGTATGGAACATCCCTGTGGTCAGTTGGGGACAGCTGTCCCAGTTCTGTCCCCTCCCAACTCCTTGTGCACCCCCAGCCAACTCGCTGGTGGGGTGGTGTGAGGAGCAGCAAAGGCCTTGGCTCTGTGTAAGCACTGCTCAGCAGGAACGAAAACATCCCTGTGCTATCAACACTGTTTCCAGCACAAACCCAAAACACAGCCCAATACTAGCTACTATGATGAAAATTAACTCTATCCCAGGCAAAACCAGCACAGAGGGTCACTGTACCACATGCTCACACTGAGCAAACTGAATGTCTGATGGAAAAATAAATCCGTAATATTAAATGTCAGCCAAAAAATGCCCTGAGAACAAGGCATCTGATATTAATTTTATTTGTAGTTTACAAGAAGTCATGCTGAAGTATAGAAGAGATTCAAGAACCTACTACAAAATGTAATTATGAGCTAAAGGGTTTTTCTCTTGTCCTTTGTTGAACATTTGTGCTAGTAAACTTAAACAAAGTTTACCTGTGTATTCCAGGAATGTGAGAAAATTGCCCTTAAGCAGATGGCTTCGTCATTTGTGGGTAAGTTTAGATAAAGCGGTCAGGTGGACTCTGGGTTTGAATTTGAACCAGTTGATCAAGAGGGAGTGAGAAAAATCTCAGGTGTACTCTTATTGTGCCCTATTAGCTGTCTGACATTTGACGAGTGACTTTTTTTTTGGTGTTGCTTTCTTCACGTGGCCTTCAAACATAAGAAGGGAATATAAGAACAGTCCAAAGATCCATCTGATATTGTGTTCTCCTAGTAACAGTGGTCAAAAGCAGATGCCTGGGGAAGAGTATAAAAACAGCGCAAGCATATGGTTACACTTCCCCAAACACTCCTTTAATTGCCAATAATTTATGGCTCAAATGCTACTTTTACTTCTCTCTTCCCAAAGATATCACAAAGCATGGTTCTTGCTTCTAGTCACTTGCAGAAATCCTGATTAAATCAAATGAACAGCCTTAGTTTTTTTGCTTATATATCATTCTTGTCCTTACCATTATGTGAACAACATATAATTTCATTAATCAGTTCCACAACTACTTTCTAACCCCACTTATTAGCATGCTGTAATCTCATTTATTAGCAGTGACCAAGATGGATTTTGAATTTACAGATTTATCTTCTCTCTCCCACTTTGAATGCTACCTGCAGAATGGCTCTATTCCAAAATTTCTAGCCACTGATAGAACTGCAAATTTGAAATACTGGGCTGGCAATAAATTGTAATGAACCACATTTTTTACAGATTGCAGTTTACTTCATTAGGAAGTTGGACTGGTGCTCACACAGTACCTGATATCCCTATTGTAGATAAACCCTTAATTTTTAGATAAGATTGTAGTGTTAATCATTCCAGTCAGCCGATTTGTATTCTTTAACTGTTTTATTTTTTACCAAATGTGTTTTAAGCAAGTCAGCTCTTCGGGCATAACCAAACAGATTTACAAAAAGATAGGAAGTTAAGACAATTTTCACAGCACATTGTGAAAATACCTTTGAGAATATTTTGACAACTAAAAGTATGGCCTAAATATAACATCAGTGTACAGTCTCTATTATTTAAGTTTTTACAGTATGATAGGACATGGGCTGCCCTGCATATCTTCACAATCATTTTCTTTCTTCCTTGTCAATTTTGAAGCCCCATGATGTAGCAAAGAGCTTCAGTGGAGTTACAATAAATGTTCCCAGCTGATGATCTTCTAAGAAGAAAGAAGCCAAGAGCATGAAAATCCTCCTATAGTTTCACAAAAATTTATGATACAGAATTTTGTTTTTCAAAACACGTTTGTTGGCTTTTGATTGACGATTTATGTTGATCTCCAACTACACATCCATATAGGAAGATTTTTTTTATTAAAATGTACAATATGACTTCAAATTTTTTTGAAAAAAGCAAATTACAGCATGTACTTTTAATTGTACTTATACATTTGAGGAGCGATGTGACAAAAGCAAGGAAAGCAAGGAGTTGAAATTGATTAAGGGTAATCAATTCTGGTGGAAGAATTAGTTAATATATAACATTTTCAAAAGTCGCCTTTAAGATAATAGTGGCTAGAAGGTGAGGACAGAATATTATTACAGTGTAAATACTCAAATTTGATTTCCATCTAAGCCATTAATAAAGCCTTTAGAATTCATTTCTTGTTGATTACATTCTCTTCTTTTTATAATCCAATTTGATGGCAGCTTTAGGCTTTTCAGACATGGATACATGACATCTGAGTGTCAGGTAAATGCCAATGAAATCAATCTTCTATCTTTCCTATTAAAACTGTCTGATATTGGCAGTTTATAGGCCTAATATTCAGTCAGTAAATAAACAAAGACCCAACAGCTATAGACAGTGTTGTAAAAACAAAGCATTCAAGTAGTATAAATCAGGATCCCTGAGTAAAAAAAAATAAAAATAAAAAAAGACTTCAGAATAATTAACTGAAATACTTTTTTGTGTGTGTGTGCTTTTCACATGCATTGGAAGAGTTAGGAGTCATTTTTAAAGTATTTTTCTCTCTAACCTTGAGGACTGGAAATGTCAGCAACTGGGGTTTTTGTGGAATCAAATGACTGGAGCACCTAGGTGCAAATTAAGAGTGGTAGAATATGTGGAAAGTAAATGTTAACTATGCAAAAAATATTGAATTGATTAATTTTCTGCACACAGTTTCTTTCTTTTAAACAAAAGATTTTGAGAATGGGCAACTGGGACTGATGAATAAACAGAATGTAAAATTCATGCGTTACTTGGCACAGATTTATGGGAAGTAGAGTCCTTTACATTTATGAGCTGCTTGGACAGAGCTGGAAAATGATTTAAGATTTGTATTTTTACTGAGAAAACAAGTGCTGAAACTGATGTTCTCTTCCTCTTCTCCTCACTGACTTTAGAGTGATGCTCTCCCCTTAACTATTAATGTTCCAAATGAAACTTAAGTTTCTGAGTTTCTGTCCAGCTCTAAGCACAAAGCAGGCAGTGACTCATAGGAAAATGTGACACTGGGCTAGCAGGGCCTAGAGTCTGGGGAGGAAAATGCTCCCTAGCCTAACTGTTAGAAAGGTCTAGGTTGCCATTTGCTACTAATATTGAAACTGCTTGATAAGACTCGTTTTATAGCAAACCACACATTCTGAAGGCTGACTGTCATGCTCATCTCCTCTATGATGTGCAGTGAGGTGGATTGAAAACTGGCTGAATGGCCAGGCCCAGAGGGTGGTGATCAGTGGCATGAAGTCTAGTCAGAGGCCGGTAACCAGTGGTGTAACCCAGGAGTCAATGCTATGTCTGATCTGTATTGGCATATAATAGAATCATCATAGAATCTTTAAGGTTAGAAAAGACCTCTAGGATCATCAAGTCCAACCGTCAACCCAACACCACCATGTCTACTAGACCACGTCCCGAAGTGCCACGTCTACACACTTTTTGAACACCTCCAGGGACAGTGACTCCACCACCTCTCTGGGCAGCTTGTTCCAATGCCTGACCACTCTTTCTGTGAAGAAATTTTTCCTAATACCCAACCTAAACCTCCCCTGGAGCAATTTGAGGCCATTTCCTCTTGTCCTATCACTTGTCACTTGGGAGAAGAGACCAACACCCACCTCACCACAACCTCCTTTCAGGTAGTTGTAGAGAGTGATAAGGTCTTTCCTCAGCCTCCTCTTCTTCAGGCTAAACAACCCCAGTTCCCTCAGCCGCTCCTCATAAGACTTGTGCTCCAGAACCTTTACCAGCTTCGTTGCCCTTCTCTGGACATTCTCCAGCACCTCAATGTCTTTCTTGTAGTGAGGGGCCCAAAACTGGACACAGTACTCGAGGTACAGCCTCACCAGTGCCGAGTACAGGGGGACGATCATCCCTACTCCTGCTGGCCACACTATTCCTGATGCAAACCAGGATGTTGTTGGCCTTCTTGGACACCTGGGCACACTGCTGGCTCATGTTCGGCCAGCTGTCAACCAGCACCCCCAGGTCCTTTTCCTCCAGGCAGCTTTCCAGCCACTCTTCCCCAAGCCTGTAGCGTTGCACGGGGTTGTTGTGACCGAAGTGCAGGACCCGGCACTTGGCCTTGTTAAACCTCATACAGTTGGCCTCAGCCCATCGATCCAGCCTGTCCAGATCCCTCTGCACAGCCTTACTACCCTCAAGCAGATCGACACTCCTGCACAACTTGGTGTCATCCGCAAACTTACTGAGGGAGCACTCATCCAGATCATTGATAAAGATATTAAACAAGACTGGCCCCAAGACTGAGGCCTGGGGAACATTGCTTGTGACTGGCTGCCAACTCGATTTAACTCCGTTCACCACTACTCTCTGGGCTCAGCCTTCCAGCCAGTTTTTTCCCCAGCGAAGAGTGCACCCGTCTAAGCCATGAGCCACCAGCTTCTCTAGGAGAATGCTGTGGGAGACTGTGTTGAAGGCTTTACTGAAGTCCAGGTAGGTAATATCCACAGCCTTTCCTTTATCCACTAGGTGCATCACCAGGTCATAGAAGGAGATCAGGTGGTCAGGCAGGACCTGCCTTTCATGAACCCATGCTCACTGGGCCTGATCCCCTCGTTGTCTTGCACACGCTTGGTGAGTACAACCAAGATGAACTGTTCTTCATTCAGCACCGAGGTCAGGGTGACAGGCCTGTAGTTTCCCAGATCCTCTTTTGGGCCCTTCTTGTAGATGGGTGTCACATATTCGTTAATGATCTGGATGGTGGGGCAGAGCTTGCCCTTACAAACTTTGCTGATGACATAAAACTGGGAGGGGTGGCTGATAAACCAGAAGGTTATGCTGCCACCCAGAGGGACCTTGACAGGCTGGAGAAATGGGCTAACTTGGAACCTCATGAATTTCAACAAGGGGAATTGCAAAGTCCTGCACCTGGGGAAGAACAGCTACATGCACAAACACATACTGGGGGCCACCCAGACAGAAAGCAACTTGGCAGAAAAGGCCTTGGGGGTCCTAGTGGACACCAGCGTGAACATGCGCCAACAACGTACCCTTGAGGCAAAGGTGGCTAATGGTATCCTGGGCTGCATTAGGAGGAGTGTTGCCAGCAGGTGGAGGGAGGTGATCCTTCGCCTCTACTCAGCACTGATGAGACCACACCTAGAGTGTTATGCCTAATTCTAGGCTGCCCAGAACATAAGAGATATGGAGCTTCTGGAGAGAGTGCAGTGAAAGGCCAGAAAGATAATTAAGGTACTGAAGCATCTCTGCTATGAAGAAAGGCTGATACAACTGTGAGATCTCAGGGGAGAATCTTATGAATGTGTTTAAATACCTGAAGAGATGGTTTAGAATTGGCCAGACTCTTTTCGCTGGTGTCCAGTGACAGGACAAGAGGTAATGGGCACAAACTGAAGCAAGGGAAGTTCCATCTTAACACAAGGAAACATTTTTTTTACTGTGAGGATTACTGAGTACTGGAGCAGATTGCTCAGAGAGGTTGTGGAATGTCCTTGGAGATATTCAAACGCTGTCTAGACATAGTCCTGGGCAACCTGCTCTAGGTGACCCTTCCAAAGCAGGATGGTTGGAACAGATGACCTCCAGAGGTCACTTCAAACTCCAACCATTCTGTGATTCTGTGACTGACATGCAGATAATCATAGAGCGAGAGAAAACAGCTCCTCCTTTGAGTATTATGGATTATGCAGGGTAAGAGAGACTCACATTTCCTTTCCTCATGAGGAAGAGAAATGAGACACTGAAGAAGTTACTCAGCTAGTACCTGAGTATGGTATGTGTCTGCCTTCCATGTAGATGGATATTAAGATCTGGAGGCACGTATCTGAGGGTTTCCTTTGTCTCTCAGCCATAATGCTGACTTTACCCAAGGGTTACCCTCCTAAATCCTTGCCCAAGGGATACAGCCCCATTACCTTTGAGAGCAGTCAGAGCAGATTTTTTAAAGCATACATCTATATACACTGCTGTTATTATTATTATTAAATCATGTTTACTACAGCAATGCTAAAGCACCTGTCAAGACTGAATCCTCATCATTCTAAATAATATAATGCAGACCTATAGACAATCCCTGGTGTGAACAATTTATAATTTGCACAGCACAGTTGTAAAATTTATACCTACAAACAGTGGTATACCTTTACCCCTTTCTCTTCACAAAGAATAATGAAGTTTTCCAATGTCTGCAGAGAAAAATAGAAAATTTAGTTCTCTGGACCACAGAAATTAAAGCATTTAAAATTATATAGCACAGTATTATATGAACACTGCTGTGCTTTCTGAATTAATATTGAATTTTCTGTTATCTTGGACTCAGCTGTGGTGGAATGTATACAGCACTTCATATGTGAATTTATGGCTACCTGAGTTTTCCCCATACTAAGCAAGACAAACTATCTTTTATTAATGGGCTAAATATTCAGTTCCAGATCCTTGAGGTGCAACGTTCAAGTAATCTCATTTCAGCACAGACAGAAGCCTGATTTGATAAAAGTAAGAAGAAATTATATTGAGGCCTTTTGTGGGAAAACTGTAAAGGTCATATCTTTAAACCTTGAGAAAGGAACTCTCTATCTCGTAATTTGATATTGATCACATGAATCACAAAGATCTATTTATTTTCCAAACAAAAAATTATATGGGCTAAAAGAAATGAGAATATAATTTTATTATTTTTAATTTTTAATTTTTTTTTCATTTAGATGTCACTCCTCCCTTCTCATCTTAGGATAAAGAAATCTTTCCACTGTGAAGAATCTAGTCAACTGTGGAGTGGCATGACAAAGATTTCAGGGAAAATTAAATCTTGAAACTGCATATGAACTTGAGTCATATAAAATCAAACAGTATTAGCACTGATTTCTATGGAAACTAGTGCAAACATATTGTATTTACTGAGAAAATATTACCAAGAATATTCAGACAAATGCATGCAAATATTTTTTTTTTCCAAATCTAGACACTAATGTTTCCCATAAAATAATGTAATATATAAAACAAATACTTTTTTGATTTGTTACAAAGTTTTGTTACTATTGGTAAAAAATCATTGAGAATTCACATCAAGAACTATTATTCTATAAACTAGATTTATCTGATTCAGTATTTTGGGCCACAGGTGGACACTAAGGGTAGGATTTTCATTTTTCCAGTACCTCCTGTTCATGCCTGCAGCATTCCCATGGGGAAAACAAGTCAAAATGTCTGGTTTTAATTCTCCTGCCAGCAGCTAATCAAAGAATTAGAAGCCTGGCTTGTGGATGTTGTCAGCCATGATCTCCATTCTCACTCTTAATTACAAAATTAATGTAGTACACAAACGATGATATTAAGATTTAAATTATTATAAGTAGCTAACCTATCATAGAACTGCTTTTATTTCATTAAACAACAAGAAAATAAAAAACCAACAAAACAACAAAGCAAAGAAATTTTGGGAAATATATTGACAGTAAATATTTTGTACAAAAACATACTGAGAGTGAATATTTTGTATGACTTGATAGTGGTAGTCCTGAAAAATAATTTTCATTCTTACGATGAAGTCAGGAGGTTACGATAAACAGATTTATCAGTGACTCAGTGAAAAAGCTGCAGTAGAAGCTGGATCTCTTGAAACACTATTTTGTATTTATATCCTCCCAAAGCTTCAGCTTCCTGACTGATGCTGAAAATATGAGTTTCAGCATGAACATTTGAATACACGAGCAAACTTTTTGTCTTCTATTTTGTGTGTGTGTAAAGCCTAACTCCACATAAGACAGACAGCATATCACATATGAGAAACAGTGAACTTTGCATTACTCCCATCAGATTCTAATAATATTGTGACATTCAGTATTAGACTAAATCCACACAAGACTCAATCTCTGCTTGACTATTAGCCTATAGACTGAGGATACTTTATTGACATTGAAACAGGCATCCAAAGTTCTGCTTTTATTCTTGTCTCTGTAATTCTTACTATCTCCTCATCTGAACTACCAGAACTGAAGAAGGATCAGGCTCATATGCATGGCTAGAAGCTTATCCCACATTTACCCAAATGATGATGGGATCGTGACCCCTCTTTTTTGTAGGAGCATGATATAACTCTCAATCAAAAGTGAGTTCCAGGTATGGTACTGCAGAAGCAATATAGTATACTTGGAATAGTAAAAAGCAATAGAAGGTTGTTTTAACATCTGGCCAGATGATTAGGGTACAGGATCTCTCCTAGGACAGGAAGGACCTGATTCCAACCCTTACTGCACTGCCTGCTTAATAAAAATAATGCAAAAATCAGAGCAGCAGGATAAGCCTTTCAGTGTAGATCCTTAATAGAATGTTTCTACAATATAGGCACAACTGCGTCCCCTGCAGGTTATAAACATCTCATATTTTCATGACTATATAATGTCAAGCTCCAACCTGGAAGTCTCTTCATGAAGAACTGTATTACAAGTTGGAATTATTCACTGTGGAATTACTCAGCAATGTGCAGTGGAAGCAACAGTGGAGAATTACTGGCCTCATAGTAAAAGTCAGCAAATGATCCATATTCTCTTGGATCATTTCTTTAGTATCCTTCCTATCTAACACATTCTTCAAAATACCTTACCTAGCACCAATGCTTTGCATTTTCACTGGGCTTTTTTTGCATTCACAGAAGTATTAAAAATATTTTCAGAGACTTTTCAATTCTCTTGAGCCAGCACTTATACATTGCAATGTTTATGCAAATCAGGAAGCAAGCAATCTTTTAGATAAATGACTTTACCCTCCTCTATTCCTTGTGCTATCTTAAGTGCTGCAGATATATTGCAGTTTTTGTACATATGGATATTTGTGTAAGCTGATCTGAATGGCTGGCGGCTGCAACTGGAAAAGTGAAATCAACTATTTGACTCCTTGTGCATAAAGTTAAGAACATGTATAAGAGTTTGTAGGACTGAGGCTCAGTACAAAAAACATTGTTGAAGTGGAAATTATGAACATTGGTATGAGTGAAGCACTTCTAAAGAAAAGGAAATTTAAATTTTGTATCTTTCCTTAGTATTGTAAAATAATAAATGTGTTTTTCAACAAACTTTGTTTTATAATTTCTGTCAGGACAATAGGTGAGGTCTGAAAGAGAGAATTGACATTTGAACTCACTATGCTATTTAAATGGAACTCCTAGTATTATATGCAACGTTTTGTGGGGTTTAATTATTGTCTGAGTATAATCACAAAATAAGAATGTATTTTATGTCCTAAAGTCTAGTATTCTTAGGGAGAACCACTACTTTTCATTACTATTACGGGAAAACCATTACAGCTATTTCGTTTTATAACATTCCAGACATAAGATATTCCTTAATTCTGGGATAGGCACTGTGAGTTCTATGCATGCTATTAAAAAGTGGTATTCACAAAGGCCACTTCAATAGATCATTCCACCCCACTCTCCTCCTTCCAGCATTGTGTTCATATTCAGCTTTACACTTTCTCACCTTTCTCCTGCAATAGCCATTCTAATCATAGTCAATAACAGTCATCTGCAATTACATTATTTCCTTCTTGTTCATCACCAGGCTTTCAGGGCACGCTGCTGTGGTACAGGGGAGTTCCTGTTGTCCTGATCTGTTGGTTATTCAGAGTGGCAACATGCCAGACTACATATGTCTCATATTAGTCATACCTGATTTTTCTATACTAAGCATAGGGTGAACCAGGGATGAGGAATAAAAGGTATACCCAGATTTTGCTACGTATACAGAGATGATGTAACTGAGGGAGATTCCTGCACACACACACACGCAAATGAAAACCACACAGGCATACTTATATGTATATGTACTTACGACAGTGACTTTATCTCTGACAATATTTCAAGGTGACTTATCTCCAAGGATGTTTCAATAACTAGTCTCTTGAAGAGGCCTTTTCTTCTACTTCCATCACAGAACCTTAAATATTTTATGAAATTTGAAAGAAGTTTCTCCCAAGCTATGTTTGAGAGTTTGCACTAACATGCAATTCATTCATATGGAATGAAATGGATGTTTCATTCCATACTGCTGAATCTCTCTCTTCTGTATCAGATACAAAATGATGGCCAGATTCAAATTAAATATAAACAGAATCATATGGACTTTATTTAGACTTCACATATGAGGAAAGATTCTCATTTTCAATTCCCATTACAGCAATATTTATTACAAAAGATGTGGGTATTTATGGTGATGTTTATGTTATTTCTTGGCTACATTGTAAAAAAGTAGTTCAGGATCAAAGGTAAGGTACATATTTCAGGAAGCTGCATACAAAGGATCACAGATTTGAGGAAAGAAAAAAAATCTGAAGCTTTCTGAATTTTCTTAAACTTAGCCTAGTAATGCTCTTCAGATTCCTTCCCACATCCCCCCCTTTTTGTATCTTCTCATTTCTTTAGGAGTAGCTTGTTAAAATTGATAGAAGTTGCTAAGGTAAACTGTTAATGTTTAATAGCCTTAGACCATTAGATTTTCTTTTAAATGACACCATTTATCTTTCTAAATTCAGTCTACAAACTTTAGTGATAATAATGCGAAGTGGTTAGACACCACGTCAGGTTTGCCTTCATTAATCATCATCCTCTGAGAAACAATTATCTCCAATATTGCTTTGGAGATGCAGAACCAAAGTCCAGTAACTTGTCCAAGGCCTATGAGGTGGTAAGTCTCTCACACGAACTTCAGTGTTGAATAACCTCATTCAAACTTATCTTTCTAGGTATCTCTTGCTAGCCCACATTATTTAGCAGATGAATTTATTTACAATACAATGCAATTTCTTGAACTGCTATGTCATTCTTTAGCTATTCTGATTCACATAGATGTGAATCACAGTGATGTAGATACACCTTATCTTCATCATTATTGTGCAAAACTCCTAATTAATGTATCCACTTGCTATTATTTCCTACAGTGATAATGGCTTCTGAATACAGCAGCACAGTATGAGAATCTGCAACAAAGCAGTACAATTTAAATGTCCTGCTAGCAAGTAAACAAAGCTTGTCACTACTGTAGAGACGGGTTATATTTACAAGTCTTATTTGTGACACCTTATTGTGGAGAAAAATAACTACTCAGAAACACATCTATATTGAGAAGTAAGTTGAAGAAAAAGTGGCGACAGTTTGCAGTGCTGGTTTTGACAGGAAGCTAAGCAGGCTGAGAGTCAATGAAACAGATGAAGCTGAATTGGAGGCGAGGCTATAAAATTGTCCAGAAGGCCCATTCAGTGACTGCACCTGACATGTTGCAGGAGGATCTACCCCAAAAGTGTTGCTAAATCTTGCAATTTTGCTGCCTATTCTATTTTATTTTGAATCTTCTCAAAGACAACTGGGAGTTATGTTATTACAGTAGAATCTCTATTTTCTTGCCTTCATTGAATTGAAGAAAAAACAGAAAATATGAAACCTATACAAAAATGCCCATAAGGACACAAACAACAGCAGCAAAATCTCAAAGATACAAAACTTCTCCTTAGCTTAGATACACATCATCATATTTAAATTTGGTCATATTTGTACTGCCATGCTTGTGTTTCAGCACCAGAATTCAAATTGTAAGAAGAGCTCTGCAACTGATTCTCTGATTAGAAAAGCCAAAATACAGATGATTTTATAATAAATCGGTATTGTAATACAGGGATGATTTGTGCAGCCCTTTGCTGCCTGCCTTGAACCGCACACAAAGATGAAAGTATACTGACTGTTGGTACAAAAAGAACAATGTTATTTGGAGGCATATGAATACATATAGATTTGATTCTGAGTGATTATAACAAATTTGATGCATGCTGGTTGTTGTCCAGTAAAATAGAGCAGATGAAGTATCAAAATTAATGGGAACAGGCCACAAAGACTTTTTAACATAAGGACACACTGCAGATGGATAGAAACTTTTTATTTTAGTACCTTTATTTGACAACACTATTGTTACACAAAGAAAGGTAAAGATAAATTTAATAATCTGACTTTTTCCTCCCTTTAGTGCTGTGGAAGTGTAGGTACCTTTTAAAATACGTTATAGGGTTATATTTCAGCCCTCATTATATCTGTTCCACCTTAGTATTACAAATTCATTTGAGTACTAAGGGATTTGGAATCCCTTTTTCTTTTATGCTGCTTTCACTGTCTGGGACTTTTTCAGTGCAGTTCTCTCTCTTTGGTAATGAGCTTTAAAATGTAGCAAGCCTGTGCAATTCTAATGAGGTTTTTGTTTTAGCCTTTCAGTAAAACATGTAACTGCATAAACTAACGTATTCCAAAAGTTTGACTGGAGCATGTTCTTGTGATATTTGTGGCCCTCAAAGAAGTTTTCAGTGAAACCATTATTCTACATCAATGCATAGTTGGCAAACACACATTATTTACTCCCTATATTCTGATGAGTCCTTTGGGCACATTACTTTTTGTCAGTGACTATATTCAATTCAATTCAAGTTTGGTTTTTTTTATTGCTAAAAACAGGAGATGAAAAAGTACTCTAAAAAAACCCCCACACAGCTGCTACTACTTCATTACAGGCTCTACATAAATCTTTCCTAGATCAAGCATCATTTACCTGATAAACTGCAATAGAGTTGATTGCACTTGCTTTCCATGTCGATGTCGTGAAGGTGCATTAATTAAGTAAATGCGCTAAAGCTGCATTTCTCTGTTGAAGGGTAGGTGGTTAGTGTGGGCCTGACAAAATAAGACTATTCATATTACTGTTAGGATTAAAAACACCTAATTCAGGAGATGATTCCTTGAGTGACAGAGCTGAAGGTGTTTTGCTCACAAGGGAACAAGTCCTGTGACTAAAAAGGTAGTCCTACTGAAGTTTACACAAGCTGTAGAGCTGGATATCTTGCAGTGAATTAACAGGATAGAAATAGGTCAAGACTGCCAAATGATGAATGCAAACGTTGTTCTGGTTGGTGCTCATATTGCTTGTTAAAATATGATTGTGATTTCCCCCATTTCTGTTCTTCAGATTTGGACAGGGGGGAGATTGTCATCCCTGAGATTCTACCCCTCTCTCCATCAGTCTTTCACTCAACAATCCAGTTTCTTCTGCACAACAGACCGGGGGCTGCAGGTACAGCACAGAAATTGTCTTGCCATTGCTGTCCTTGGCACGTTTGACAGCAGAGAGCCAGGAGCAGGAGCAGTGGTTTGTGGAGAAAGCAGAAACAGCCAACAGCTCTACCATCTGAGAGGACTTTCCTGGACCTTCTCACCACAATAATTCTTCTGCTTGGAGAAATTTTTGCCTCTCCGAGACTGAATTTGAAGTTAGGACCATAGCCAAGTTAGGACCATACCCATTGTCTATGATTAGTCCCACTATTTATTGCAAGTGAATGAGCTTGCTGTTGGGATTGTATATTTTCATCTGTTAATGCAAGTTAAAGCTTTGTTTGACTTTTTACCAAAGCAAGTGGAGTGATCTTCAGGGAGACTGGAATACCTTGAGTACAGAAGGAGGATTATATAAGGCTAAATTCTAAATAACAGTACTTAAAGAATGTAATGTAATGCTTTTCCATGGAAACAAACAAGACTTACTCTAAACCAAAACAAAATTGCAAGGCAAACCTAAAATAAGAGTTTAAAATGTAGTTGTTCAAATAAAATCCTGAATTCTTAATTTCTTTTCCATTAATTTCTCATCCAATGGTCTGTTAGCAAATGAATTTTGACATAATTTTCATGAACAATTATTTACACAGATGTTGTTGAAAACAGTGAAAGTTAATTTGGGGTGGGGGAAGGAAACCATGAACAAAAAGCAAAATTATGCACACTTAGTAAAAGGTTAATCAACCCTGTATTTAGTACAAGCAAAGTGATTTGGTCTAAACTTCAAAACAGGGCTAAAAGTGCAAAAAGTAAAAATATTGTTACTAACAAAAAAAGATACCAAATAAGTGCAAGCTGTGGTCAAGGCTGTGCTACCGTCACTATCTATTTAAAGAGTCTCGGTCATTTAAATCTAAACACAATTAAACTAGCCTAAAAATAGTAACTTAACACCTGTTATTAAAGGTATCTTTCCAGCAAAAGCAAAGGTCATGTCAAGTATGTAGAGCAGTTATAACTGGGAGTCTGGGCTGAAAGTAGACTACTTCAGCTTAGTACACAAAAAATCATATATATAAAGTTTCAGTAAGTAACATTTTGGAGTAAATGTAACAATTGTATTATATATTACAATTAATTGTATTATTTTCCTATAAAATGTATCATGGAAGTTTAATATCCAAATCTGACCACGGTCTGCATAAAGTGTGTCTCAGATGCAAAAAGGGACTGACTTTTTAGTCAGATATAAATAGGGGAGATTCATGGTAATAAATAATAATGAAGAAGCTTAGAGCACTGAGGTGTCTCCCATGATAATTCACAAAGGGCAACAATAATGGCTAAAACAGATAAAGAATGTAGGGCTTTAGAAAGCAAGATATTAGGACAAGAGGTGAGTGTACCATTGAAGAAACAATTACAATAGATAGAGGCCAGTATGTGTAGCCTTATAAACATGAATTATATGGAATAAAAGAAAGCTGCATTTTATTAACTGTGAGAAGAGATTAAGTACCAGCAGCATTGTTTTGCCTCACATGAATATTTTAAATAAAAAGAAAAATCTTGCTTGGCCTGCTCAGTGAAAAGGGGATGCAGTACAAGTGATAGGTATATAAAAACTGTATTCTTAATTAAAAGAAATAATTACAGTATTCATTATTTTAAATGACTCAAGTGTTGTGAGTGACATCTGAAATGAACTGAGAAAGACAAATAAAAGATAGGTGTGGAGTCAAAGACTAATGAAAAGTAACTGCTGAAAAAAGGTAGCATTCATTAATTATACAGTTTTGAGCCTGGGAAACTCTGAGGTACTTTCCTGACAGTTCCATGACGTCCGGACTCCTGTGCTGACTGTGCAGACAACAGGCAGTCTGTTCTATAGCAGCGTACCCCAGAGCACGCAAACACCTTCATGTCCCCTGTCTGTATATCTTGCTTGCAACAGGTCAAGATCTCTGTTTTAGGCTCTCACATGCCCTCCAGACCTTAAATGTGCTTTACTTGGCATGGGCCCTGTGAAGCAGGACGTGCTGTTGCCCCTTTCTGCCTCCAAGGCAATGGGACGCTGAGCTTTTTGGGACCTACTGATATTAATGCATTTTGCTTTATACTCAGAGTAACCATTTAGAGGCACTTGCATTTCTCCATTTAAAATGTAGGGATTTTAGTTAAGTATTTTTTCTTGCTTCCAAGTTAGATGCTTATTACAATCTTACATAAAGTGTGTCACCAGTCTTATAAATTAAACTAGATTTTTCTATGTTTTACCAGTCCCATGAACAAGTTCCAATGCTTTCCATGCCATCATTTAGACTATTAATGGTGATATGCAGGTTTACATAGATTTCTACTACCAGTGCATATAGTTGTCTTTCTTTTGGAATGAAGTATACTATTTATTCAATATATTTCAATGTTACA
This sequence comes from Balearica regulorum gibbericeps, assembly GCF_011004875.1. Taxonomy (NCBI): domain Eukaryota; kingdom Metazoa; phylum Chordata; class Aves; order Gruiformes; family Gruidae; genus Balearica; species Balearica regulorum. The sequence goes on along the minus strand of NC_046184.1, from coordinate 111,979,075 downwards.
CATAGAAATTAAAAACATTTTTCAAAGAGAAGATTAAAGTAATTATAAGTTGATTTCTCTTTGGGTTTCAAACTCTTTGTTACATAATAAATACCATTAAATTCTGTAAAATAAATAGCAAGAAAGAGTAGGGAAAAGGGTAAGAGAAGATGCTGGTAATCAAAGGAAGGACTTCACAGCATAATTCAGTGTTCACTGAAGACAATAGGATTGCAGACAGTAGAATTAAAATTTTTGTGTTTATAGATATATTTCTAAGGGATCATTCATATGTATTTAATTGTTGCATTTATTTCTCTTAAGAATAGTGTGTTCAGACACCTGTCTATTCCTTTCTAACAACTTAAGGTACAGCTTATAAACTCGGAAAGATTGTGGCATTATTTATCAACATTTACTAGTTCTTTTTAATATTTTTGGAATTATAATTCAAGTCACTGGAATATTTTACTTCAAAGATGACTTTTGGTTATGTGGACCTGGTAGATCTTCATTTGTCCTTAACTTCTATTTACTTTTGTCTAAGTAGCTTGATTAATTCTTGCAGCATTGAAGCAAGATTGTTAAGTCCTTCATAACTGAAAAAAGCAAGCAATTTTTTCTTTTTTTTCTTTTTTTCCCCCTATATTAAAAAGTTGGCTGCTGTGAATATCTCGCTGCTTTGGAAAGGCTTCACTTGAAGCCATGAAAGAAAACTCTTCAGGCTTGAAAGACTAACAGTCATAGCTATTCTGCCTTGATTTGTCAAAGCAATATCAATGACAAAAAAACTTCCATCTGCATCAGAAATCCACTAGTCAGTGAACTTTAATGAATAAGCATAATGGGTGGATGAGCTTCTGTACTGTTCTGCCTGTTTTGTTTACTTCCTATTATATATATGATGGTTAAAAATATTGACAAAGAATTAATTACGTGCACTTTTGTCCTGGCTTTGGCTGGGATAGAGTTAATTTTCTTCACAGTAGCTGGTATGAGGCTATGTTTTGGATTTGTGCTGGAAACAGTGTTGATAACACAGGCATGTTTTGGTTCCTGCTGAGCAGTGCTTACACAGAGCCAAGGCCTTTGCTGCTCCTCACACCACCCCACCAGCGAGTGGGCTGGGGGTGCACAAGGAGCTGGGAGGGGACACAGCCAGGACAGCTGACCCCAACTGACCAAAGGGATATTCCATACCATATGATGTCATGCTCAGCAATAAAAGCGGAGGGAAGAAGAAGGAAGGGAGGTACGTTCAAAGTGATGGTGTTTGTCTTCCCCAGTAACGGTTACGTGTGATGGAGCCCTGCTTTCCTGGGGATGTCTGAACACCTGCCTGACCACGGGAAGTGGTGAATGAATTCCTTGTTTTGTTTTGCTTTGCTTGCGTGTGCCACTTTTGCTTTACCTGTTAAACTGTCTTTTTCTCAACTCTTGAGTTTTCTCACTTTCTCTCTTCCAATTCTCTCCCCCATCCCACTGCAGGGGAGAGCGAGTGAGCAGCTGTGTGATGCTTAGCTGAAGGCTAGGGCAAAACCACAACAACTTTGAGGAGTATATTCTCTAAAATTTAGGACCAAATTAACACACAATGCCAAATGTTTCAATTAATAAAGGCAACTGCAATTAAAGGCATTAAAAAAAAAATGAAGAAGGGTCCTTCTTCCCCCCTCCCCCCCAGCACAATGATGACTCATTCTTTGGTGGAAGAGAGATAGAGGGGAGCACTTGTTTTGAGAAATTACATCAACTCTTCCCGGCTTGATTCTTGAGTGCTATAATGAATAACCTTGACCATCTATTGGACTGGTAAGACAAACTGATTTGTCCTAAAAACTTTCTGTCTCCTTGTTGCCCTACTAAGGGATCTTAGTAGTCTTAGGATGCCTCCTCCCCCTCTTGAACTGCATAGGATGCAGGGAACATTAAAAAGTCTCCTGGAAAATATCATGGAAGCACAAAAAACATGTGGAACCTTAAAGTTACGGTTCGACAAGGCCAAGTGCAAGGTCCTGCACATGGGTTGGGGCAATCCCTACTACCAGTACAGGCTGGGGGATGAAGGAATTGAGAGCAGTCCAGCAGAAAAAGACTTGGGCGTTCTGGTGGATGAGAAACTGGACATGAGCTGGCAATGTGTGCTTGCAGCCCAGAAAGGCAAGTGCATCCTGGGCTACATCAAAAGAAATGTGACTAGCAAGTTGAGGGAGGTGATTTTCCCCCTCTACTCTGTTCTGGTGAGACCCCACCAGGAGTACTGCATCCAGCTCTGGAGTCCTCAGTGCAGGAAAGACAGAGGAGGGCTAGGAACATTATCAGAGGGATGGAATACCTCTCCTATGAAAGAAAGGCTGAGAGTTAGGGTTGTTCAGCCTGGAGAAGAGAAGGCTCCAGGGAAACCTTATTGTGGCCTTTTGACGTGGTTTAGGCCCAGCTGGAAGCTGAGCGCCACGCGGCCGCTCACTCACTCCTTCCCCAGCGGGACGGGGAGGAGAACGGGAAAAAACCAACGGCAAAAGCCTGAGGATTGGGATAAGGGCAGTTTACTGGGACAGCAAGGGAGAGGGAAAAACAATCAACAACAGTGCTGATAACAGATATTAACAATGGGCGATAACAGAGAACAATTTACCGAACCAACGACCGACCCACCAGACACTCAGCCCGTCCCGGAACCGCACCGAAACTGCGCCGCCCCTCCCCTACCCAACTAGCCCCCTTTTATGGTGAGCATGATGTCACATGGTATGGAATAGCCCCCCAGCCAGCTTGGGTCACCTGTCCTGGCTCCTTGGGAAATTAACTCTATCCTTGCCAGAACCAGGACATTATCCACCCCTTATTCCATACCATCTACATGATGCCCAGATTATTTCACTGACACCATTCTCTTACTCCATGGGCCATCGCTCTAGAAAGTGTCCATTGAGTTCATTTAGTCCATGGCTTCAGGTTCCATCTGCCATTACAGTGTCTCAGAGCAGGAACAATGGTGTGTGCTGCTGGATTGTTGCACGCTGCATCCGGAGTATTTTTTTTTCATGGCTGGTGTATCTGATATGGTCCATGCTCGCAGTCTGGAGGTCACAGATGTAATTTTCGATGAAGTTCCTGGGCGCCAGTTGAAGTCACTTGCAAAGTCCATCCTTCATTAGTTTTGGGTGATTATTATGGTTATACTATTAATACAGTGTATAGCTATTAACATTCACACAATTTAATTTATTGGCTATTTTCACCCAAAATCAGATCCCCTTGGGGTACACACCAGACTTCCCCATCCTTTCTCATCACCCACCAAGTGCACCCTGGTCCCTGAGCAAAAGCAATCCCGCAGATGGGCTTGCCTTTGCCTGAAGCAGGGATGACCCAAACTGTTTTACCCAACATATTCTTCATGCGCACTACAGGAACTTTATCTCCTTCTACTGGGCGTGGAAATTTTGATTGGGCAGGGCCAGCTCGATTGGCAGATCCCCGAGTGTTAACTAACCAGGTGGCCTTTGCTAAATGTGTGTCCCAGTGTTTGAGGGTCCCACCACCCATTGCTCTCAGGGTAGTTTTTAGCAGCCCATTGTACCTTTCAACTTTCCCAGAGGCTGGTGCATGATAGGGGATGTGATAGACCCACTCCATACCATGCTCTTTGGCCCAGGTGTCTATGAGGTTGTTCCGAAAATGAGTCCCATTGTCTGATTCGATTCTCTCTGGGGTGCCATGTCGCCACAGGACTTGCTTTTCAAGACCCAGAATAGTATTCCGGGCAGTGGCATGGGGCACAGGATATGTTTCCAGCCATCCCGTGGTTACTTCCACCATTGTAAGGACATAACGCTTGCCTTGGCGGCTTCGCGGGAGCGTGATGTAGTCGATTTGCCATGCTTCCCCATATTTATATTTCAACCACCGCCCTCCATACCACAGAGGCTTTACCCGCTTGGCTTGCTTGATTATGGCGCATGTTTCACACTGATGGATGACCTGTGAGATGGCGTCCATGCTCAAGTCCACCCCTCGATCACGGGCCCATCTATATGTCGCATCTCTTCCTTGATGACCTGAGGTGTCATGGGCCCACCGAGCTAGAAATAATTCACCCTTACGCTGCCAGACCAAATCCACCTGAGCCACTTCAATCTTGGCAGCCTGATCCACCTGCTGGTTGTTCTGATGTTCCTCAGTGGCCCGACTCTTGGGTACGTGGGCATCTACATGACGTACCTTTACAACCAGCTTCTCTAGCCGGGCAGCAATATCTTGCCACAATGGGGCAGCCCAGATGGGTTTGCCTCTACGCTGCCAGTCGCTCCGCTTCCACTGCTGTAACCACCCCCACAGGGCATTGGCCACCATCCATGAGTCGGTATAGAGGTACAGTGTTGGCCACTTTTCTCTTTCAGCAATATCTAAGGCCAGCTGGATGGCTTTCACCTCTGCAAACTGGCTCAATTCACCTTCTCCTTCAGCAGCTTCCGCAACTCGCCGTGTAGGACTCCATACAGCGGCCTTCCACCTTCGATGCTTTCCCACAAAGCGACAGGACCCATCAGTGAAGAGGGCATATGGTTTCTCATCTTCTGTTAGTCTATTATATGGTGGGGCTTCTTCAGCACGTGTCACCTCCTCCTCTGGCGACATTCCAAAACCTTTCCCTTCTGGCCAGTCTGTGATCACTTCCAGAATCCCTGGACGACTGGGGCTTCCTATTCGAGCCCGTTGTGTGATCAGTGCAACCCACTTACTCCATGTAGCATCGGTTGCATGATGTGTAGAAGGAACCCTCTCTGTGAACATCCAACCCAGCACGGGCAGTCGGGGTGCCAAGAGGAGCTGTGCTTCGGTGCCAATCACCTCTGAAGCAGCTCGAACCCCTTCGTAGGCTGCCAATATCTCCTTTTCTGTTGTAGTGTAGCGGGCCGTGGATCCTCTGTATCCCCAACTCCAAAACCCCAGGGGTCGACTTCGAGTCTCCCCTGGTGCTTTCTGCCAGAGACTCCAGGTAGGGCCATTCTCCCCGGCTGCAGTGTACAGCACATTTTTACATCTGGTCCTGCCCACACTGGCCCAAGAGCTACGGCATGAATTATTTCTTGTTTAATTTGTTCAAAAGCTTGTTGTTGCTCAGGGCCCCATTTGAAATCATTCTTCTTCCGGGTTACATGGTAGAGGGGGCTTACTATCAGACTGTAATTCGGAATGCGCATTCGCCAGAAACCCACAACACCTAGGAAGGCCTGTGTCTCCTTTTTGTTGGTTGGTGGGGACATGGCTGCTATTTAGTTGATAATATCCATTGGGATCTGACGCCACCCATCATGCCACCTTACTCCTAAAAATTGGATTTCCTGCACAGGCCCCTTCACCTTACTTCGTTTTATGGCAAAGCCAGCCTGCAGCAGGATTTGGATTATTTTCTTCCCTTTCTCAGAAACTTCCTCTGCTGAGTTGCCCCATACAATGATGTCATCAATGTACTGCAGGTGCTCTGGGGCTTCACCGTTTTCCAGTGCAGTCTGGATCAGTCCATGGCAAATGGTGGGGCTGTGTTTCCACCCCTGGGGCAGTCGATTCCAGGTGTACTGGACGCCCCTCCAAGTGAAGGCAAACTGTGGCCTGCACTCCGCTGCCAAAGGGATCGAGAAAAATGCATATGCTATATCAATTGTGGCATACCATTTGGCTGCCTTTGACTCCAGTTCATACTGAAGTTCCAGCATATCTGGCACAACAGCACTCATGGGCGGTGTGACTTCATTCAGGCCACGATAGTCTACTGTCAGCCTCCACTCTCCATTGGACTTCTGCACTGGCCATATGGGACTGTTAAAGGGTGAGCGGGTTCTGCTGATCACTCCCTGACCCTCCAGTTGACAAATTAGCTCGTGGATGGGAACCAGGGAGTCTCAGTTGGTGCGGTATTGCCGCCGGTGCACAGTTGTAGTAGCAATTGGCACCTGTTGCTCTTCAACCCTCAGCAACCCTACAACAGAAGGGTCCTCCGAGAGACCGGGCAAACTAGACAATGGTTCAATTTCCTCCGCTTCCAAGGCAGCTATTCCAAAAGCCCACCGGTAACCTTTTGGGTCTTTGAAATACCCTTTCCGGAGGTAGTCTATGCCCAGGATGCACGGAGCCTCTGGCCCAGTCACACTGGGGTGCTTTTGCCACTCATTCCCCGTTAGACTTACTTCAGCCTCCAACAGAGTCAACTGGGTCCTTGGGAAATTAACTCTATCCTTACCAGAACCAGGACACCTTTCAATACATAAAGAGGGCTTATAAGAAAGATGGGGTCAAACTTTTTAGCAGGGCCTGTTGCAATAGGACAAGGGGTAATGGTTTTAAACTAAGGGTAGATTCAGACTATAAGGAAGAAGTTTTGAGGGTGATAAAGCACAGGAACAGATTGCCCAGAGAGTTGGAAGATGGTCCATCCCTGGAAACATTCAAGGTCAGGTCAGAGAGAGCTCTGAGCAGCTTGATCTAGTTGAAGATGTTCCTGCTCATTGTAAGGGGGGTTGTACTAGATGACCTTTAAAGGTCCCTTCCAGCCCAAACTATTCTACGATTCTATGATTCTTTGACTGTGCATCAGGCATTGTTCATTGATAACTGGTTACTTTGACAGATGATGTAAATATTAAACATCAAATGATGAGCGGACTGGAGGCAGAAGAAGGGGCAAGCAGGCTTCCTCTTTGCTCTTCCACTTAAGACCTAGATTCTAGAGACTACCACAAAAAAAAATGGAATAAAGAAAACTGCAAGATTTTAGTTCTGCCCACAATTCTCTTTTTTTTCTTTAAAAAAAATAAAAATTAATTGTCTCAGTCTCCAGTAGTCATATTCTTGAAAATTTTTAGATTAATTGATTCCTTTTTTGTTTTCATACAAATATCAAAATATATTCAAAATTGCTAAAAGTATATGACATTCACCATTGCTGTTGAATGTATCTTTGTACTAAAAATGCAATTAGGACAGTGACATTAAATTCCATTAAGATGGGCAAGTATAAATAGTACATGAGGATTTAATCCCCAGTGTCTTTTGCCTGTGGGTTGTTAGGATGTTTACAGGTGCAATGACAAATTTCAGGACTTACACTTTCAATAAATGCCATATTAATATACCAGGTTTCAAGAGATGTTGCGCAAAATCTGACCCACCAGAAAAGCAATGGCAAGACTCTGACTGCCTTAAAAGCAGCCAGGATTTTGTCCCTCTGTATCTACCAGCATCACAGTGACATGTATTCCACGCATTGGTGGGATACTGTTGATTCAACCCTGTACCAGTATCTGTTGAGCTGCACGGAATATATTTGCCAATGAAGAACAACATAGTGTGTATGGGACTCTATTCACAAATCAGTTAAAGACAAAGTTTTGTCCCCATCTGGCTTGTAGGAATGTTTTTGATTACCTATTTTCTTGGCCTGTAATATGAGCATGATTTTATTTATGCAATATTCATGTGTCCCATGGGATACATATTCAAAGAGTTTCCACTAATTTCATTGATAATTCAGGTCAGAGAATATATGGCTGAATTACTTGCTAGTATTTTTAAATAAATGCAAAGGAGAAAAAAGATAGAGATAAAAGAAGTGACATCAACTGGATAAAGGCTCACTACAGCAAATCTTTACATGGTTATTATTCTTACCTCTGGTTCTACTAAGGAAAACAGAATCTTATTTTTATTTAACTTAGCAGGTGCATTATTATTGCACAGGCCTAGGGCCTCTTTCTGTTAGAATTTTTATTTTATTTGAAGAATAGTTTTAGAAGCTTTTGTTGTATTTGCATGGAATTTAGTAGATTATTGTATACATATCACAAATTTAGATATGCCATACATAGTTATTTTTAAGATAAATGAAAATGGTGTCTGGCAGTATTGCTTCATGCCAGAAAAAACTAAAGTAAAACTTGTCTGGATTTCAAAAGGAAATAAATTTTGGATTGTATTAAAGATACAATTACACCCAGTGCATATCTAGCTAGTGAATTTTCTTTGACCTATTGCAAGTAAACACTGGTTGCTACCAACTTTTGGTTTTGTATCCACTGGACTTTGAAATAATTTGTACAAATTTTATCCTACATTTTTCTCTCCTGCACACCCATCTGGCATTTCATCCTTGTTATTTGTAAAATATGACAGATCACTTATGTCACTTACAATTTTTCTTCTTTCCTGATGGGGTGACTTAACCTTTAAAATAAGGATGAGTCACTCTTCCTTTTTGCAAATTGTTAATGGATTTTTCTTATGAATAAAAAAAAATAATTGGTCACAGTATAGAAGTTTTCCTTTTTTAATGATCTTGCCTTGCTAAAATAACTTGGTGGGTTTTGGGTTTTGTTTGTTGGGTTTTTTTTTACAGAGATCATTTTATTATTTTTTCCATATATAGTTCAACATGTCAAATGGGATGTAAGTTTTAACTTTGCCTCAGGTGTTATATTACAATGTCAGCATTACAAAACAGATAACTAATTTTAGAGCTAAAAGAAGAACCAGAAAACTTTTAAGCGTGCTCTGAGTAAAGGTCTTCATTAGTAATGATTGTTGCTTAACATCTCTTCCACAAGTTATACTAAAAATGTCTGCATTACGAGGAAATCAGGAAAAATGCCTTTACTGTGTATTTGTTTTAATTGCCTTGCCCATAAAAAACAGTGAATTTTAAAATACTCCATTCTCATTTCTGTGTCTCTAAAGTTTGATGGTCAAAATATTTGAAACATCAGTGTATTTTTGTCAGTCATCTCCCTAAGTACCATGCTTTGCATATAAACAAAGACACTTGTATGCACATACATCACTGATGCGCCTGTACATGCATTTATATACATAAGGGAAAACTGTTAATGTTACTAATAAAGCTATCCTTCAAAGTCTGACTTTTTATTGATTGCCATTTAAAATATTTTATTCTCATTAAATGTAGTAGAACAGCTACAGACTAACTATTTCAGTCTATGGAAAACATCATGTTGGTTTTAGTCATTATTAAAAGTGTGTTCTTTATAGAAAATTAGGCATTCTTTCCTGTATAATGAAAGTGCCAGATTCAGATTTCTTGTGAATAATGTGTATTTTGTATTCTGGTTGTGATGAATAAATACAATGTATAATTTGGTCATTAGCTTTTCATGTCAATATTTTTGTGGTTTCTATCAGTTACATTGTTAGTAGCGTAATTCCATCTGCTTCAAAAATATAATAATTATGTATTTTACATAATTTAGATGTTTGCATGGCACATAAATATATACCTCCTCAGAACATATATGGCAAGAGGTAAACCATGGCTTTTTTTTGCACAACCAGAACTGTTCAGACTATGTATAAATGCTCTATAGAGTGATAGTTTACTCTACCACTGCATGAACCTAATTCTAACAGACACACATTGTGTGGTTAAATATTTGAATGTTTGAAAAGTGTTAAAATTATAGTTACATATACAGGTCATTTTATGCAGGAGCTGTCACTAGAAGGACTGACATTTCATAGACACTAGGGTGAAGAGACCAAGTACTGATCCATAAAATCGGAGCAAATGAATTGAAATTGATGGACCCCAAAAGGTTCAGTGCTTCTGCCTTAACTCTTTCCAATGACTTTTGGCTTAGAAAGTGCATTGACTTTAATACCTACTGTAAGTATGGCTGGATTTAAATTTTAATCATTCTATCCATTTCATAGTTTCATGCTGTCAAATTCTGTTAGACGGGAGAGCTGATGATAAATCTAAACCATTTCTTTCTTGCTTTCAGAGCTACTCTCAAAGTCAATGGTTACTTACAAGCAGAAGAGACAAGATTGAGGTGTGCAAGGTTGTCTTCTAGAGTACTTAAAAAACTGAAAACCTCCCATGGGACACACTTGAAATGAAATCTCTAACACTCAAATTAGTGATTCCCGTTCCCTTACCTGAGTACTTCTGACATCAGTAACAGATATATATGCGGCAGATATCAGTGTGTGTACATACATATATAAGTAGGTACATACACATGTGTGTGTATATAAGTTTTACCAAACCATACAGTTGAAAACAAATGTGCTTTGAGTCAAATTAGAGTTTGATCAGGACAGTTTGAAAAGGTTCATTCAATCAAATTTCTTCAATCTAGTTAGCATTTAATAATACTGAAGTACATTTATAAGTAAGTGGAACATTTAATTCAGGAAATGCCAAAATGAAATGTCCTTTGTTTTTTCCCAAGTGAAACAACTGAATGAAATGTTTCATTGAATCTGGATGTATCCTTCTCAACCTGACTCTGCATTTTTCATGGAAAATAGGCTTTCCAAAATGTGTACAAAACTCTACTCTAAACCTCAAATGTTAAGAAATCACAAGAGGGCATTATAGTACATCATAGCCTCTCATATGTTTTATTGTATTTCTCTTCACATGACATCACTGGAAACAAAATTACATCGGTGAGGCATAAATAGTATGATGAATGCTTCTTTTAGACTCACCAATTAAAAACCCCACATGGTGCACAAATTTTTTTTACCCTTTTTTTCATTTAAAACAACTAAATGAGGTAGTGCAAAAGTAATTTTTGGTAACTCTGTCTGGTTTGTCCTCTGAGACTCAGAGGAAGAATCTAGCAATCCAGATTTAATGCCTCTGTATGCATAAATTACCTGAAATAAGTGAGATGTCAGAGATTAGATGTGTGTTTAGTGGCTAACAGGACAAAATTTTATGCAGTTCAGTCATATAAATGAATAAACAATATGTGCCAAATATTTTATTACTATTGTTTTCTCTTAATATAAAGCTTTTTTCATATCTTGAGAAAGTGTAAAGTTTTTCAGCATTAATCTTAATTTTAAATAATAGAACCTGATATGTGCTATGATGTGAGCAATTTTAAAATATGGAGTTTGTCACTATTCTGTGCCACCATTCCATGCCTGTTTCCTATGCTTTTCAACCAGTAAGTGTGATTCTAAGCAACACTCCCCAATCTGTCTTGAAACTGAAAAAATTATTTACTGTCTCCCCTCTTCAAATAAAGTTGCAATTTGAATGGTTTCTTATGAATCAGCATAAAAAAATGCTTTTTCACATTGTGAAAAATATGACACTAAATAATTTATTTTTACAAAATTTATAACATATACCATGTTGTTAACTGATAACTCAGTCAAAATGGAAATTACATATTTTTTCAGCTCTTTATTCTTTACCTACTTGCTTGTATTACAGTTTAGCGCAAGACTGCAGGTGAAATACAAAACCTACAGTAAATTTGAAAGTAAAAGGAAAGATTTTCTTGTTAGCTATGTAAATTCAATCATCACATTTTTCCTATCCTCAGCTGAAACTAGGATGTAAATCTTCAGAGGGTCACTGAATCATAGAACAGCCTGGTTGGAATGGCACCTTGAAAGATCATTTGGTCCAATCTTTTGTGGGAAAGGGAGCCTAGATGAGATTGCCAGGTACCCCGTCCATACCACATCTTGAAACTCACCAGTGACAGGGACTCTACCATGCTCCTGGGGAGGTTGTTCTGGTGAATGATTGATCTCACTGTAAAAAATGTCTTAGGCTGAGATGAAACCTCTCCTGGTGCAACTTGTACCCATTGCCCCTTGCCTTCTCCATGTGGTCCTTGTGAAGAAAGAGCCTCCATTCTCTTTGAAGCCACCCTTTAAGTACTGGAATACTGTGATGAGGTCCCACCTGTCTTCTCTTTTCCAGGGAGAAAACATCTAGCTCCTTCAGTCTTTCCTCACAGGGTAAATTCCCCAGCCCTTTGATCATCTTTATGGCCTTACTTTGGACCCTCTCCAGTCCAAATTAAATTATTGTCAGTTAAACTAACCTTTCTAAATCTCTAAAGCTTCTGAAATAAAGAATAAGAAAGAAAAATGTATCTGTCTGACAAAAAAAAAAAAAATCTTTTATTTTAAAACTTAAAATGGGGTACCTTATAAAGAATTTTAATGAGCTAGGAAAAAGTTTTTCTAGTAAAATTAGGAAATTAGCAAACTAAATCCTTTAATGAAATTTTTCTTCTGCCAAATTCACCATTTTCTGGTTTCAAAAAAAAAAAAAAGTTTTGATAAATTCCTTATTAGATCTGATTTATAATTAAAAAAAGACTAAAACAGAACTGCAAATGCACTTAAATTGATTGTGCAGTGTCCCATGAGAAGCCTAAAAGAAGCAAGAGTTGAACCTGCATTTTAGTCTATGACCTTAACTGTAAAAATACACAGTCTTGAAACTGTATAATTATTAATACAAGTGACAAGTTAATTAGAACTATACTTTCCTCTCTACAGTCATCCTTTTGTTTCTCCATTGAGAGGAAAAAGGCTAGCAGAGTCTCTCTGAGAATGTCATTCACTTTTATGGACTGTTATTTCCTCTGTGCCTTTTAAATCTAATTGTCAAACAGCTCAGAGTCTCTTTTGTTGAGAACCTCAAAAGCAGTTTGAATGACACTATCAAGGGCAGCAGCAGCAGTTTAGCTGCTGGAGTCTATACTGTGCTGCACATCCGTGACTGGAGACTAGACTGAGAAAACAAAATGTATTCTCTTTCAAATAAACTAGGCTTTGATTTTACAAGTCATTTCTTTCTTCTCCTTTCAGATACAGAAAACATAATTACGCAATGAGAGTTAATTGCTATACATGGTTTTGCTTTTAGTTGAATTGGTTTAACAGAGCGCTGTGGATTACTTTGAGTAGAATGACCACAATGCTGGGACCAAGTATTACATTGTGTCTAGAGAACACATTACAGAGCACCATGAGCAATAAGAAGTGACAAGAGCAAGTACATATTCCCGTAACTTCCATGATGGCTCAGTTGTTCTTTCTCTAGTATATGTGATGTTCCGTACATATTGTAGACCAGATAAGCACACTTAGCACCAAGGGGAGCATTCGATGACCTCGCTGTACTGTGCAGAGATGGCTCAATACAATACATTTCAAAAGGCTAAAAGTATTAAATGTCTAGGTTTCTGAAAGTCAGGATTCAACCAGCACTCACTGCCTTATGGCTTCTGGTTTCTTCTCCTGCATGTTTGCCCCTTTTCTGGCAGGATTGCCACCTTAAAGGAAAGGTACCACAGATGTATCATGTGCCTGGGTGATGCTGGAGTCTATCATCCAGTTTTCAACTGCAGTCCTTCTTTGCTAAGGTGAATAGAAAAGATGTGTCTTCTGGAGTGCTTCTGAGCCAAAGAAATCCACAAAAGAAATCCTGTGGAAGAAATTTGCTCTTTATAAATTAGTCTTGGGAAGAACTTGAAAGGGGAACACACTCAGAACTGGAAGAGGTTGCACTGAAGCAAATTGAGTCAGAAAGTCTACTGCTCAGAGGATGGAGAATGATATGGACAAAAATATTTGGGGGGATTGTCTGAAGTTCAGAGAAGACTCAGATTATTTCAACTTAACCACTATAGAAGATGAAACTAGTCTACATGAACTGCCTGAAACATTAAGCATGAAATCTTACCTGTTTGGCTTCGGTCATGCTTTGACTCTTGGTCTTTGTCTCACACTCCAATATAGAATTTTTACACTCATTACTAGTGCTTGTTCTACTACAGTCAATGTTTTGATTACATCGTTTATGATTTTAGTGGTAGTACTAGCTATATCACATGGGAAAAAGGTTACAGAAAGTAGTTGCTGGAAAGAAACTTTCCTCAGTGAGGAACCTTATTTAAATCAGCCTCTGTGTCTCTAGCTTAATGTATAAATTATTATAATCACAATCTAAGCAGTCTTGCACTTTGGATATTTTTCAAAAGCCAATTTCATTTATCTCCTTAACTTCTTAAGTAATCTGACAGGGTTTTAGGAAGATTAATCTTTGTATCTTTAACGAAAAACTAAACCATATTAAGCACTCCATTTTGCATTCGTTATTCAGGCAATTCTTACTCAGTTATCAGAACAAATACCATAAGAAAACAAAATAATGTGGGGGGGGGAAGGGGGGGAAGTGAACAGTAGAGTTGTTGTGGGTGTTATTATTATTACTATTATTATCATGTCTGTTTATATTTGATTAATATAACTATAGAGATTTCCTTTGTGTTTCATGAGAAAACCCAAACTAGCACACAAGTATATGAGTTTTAATGCAGCGTATTCATTCCTACATAAATATAATATTGCACTCTTTTATTAATATAAATGTCCCATTCCAGATATATGAAATCTACCTTTATAAACTTACAAGCTTAAGTGATAGATAACTATAATTACATATGCCTATATAATTTAATATATTTTCAATGAAATTTAATTCCTATGCCAAAATGTCATCCAATAACTAGGGGCAGAGGTGATAGTTTATGGCTTGCTTTATTTGTTTAGAAGCTAGTTTACGTTTCTTCATTTTAAGGGAAACAGTAGGTTTGTAATATATAAATATTTATTTCACTACATCATTGCTAATATCATTCTGGTTTTGCACTGCTTTTTTTTTTAGCATTTTTAAAAATTGCATAGATATATGTAATATCTAGTTACATCAGATACTACATACTTAGTTCAGCTTATTGATGTAGAGAAATGACTGAAATAGAAACTCCTATCTGCTCAGATAACTAGTCATAATTAAAAATATTGCTTTACTTCTTAAAAGGCTATATGGCACATTTTATTTTCCCCAGATGTCTTCAAAGCAGTGCTTTCGTTTTTTTCTTTTTTTTTTTTTTTTTAACTTTTAGCATCTGATACCATCTATCAGGTAATAATATAGGTTATCATCTTGAGATTACATTCTAAAATAAACCTTCAGAGATTTTAACAAAAAAGTAGTCCCCTAATCCTTCCTTGCATTCCTTAACTTTTCCATTCCATTTTAATTTGCAATGTAAATGTACTGATCAGAATTAGCCAAGATTTCTGAAGAAAAAATCGCTTAACTACTGACTCACAGCCTGGTAAAAATAATGGGTTTAGAAGCTAGAGTCTGACACTTTGAAAATATTTTCGAGTTATGACACCTTTGAAAGATAGAATCATAGAACCATAGAATGGTTTGGGTTGGAAGAGACCTTAAAGATCATCTAGTTCCAACCCCCCTGCCATGGGCAGGGACACCCTCCACTAGACCAGGTTGTCCAAAGCCCCATCCAACCTGGTCTTAAACACTTCCAGGGAGGGGGCATCCACAACCTCTCTGGGCAACCTGTTCCATTGCTTCACCCTCACAGTGAAGAACTTCTTTCTTATATCTAATCTAAATTCCTCTTTCAGTTTAAATCCATTACCCCTTGGCCTATCACTAATTGCCCTTGTACAAAGGCCCCTCTCCAGATTTCTTGCAGGCCTCTTTCAGGTACTGGAAGGCTGCTATAAGGTGTCCCTGGAGATTTCTCTTCTCCAGGCTGAACAAGCCCAACTCTCAGCCTATCTTCATAGGAGAGATACTCCAGCCCCCTGAGCAGCTTCATGGCCCTCCTCTGGACTTGCTCCAACAGCTCCATATCCTTATTATGCTGGGGAGTCCAGAGCTGGACACAGTACTCCAGGTGGATCTCACAAGAGCAGAGTAGAGGGGCAGAATCACCTCCCTTGACTTGCTATTCACGCTTCTTTTGACACAGCCCAGGATACAGTTGGCTTTCTGAGCTGCAAGTGTACATTGCTGGGTCACGTTGAGCTTTTCATCCACCAGTACTCCCAAGTCCTTCTCCTCAGGGCTGCTCTCAATCCATTCTCTGCCCAGCCTGCAGTTGTGCTTGGCCTTGTTGAGGGCCCATGTCCCAAGCCTGTCGAGATCCCTCTGGATGGCGTCCCTTCCCTCCAGCCTGTTGACCACACCACACAGTTTGGTGTCATCGGCAGACTTGCTGAGGGTGCACTCAATCCCGCTGTCCATGTTGCCAACAAAGATGTTAAACAGTGCCGCTCCCAGTACCGACTGCTAAGGAACACCACTTGTCACTGATCTCCACTTGGACATCAAGCCATTGACTGCAATCTTTGATTGTGACTGTCCAGCCAATTCCTTATCCACTGAGTGGTCCATCCACCAAATCCATGTCTCTCGAATTTGGAGACACGGATGTCATGTATGACAGCACTTTGTGCAAGTCCAGGTAGATGACATTAGTCGCTCTTCCCTTATCCACCAACACTGTAACCCCATCATAGAAGGCCACCAAATATGTCAGGCACAATTTGCCCTTAGTGAAGCCATATTGGCTGTAACCAATCACCTCCTTATTTTCCATGTGCCTAAGCATAGCTTCCAGGAGGATCTGCTCCATTATCTTACCGGGCACAGAAGTGAGACAGACCGACCTGTAGTTCCCCGGGTCTTCCTTTTTTCCCCTTTTTAAAAATGGGGGTTATGTTTCCCCTTTTCCAGTCAGCGTGAACTTCACCAGACTGCCACAAGTTCTGAAATAGGATGGATAGTGGCTTAGCAACTTCATCTGCCAATTCCCTCAAGACCCGCAGATGCATCTCGTCAGATCCTGTGGACTTGTGCACCTTCAGGGTGCTTAGATGGTCTGTAACCTGATCTTCTCCTACAGTGGGCATTTGTTCATTCTCCCAGTCCCTGCCTTTGCCTCCTGTGACTTGGGCAACGTGGCTAGAGCACTTGCCAGTGAAGACTGAGGGGAAAAAAATTCATTGAGTACCTCAGCCTTCTCCATAGCCTGAGTAACCAGGTCTCCCATTTCATTCTGGAGAGCTTTTTTGCCTGACTTCCTCTTTGTTGGGATGCATTGCTCCTGAGCTTGGAGGAGGTGACCCTTGAATATTAGCCAGCTGTCTTGGGCCCCTCTTCCCTCCAGGGCTTTGTCCTGTGGTACTCTACCAAGCAGGTCCTTGAAGAGCCCAAAGTCTACTCTCCTGAAGTCCACAGTAGCGAGCTTGCTGTGCGCCCTCCTTTCTGCCCTGAGGATCTTGAAGTCCACCATTTCATGGTCACTGTAGCCAAGGTTGCTCTTGAGCTTCACATTCCCCACCAGCCCCTCCTTGTTGGTGAGAACAAGGTCTAACATGGTGCCTCTCCTCGTTAGCTCCTCTGTCACTTGGAGAAGGAAGTCATCATCAATGCATTCCAGGAACTTCCTGGATTTCTCGTGCCCTGCTGTGTTGTCCCTCCAACAGATAGCAGGGTGACTGAAGTTGCCCATGAGGACCAGAGCTTGTGAATGTGAAGCTACTATTATCTCTCTATAGAGGGCCTCATCCGCTTGGTCTTCCTGGTCGTGTAGCCTGTAGCAGACCCCCACTATAATGTCCCCTACCCCTTCACTCCCTTTCATCCTGACTCATAAGCTCTTGGTCAGACCCTCACCCATCCCCAGGCAGAGCTCCATGCACTCCAGCTAGTCATTGACATAGAGGGCAACACCCCCTCCTCATCTCCCCTGCCTGTCCTTCCTAAAGAGCCTGTATCCTCCCATTCCAACACTCCAGTTGTAGGAGCCACCCCACCACATCTCTGTGATGCCAATAAGATCACAGCCCTGCAGGCGTGCGCATGTCTCTCCCAACACCTCTTGTTTACTCCCCGTGCTACGTGCGTTTGCATAGAGGCATTTCAGTTGTGCCCCCAATGGGGCTGGCTGACTGGCTGGAGTGGCTGGAATTCCTTTGAGGTTCTTTACCAGTGTTTCTCTGCTGGTTCCTATTACCTCAGGAGCCCCTGGCTCATCTCCACTAGGCTTCAGGCGTACTGCAGTGTACCCAGCACATCTCCAAGCAACAAGCTGAGGTCCCTCACTAGCACCCCGACCCTCTAACCTTGGCATGTCATCCCCTCAACTTGTCGCACGCCAGCCTGATATTATCCCAGTCCCCCTTCAAGCCTAGTGTAAAGTTCCATCTTAGCTGCTGGACAAAGACCCTTTTTCCCCTTTGAGAAAGGTGAATCCCATCTGACTCCAGCAAGCCTGGTGCTGTGTAGGCCATCCCATTGTCAAAAAATCAAAAACTGTGGCAGTGACACCAGCCATGGAGCCACGTATTAATGGACTGGGTCTATCTCTTCCTCCCAACGTTGCTGCCCGCAACTGGAAGGAGAGAGTTAAAAATAGCCTGTGCTCCAGATTCCCTCAGCAACCATCCCAAGACCCTGAAGTGTCTTGTGATTGCTCTTGCACTATGCATTGTGGTTTCATCGCCACCCACATGGAAAAGCAGTAGTGGGTAATAGTCTGAGGGCCATACCAGGTTAAGAAGTTTCTTGGTGATGTCCTTAACCTAAGCCCCAGGGAGGCAGTAGACTTCCTTAAGAGGAGGGTCTGTCCAGCATATTGGACCCTCCATGCTCCTCAGAAGGGAATTGCCTACGACTATAACCTGCCTTTTCTTTCTCGTGGAAGTAGTCACGGTATGAGGAGGTGGGTCTTTCTGACCTTGGCAACATCTCTGGTGTTGATGGACTGTTATCAATGTCCTCCATTGACTGGCCTTCCACATCCAGAGCATCATACCTGTTGTACAGAGGTACCTGGCAGAGCAAAGTGGGCAAGGAGGTGGTTTGCCTGCCACTCCAAGCATGGACTTGCTTCCATTCACTCCTTTCTTTTAAGCTACTGCTTTCATCATGGCAGGGAAAGGATACAAGGTCCCCTTGATCTTAAATTTTGTCTGGTGTCTGTCCCTGTTTCTGTCTCAGGGAGGGCAAAGCCTGGCTCCACCAGTCTATCTCTTTCTCAGCTTCCCTGACACTCCTTACCCTTTCTACTTTCTCTCGTAGTTCTACCACCAGGCTGAGCAGATTGTCCGCCTGGCCACAGCTCACACAGACATTCTCACTTCTGCCATCCATTCCAGTGATAGGCTCTGGCAGTCCCTGAAGCCGAGACCCGAGTGGCTGCATGTTTTCGCAGTAGCTCTTTCTGGATTGCCACATCCATCCTGGTGAGCGCAGAGGACAGAGCTTTCTGCTGGGTGGATACCATAGCTAAGCTCCTTCCAAGAGTGTCATGACCACCAATGGAACTCACCTCTTGAGCTGGTAGGGTGACTAGGCCCTTCCTGCACACCCTCCCATGTAAACTGCCATGCCACGCATTGGCTGACATGCCACTCTCTGTATGCCCACGCTGTTCACAGCGCTCCGGGTCGTTCGCGTTCCCTAGGTGGAACAGGCATGGGGGTGGGCGCCATTGGTCTAACAATGCCCAGGCCTCATTGGCTTCTCCCAGGAGAGCTGCCAGCTAGTGGCAGGTCGTTGCTCCCCTGGTATTTCCCTGTCTCAGGAAACCCCTTGTGCACCAAGATCTGCTGCTCCACTGCGGGCACCGGAGCAGCTCCCCTTGACAACTGACTGCTGGGTTCTCAACGGCAGATTTAACTGAAATCTTAACTGTTTCTGATTTGTTTGACTTATAGAATATATCTATATATTCTATAGAATAATAGAAAAATCTTTCATTTGCATTCACCCAGAAGACAACAGACAGAAGTACCTAAAACTTTGTTTGCTTGCTCTTCAATAAAAACTATTAGAAGAGGTTTTCTAATTTGTCACGGAAAAAAGTGACTTTTGAACTTTTCTGGCATGATGTTTATTGGCAGTTTGACTCCAGTTAATGTAACTGTACTATGTAATATAATGGAGTATAATATAAAAGGGTATTTCTGCTATTTCATTTGGTTCAATACATAGTTTTGGCCTTAAAGGATTATGCTTTCAGAGAAATAGAGTATGAAAAAATAGTATCAAAGGGAGGGATTTAGAAAATCAAAAAAATAAAGAAATAGATATAGAATTTCCTACATAAGGATAATATGTAGATTTACTAATTTTTTTAAGAGATATGGAATGTATCTGCAAAAAAATAAAGGCACAGTAGAGTGGAAAACTCCCTAGAAAATACAATTTCTTATTTATGCTG